>NW_026782645.1:0-600000 GCF_031769215.1 Ylistrum balloti | reverse complement strand
TAATCATATATAATGATATTATCGCTATAAAAAGGTAGGTCGTTCCAGACCTAATTAGGACACAAACTCAATTAATATCCTGTTTAGTTCGATGTTTAATCAGGTCGGATATTGGATCGCATATGGGTCCCGTACTTTGTAGCGAGAATTGTATCTAGATAAGGCGATGCTTACGTCATTAAAGTCTCGCGAGAATACAGTCACAAGAGATAGGTTTTTTATCATTTTTTTTAGTATTATGATTTAATGCATCAATAAAAAAATCAATAGAATTTCTCAGTTCATTTTTTTAATTATCAATTTATTAACAAGAAAAAACATATATCATGTCCAGACAGTTTCAATATGTCAAAATAGTCCAACAATATTAACATGGGAAAAAATAAAAATTTGTTGAATTTACTTTTCTCAAATAAACAATTGGCTTATCCACACAAGTTGCTCTCCGCGTGTCTGATATCAAATGTCACGTGACTGTAGTGAAATGTTTATCAAAGAAATAGATAACTAGCAATAATTGATCCTAGGATGTATTTTGGTGACACTGAAGAATATAAAGATACTTTAGAACCCATTTTGCGCTAGATCCTTTTCTTTGAGAAATATGATGCAGAATTCAAAGGTCTTTGGACACCTCTTATCTGTTTTATATATTGTCGAATAATCCCATTTAGGAAAATTGATGCAACCGATCGGCTGGATCGGAGCGAGCCTTTCTTAAGTATTGAAAACTCTTCTGTCACTCTATTTATGTGTGAAATGACAAACATTCAAGTGAATGAGATTAGTAATAATCAATTATGTGCTTACAGTATCAAAAACCTGTGATTTGGGGAAATTCTGAGTGAACAAAAACGCAATTCATTTTCAAATGAAAAGCTGGCTAAATATGACTATCTTCTCTTTCCGTGTTGGTTTCGTACAAAATTAAGGCTTCTGTTGATTTTTGTATGGGGTGATTTCCCAACGAGTCCGTTGGTGTCTGGGGATACATTTTTAGCGTTATTTTCGTACGAATGTTTAGAGTCCAAGGTTTTCTTCGTCAGTTAATGGTCTTTGCTGGTATAATTAGAGCTGACACAAAGTTTTCGCTTGGGAACTTCATAGTCGTCATAAACGTTTGTCCGAAATTCTTCTTGCACCTTATTGTCTAATATTATTCATAGCGAGCTGAGTTCTTGGACGTGTTGACCATGCATCAATGTTTACATTAAATTGTACTGCTGTCTCGTACAGATGTTTACGACAAGTGTCACAATGTCCCTTACTTTAGTGGAAATTCCACTACTCAACTACCTTGTGTATTTCACAAGTGAGACATGCACTGTAACTTCATCGCACATCAGTTTTATTTTATTTTGAATTGTACTGTCCCATAATTTAAGGCACACTGGAAAAAATCCTAAAGATCTAGAATATCCATTTGTACATATATTTTTACAATGATTATATGTCTGTAACACTACATTAAACAATGGTCAGACTTTATACACATGTACATATGTTAAATTGGGATATCTTTTACACTGTGTATGTTACATTGGGATATCTTTTACACTGTGTATGTTACATTGGGATATCTTTTACACTGTGTATGTTACATTGGGATATCTTTTACACTGTGTATGTAACATTGGGATATCTTTTACACTGTGTATGTTACATTGGGATATCTTTTACACTGTGTATGTTACATTGGGATATCTTTTACACTGTGTATGTTACATTGGGATATCTTTTACACTGTGTATGTTACATTGGGATATCTTTTACACTGTGTATGTTACATTGGGATATCTTTTACACTGTGTATGTTACATTGGGATATCTTTTACACTGTATATGTTACATTGGGATATCTTTTACACTGTGTATGTTACATTGGGATATCTTTTACACTGTGTATGTTACATTGGGATATCTTTTACACTGTGTATGTTACATTGGGATATCTTTTACACTGTGTATGTTAAAGAGTGAATGGACATCAGATCTGTCTGTAATCTAATACCGGAAGAACAAATAAGTACAAGTTTTATCCAAACATTTCGGCATGTCTTCTATTAAAAGAGTCCATGACAAGGTTTGTAGTTTTCAGACTGTCAATTGTTTAAACATTTAAATAGTGATAATAGCAATTTTTACTTTTGTAATCTACAGAAAACGTCAGTCCTGCAACCTCTACCCTGATTAAGATTTGTTGGTAACATTGGCAATTGGTTTTACAATGCCTTCTCAGTGTGTGTTCATTGAAAAGACGCGGAAATGATGACTTGTGTATATTTTCCACACGATATTTCCCTTGATAAATTGCAGATACTGTGGCACTTGATCAACTACACATTACTGTTAAAGTTTGATGGATATCATGTTCGAAGCTAAAGTGTTATCCTCTTAACACGTTTTCCATTCACTCTGCTGAAAACAAGTTTATTGTTCCCAAGAGACGCTTTAAACTGATCACTGTCATTTAGACGCTTGAAATATTAATGATAGTAATTAACTTGTGTGTCTTATATTAGATCTTTCCACGTGTATGCGTAGCGTTTAGTGAATAACGCGTCATGTCTTGAATCAATTAATTATTAATTGATACGAAAGGAAACACCTACGGTGTCCAATGTAAACAAGACACGCTTCAGAGATTTCCGAGTGGTTGTCATCC
The DNA here is from genome assembly GCF_031769215.1 of Ylistrum balloti. Classification (NCBI taxonomy): domain Eukaryota; kingdom Metazoa; phylum Mollusca; class Bivalvia; order Pectinida; family Pectinidae; genus Ylistrum; species Ylistrum balloti. The sequence continues at coordinate 597,335 of NW_026782645.1, read as the reverse complement.
GGAAGGCATCGCATGATATTTAAACGCCTGTTGTCGTTGGATTTTCAGAGGAATAGATAATCATACTGTCGTATTCATTTATGTCAAGATATTTCCTGATTCTACCATGGTTTTCCATGTTACATAAGACACAAACCTAAAGTCTGTGTTACATGTATTAGTGGAAGGATGTCGTGGAATCTCTCTCCATCTCTCATTGAGATCAGGCATTCATGTTTATCTGAATGTTATTATATATATATATTATTTTTTTTTTTTTGTATTTTTTTGTTTTTTGTATCATCATCATCATCATCATCATCATCCTCATCATCATCATCATCATTATCATCATCATCATCATCTTCATCATCATCATCATCATCATCATCATCATCATCATCATCATCATCATCATCATCATCATCATCATCATCATCATTATCATCATCATCATCATCATCATCATCATCATCATCATCATCATCAACAACAACAACAACAACAACAACAACAACATCATCATTATCTTTGACAATGTGCATAATCAAATAGCATAAAACATGTTCATAAGACTGTTGGGTTTTTATCGCACGAATTAGGTGATTACGATCATGACCAGTATGCAAAATCCATTCCCTAAAAACTAGGTCAGATATAGATGTAGCCCTACCCTAAAACAGCCAATAGCTTTTCCTTTTTTGTTTTCGGTTAAGTCTAGATAAACGAGATTGAACGAGACTTACATGGGGTGCGTTCGATTCATTCAATCAGATATAGACATGTTCCAAAAGAGGCAGTGCTAATTGGGCCATCTGCTGTTTGTCATCGAACTCTCTCGGATAGCTTCTTATTGAACACTAGGCCCTCTGTTTTCTTGTTCTGTGTGTAAATGGGTGTCTGTGAAGTAGACGGTATGTTCGAGCGTTTTCAGGGGTTTCTTAATCCAAGGATTTAAGAATTCTAGTGGTACAATTGTGAAAGACATTGCCATGCCTTATGTGAGGTTGGGCAGCAATATAGATATGTATAATTATATACTGCAGTTACAAGCTAGATAGCGCCAACTTCAACAGCGGTTAAACTATTTACTGTATTGTAAATGCTTTCAATTTTTTAATTGTCTTATCTTTAGTATGCGTAATTGTCACCAAATATTTTACAAATCAGACAGCCGGTTTTTGAAAGAGATATCAGAAATCGGCATTTCGTTATTATGAATGGAAGCGTTTTCCGGCCACATGGTGTTTTATCTTAACTTGAAATTTCGAGTTAGTCATCCGAAATTCTTAATTAGTAATCCGAAATCTTGAGTTAGTAAGTAGAAATTTAGAGTTGTTATCTCGAAATTTCAGGTTAATATCTCAAAATTCAATAACTCATAATTTCGACTTACTAACTCAGAATTTCGGATTGCTAATACGAAATTTCGAGTTCCTATCTCGAAATTTCGCGTTGCTATCTCGAAATTTCGGGTTAAGATATCAAAATTACTAACTCGAAATTTTGAGTTACTAATTCAAAAATTTTGCTATCTCGAAATTGCTATCTCGAAATTTCCAACAACCACCCAGACCAATCAATCTGAAAACTACCAACAACCACCCAGAACCAACCATTAAAACTAGACAACAATCAATCCATGAAAACTACCAACAACCACCCAGACCAATCAATCAACCATGAAAACTACCAACAACCACCAAACCAATCAATCAACCATGAAAACTACCAACAACCACCCAGACCAATCAATCAACCATGAAAACTACCAACAACCACCCAGACCAATCAATCAACCATGAAAACTACCGACAACCACCCAGACCAATCAATCAACCATGAAAACTACCAACAACCACCCAGACCAATCAATCAACCATGAAAACTACCAACAACCACCAAACCAATCAATGAACCATGAAAACTACCAACAACCACCCAGACCAACAACCACTCAGACCAATCAATCAACCATAAAACTACCACAACCACCCAGACCAATCAATCAACCATGAACCAAAAACTACCAACAACCACCCAGACCAATCAATCAACCATGAAAACTACCAACAACCACCCAGACCATCAATCAACCATGAAACCAACAACCAACAACCATGAAAACTACAACAACCACCCAGACCAATCAATCAACCAAAAACTACCACAACCACCCAGACCAATCAATCAACCATGAAAACAATCAACCAATCAATCAACCATGAAAACTACCAACAACCACTCAGACCAATCAATCAACCATGAAAACTACCAACAATCACCAAACCAATCAATCAACCATGAAAACTACCAACAACCACCCAGACCAATCAATCAACCATGAAAACATGAAAACTACCAACAACCACCCAATCAATCAACCATGACCAATCAATCAACCATTAAAACCACCAACCAATCAATCAACCATGAAAACCAATCAATCAACCATGAAAACAACCAACAACCACCCAGACCAATCAATCAGCCATGAAAACTACCAACAACCACCCAGACCAATCAATCAACCATGAAAACTACCAACAACCACCCAGACCAATCAATCAACCATGAAAACTACCAACAACCACCCAGACCAATCAATCAACCATGAAAACTACCAACAACCACCCAGACCAATCAATCAACCATGAAAACTACCAACAACCACCCAGACCAATCAATCAACCATTAAAACTACCAACAACCACCAAACCAATCAATGAACCATGAAAACTACCAACAACCACCCAGACCAATCAATCAACCATGAAAACTACCAACAACCACCCAGACCAATCAATCAACCATGAAAACTACCAACAACCACTCAGACCAATCAATCAACCATGAAAACTACCAACAACCACCCAGACCAATCAATCAACCATGAAAACTACCAACAACCACTCAGACCAATCAATCAACCATGAAAACTACCAACAACCACCCAGACCAACCAATCAACCATGAAATTGCTGATGTTCATTGAATGATTAAACAAAGCATGATTTTACTTTGTTGAAAGTGTTGGAAAATCGATGTATTTATAACTGGCCAACAACCATGAAAACTACCAACAACCACCCAGACCAATCAATCAACCATTAAAACTACCAACAACCACCAAACCAATCAATGAACCATGATTCTGTCGACATTATTTTGAAATGCATTCTCGCTGGATGGTAATACTATAACATTTCCAGTTTAAAATTTTTCACAAAACACGTACATAAAATGGATGATCCTTTCGTTTCTATTTCTGTAAGTATGATGTTGATATCCAGTATCAACGGTGTTTATCAAAACAATATTCTGTTTTGATGTGTTATTAACCGAGTTTATTTCCACTGATCGTGATATCCGGGCAGACCCACATTGACCTTCACTGTATTATCATTACACAGATTCCTGGAAGTCGTTACAGCATAACACAAGGTATATCATTCCCTCTTGCTAAGTGCCTGTTTATATTTCGAAATTCATTTGTACGTCACAACATTTTTTTTAAATCTCTCTATGACATTTAACATGTGCTGTATGGTTACATCAAAATAGGAAATAAGCATATTACCATATATGGTGTGGTTAATACTGCAGCGTAACCATTCTCTCATCAAAATTGATTTAGCGAAATTCTTAAATCAAAATCGTGTCGATTTCATATTTGAAAATGAACATTCATAAAATAGAAAATGACGACAATTTTGTGCTATAGGACCTGTTGTCACAGTTGGTACACAAAATGTACCCAGTGTTTGGTGTAAGTACAAATGTTTGTGCTATAGAACCTGTTGTCACAGTTGGTACACAAAATGTACCCAGTGTTTGGTGTAAGTACAAATGTTTGTGCTATAGAACCTGTTGTCACAGTTGGTACACAAAATGTACCCAGTGTTTGGTGTAAGTACAAATGTTTGTGCTATAGAACCTGTTGTCACAGTTGGTACACAAAATGTACCCAGTGTTTGGTGTAAGTACAAATGTTTGTGCTATAGAACCTGTTGTCACAGTTGGTACACAAAATGTACCCAGTGTTTGGTGTAAGACTTTGGTGAGGCTTTCGGCCTAATTCTTATATATTTTTATATAATAATAAAACGTAATTATAATCCCCCTTCACCTATTGATTGATTTTCTGTTGATATGATTTGTTTCATTCCTCTTACTGAAAGCTAATAAATTACGGCAATAAGCCCTAAGTCCTCTTAAGACTTAAAACTCCCAAGATATTATCAACATTTCCCGGATCAATGGTCAAATGGCCACAATATGCAATGCTAAATTTAGTGGTCATTTCAGAGATTAGGGGAGGTAACTCGTACAGGCCGATGTTTTGATGTTGTATCTCATATCGATTAGGTTGTAATGACCCTGATGTTGATCTGTTTACGTCTCCGATCACCATCCTAGTCACTTGCAGACTAAGATCGATAATACATATTTATGACGTATTTATATTTATATATGACGTAGATATATTTGATTACTGTGTCCTAGAACTCGAATCAAGCCCAGATTTTAAAATTCGTTACCAGATTTGTATCCGATTAGAACTGTTAAAATTGAAACAATTTGACACCTCTTGTGGTAGAGAAACGTTAGATATATCTAACAGGACTGACGAATTATCCAATTCATGTTTTGATATATGATGTGAAAATCTTAATTTATTTATGAAGGGTTTTGATATCTCATATACAGCGATTCTTACAACCCCTGGGGCATTAGTCTTATCATATATTACGTTTTAACAAATTGGGGATACTCTAACTTATTAAGAGACGAATTTGCGTTTCGTTTATATTTCAAGTTTGATATTTGCGTTTCGTTTATATTTCAAGTTTGATATTTCACTTATACCTCATCTTGATTCAGCTCGGTCATCTTTTATTTTCATTATAAATCTTCAAATGTGTCATTGCTTGAAGAATATTGTTTTTTTATGTGAACGGTATCATTGTCTTTTATGCCACTTCCTTAAAATTTTTTTTTACCACAAATGGTAGATATGATCATTCAAAATGAGAATAAAGACACGTGATATATGAAATTGCTATTCTTGATCAAAATCTTTCTTTGTGTGAATTTTTATATGTAAAATGTAAAGACATGTTCCCAGATATGTTTAGAATGGTAGCTTATAGTTCACAAGAGTACCATATCTGACGCTTTCTTCCAGTGTGTTTTCAAAACTTCATACATGATTAAATCTTTCTTTCGTTCATTTTGTACTCGTTTACTCGATTTCGAGTAAACTATCTTTGTTTTGTCGTGTTGGATTACCCGGTAATTTCGTAGATATGAACGAACGAACAAATGAAAACGAATGAAATAATGTATGACATGCAAACATTTTGATTCGATATAAACATTCGTTAACTTATTATTAAATTATTGTTAAATCATTATTAAAATGATATTCTGTTTTAATCCTCAGAGAGCTAAGTCTGACGACAGTTCTGTATGCTGACAAGCTGTCGTCTGCGAGTTCTCTTTCCTAGCGCAGTGTTGGAACTATTTTCACTGCCAAGACCAGAATCAATCGGCGCGGAATAATAAGAAATTAACCCATTACTACGCAAGGAGATTTTGATCCGTAGGGGATGTTTGAACGACAGGATTCAGTTAAATACGTAACATCAACTTGTAGCGTTAAATAACTCAATTGTAATGACCGGTTGCCATGCGAACTATATGTTTTGTAAACTAACCAATGGTTCGTCTGTGAAGATTTTCTATGTATTCTTACTCTGCGCGTGGGCTATTAAGTCGTTATATCCAATATCGATCAAAGGCATTAATAGAAAATGGATGGTTTTGTGTGTAAGAGATTAAATTGTGTTCTAGGGACCAGCCAAAACCGATGGGCTGTTATTAATTAGGTCATCACAGCTATACATTCAGGGCACTACACAGATACTTGAAGCGAAAATATGACTTAATTTCACTTGATTGAATAACATGTTTATTTACATGTAAACATATAAAAATCAGACTGAAATAGCGACACTAAGGTTCTTAACCCTATGCTAATAATGTAAGACGGTAAGACATAGATTTGATTGACCTTACACTGGAATAAGAAGACGTGTTATATTTTGTCTAAGTACTCTATTAAAGATCAGTTTCTATTCAGGTCTACAATTTATATTTGGATTATTGATCTGTGTATTCATCTATCTAATGACAAATCTATGGCTTTAAGATTGTGAAATCTGCTCGAGGTTTGTACGTAACCTGAAGAACATGTTTTATTTAATTCATCAAGTTTCACTAGGAATACAGTCCACCCTCATACATTCTCGAAAATTATAAAATTCATTTTTTTTTCATTCGTAGCACCTCCTTATTTTGTTTTATAAAACTATTGACCAATGTGGATCTTCCTCATCCGTCTCCTAGGATTCAACAGTTCATGCCCTTAATGTCCTATAAGGACGAAACAGCTGTTTGATGAAGTTTCATTTATTGTTTGGCTCTACTGTATCCATTTCTAAATCTGTATTAAACTTTGCACTTTTCACTTATTTTTCTCTTGGATAGTCTTTGTCTTTCCAGATTTTTTTTGTCTTCGGAACAGTTTAGAAACGTCGATTTTGAGCCTTTTCACGAAGGTGAAGTTCAGGCCTGAGATTATTTGGAAGAGAAATGTTATTGTAAGCACCGTGATGTTGACTTATTGTAGAAATTATTCATTTGGAGCTAATTTGGGGAATATTATGAAGATATTATAAGAACCGTTGAACGGGCTTATTTCATAGACCGAAATGACTGTAATCGTTTCAGCTAATTGAACTGGCCGTGAGTTCTGTGGCCTGTACGGAAACGTTATGCTGTAATCCTACTGAAATGTCTATTAACGATGGGTAAGTTTATTAAAGGGATATGCTCGGTTATTATCATGTTGGATGATTATTAAGGGATGAATTTATACACGGCATGGATACCAACCTATTAGAAGCCGTTGGTCCATGTTGATGCATAAATCAAAACTACAAGTATTTAAATTGTCCGTTAAGTGGTCACTCAGACCAACGGGAGCAGTAACAATGGGTCAGTGGTCAGTTAGAGAATGAATCGTGTCTACATCTGCTAGCTTAAGACCATCCTGTCAACGTAGGAGGTATACATATTATACGATATGGAGCTTGCAGCAAAAAGTGAATCCCTTCTGTCGCTTCATCAGGAGATATCCAAGACGACACCAGTACACGCCGAGAGGTAAACAGACTAGAAATAAGCATTAGGCAAAATCGATGTTCTTTAATGGGTTCCGAATGGATGCTACATGTTAAAATGTTTCATATGTGTGCTATAATTGCTAATCGATAGAAATGGATGGCCTGATATCTACATGTCTCCCGTTAATCTCCAATATAACAAGAATAAAAGTCGCCTGAACACAGAAATTTCGTAGGAGTTTACAGTCCTATTAGGAGACAGTAGCAATACATCGGAACACGACACAAAGTATACTAAATGTTTTGTTTTTTATCTATTTTTTTTTTTTTTTTTTTTGGTTTTTCTTCTTTTTTTTTTTCATTATTCAGTGTACAGTTTTCTCTCTTCACATACGTCTTCATACTAAACCCACCTTGCTGTAAATCTGAAACATATATTTTAATTTGAGACGAAGGCTCAAAGCGTTACAGATTTTAAATTCCCCAACTAGAGTTTAGTTGAACTTAGTGCAAAGGAAAAATGACTTTGTAAGTACATATCATCGGGTTGTCGTTTGTAAGTACATATCATCGAGTTGTCGTTTGTAAGTACATCTCATCGAGTTGTCGTTTGTAAGTACATATCATCGAGTTGTCGTTTGTATATCATCGAGTTGTCGTTTGTATATCATCGAGTTGTCGTTTGTAAGTACATATCATCGAATTGCCGTTTGTAAGTACATATCATCGAGTTATCGAGTTGTCGTTTGTAAGTACATATCATCGAGTCTTCGTTTGTAAGTACATATCATCGAGTTGTCGTTTGTAAGTACATCTCATCGAGTTGCCGTTTGTAAGTACATATCATCGAGTTATCGAGTTGTCATTTGTAAGTACATCTCATCGAGTCTTCGTTTGTATATCATCGAGTTGTCGTTTGTAAGTACATATCATCGAGTTGTCGTTTGTAAGTACATCTCATCGAGTTGTCGTTTGTAAGTACATCTCATCGAGTTATCGAGTTGTCGTTTGTAAGTACATATCATCGAGTCTTCGTTTGTAAGTACATATCATCGAGTCGTCGTTTGTTGGTCAAACATACTTAAACCAAAAACGACGGACTGAAGTGGTGTTGTTGATTATATATATAACGTATCGGCATATATATGTTGTTTATAATTCTTAAGATAAAATGTTTCGCACAATATGTGAAGTATTTGCTATTGGTTAAGATACCATCACGTGGCCACTGAACGAGACTTTTCAATACCTATTGGGTGTCTATTTCAGAGATTTTTATTATCCCATCGATGGTTATGATATACTGCGCCTTCGAGCATAGAGGGGGAAAATTTACTTGACATTAATCCTACGAACTAGATTAAGACGTTGCATGTCTCTGAGCATGTATGTCATTTCCCCGTTCAGTATTGATCGAGTGGTTCCATTCCACGGTATGTTGTACTTGTGTTGAGTTTGTAGTTACTCGTCACAGCGTTTCATTGTATAGCTTTCATAAATTCTTTGACATTTATTTTGAACAATTTCAACTCAAGTTGTTTAGTGTGACACTTATAAAAACAAACAGAAAGCATAATCCATGCTGTATTCAATAATATTAGGGCAAAATATGTGCAAGAGAGGGATACACATGGAGACTCGTGAAAATGGTAACAGTACCAGGTATTGTGGAATATTATGCCCGTCATGTTCACCTTGGTCAATCAACGTAAGAAATGCCACGCTTCCAAATAAGAACAATGTATACAACAACAGAGCCAACTAACGAATCCTCTACAGCCGGAAGAGCAGTTATTGTTTGTCTATACTGTAACTAGTGTTGTATCCTTCACTTGTCATTTATGCACATCCTCTTACGAGGAGAATGTAGATTTACATTTACAAATATCCCTTGACGGATTAGTTGAATTTTGACAATCTAGTATTACGTTTAGACAAGTGCACAAGATGTTTAACGAGGACTTGTACACTTTTGTTGTTCCACGTTTTCTTACACTGACCTGTATCTCTATAATGAACTCTTAGCAGTAGGACTTCCTGTTCTAAGACGTATGTTATGTCTGGTCTTTTTCCTGTTATATCTGGTCTTTTCCAGTTATATCTGGTCTTTTTCCTGTTATATCTGGTCTTTTTTCTGTTATGTCTGGTCTTTTCCTGTTATATCTGGTCTTTTTTCTGTTATGTCTGGTCTTTTCCTGTTATATCTGGTCTTTTCCTGTTATGTCTGGTCTTTTTTCTGTTATATCTGGTCTTTTACCTGTTATGTCTGGACTTTTTCCTGTTATGTCTGGACTTTTTCCTGTCATGTCTGGTCTTTTTCCTGTTATGTATGTTTCCTGTTATATCTGGACTTTTTCCTGTTATGTATGTTTCCTGTTATGTCTGGACTTTTTTCTGTTATGTATGTTTCCTGTTATGTCTGGACTTTTTCCTGTTATGTATGTTTTCTGTTATGTCTGGACTATTTCCTGTTATGTCTGGACTTTTCCCTGTTATGTATGTTTCCTGTTATGTCTGGTCTTTTTCCTGTTATGTCTGGTCTTTTTCCTGTTATGTATGTTTCCTGTTGTGTCTGGACTTTTTCCTGTTATATCTGGTCTTTTCCTGTTATGTCTGGTCTTTTTCCTGTTATGTCTGGACTTTTTCCTGTTATGTCTGGTCTTTTTCCTGTTATTTGTGGTCTTTTCCTGTTATATCAGGTCTTTTTCCTGTTATGTCTGGTCTTTTTCCTGTTAGGTATGTTTCCTGTTATGTGTGGTCTTTTCCTGTTATGTCTGGTCTTTTTCCTGTTATGTCTGGTCTTTTTCCTGTTATGTATGTTTCCTGTTATGTCTGGACTTGTTCCTGTTATGTCTGGACTTTTTTCTGTTATGTATGTTTCCTGTTATGTATGTTTCCTGTGATGTCTGGACTTTTTCCTGTTATGTATGTTTCCTGTTATATCTGGACTTTTTCCTGTTATATCTGGTCTTTTTCCTGTTATGTATGTTTCCTGTTATGTCTAGTCTTTTTCCTGTTATGTATGTTTCCTGTTATATCTGGACTTTTTCCTGTTATATCTGGTCTTTTCCCTGTGATGTCTGGACTTTTTCCTGTTATATCTGGTCTTTTCCTGTTATATCTGGTCTTTTTCCTGTTATGTATGTTTCCTGTTATGTCTGGACTTTTTCCTGTTATATCTGGTCTTTTCCTGTTATATCTGGTCTTTTTCCTGTTATGTATGTTTCCTGTTATGTCTGGTCTTTTTCCTGTTATGTCTGGTCTTTTTCCTGTTATGTATTTTTCTTGTTATATCTGGTCTTTTTCCTGTTATATCTGGTCTTTTTCCTGTTATATCTGGTCTTTTCCTGTTATGTATGTTTCCTGTTATGTCTGGTCTTTTTCCTGTTATGTCTGGTCTTTTTCTTGTTATATCTTTTTCCTGGTCTTTTTCCTGTTATATCTATATCTGGTCTTTTTCCTGTTATATCTGGTCTTTTTCTTGTTATATCTGGTCTTTTCCTGTTATGTATGTTTCCTATTATATCTGGTCTTTTTCCTGTTATATCTGGTCTTTTCCTGTTATGTATGTTTCCTGTTATGTCTGGTCTTTTCCTGTTATGTATGTTTCCTGTTATGTCTGGACTTTTTCCTGTTATGTATGTTTCCTGTTATGTCTGGTCTTTTTTCCTGTTAGGTATGTTTCCTGTTATGTCTGGACTTTTTCCTGTTATGTCTACACTTTTTCCTGTTATATCTGGTCTTTTTCTTGTTATATCTGGTCTTTTCCTGTTATGTCTGGTCTTTTTCCTGTTATGTATGGTTCCTGTTATGTATGTTTCCTGTTATATCTGGTCTTTTCCTGTTATGTCTGGACTTTTTCCTGTTATGTATGTTTCCTGTTATGTCTGGTCTTTTTCCTGTTATGTATGTTTCCTGTTATGTATGTTTCCTGTTATATCTGGTCTTTTCCTGTTATGTATGTTTCCTGTTATATCTGGTCTTTTTCCTGTTATGTCTGGTCTTTTCCTGTTATATCTGGTCTTTTTCCTGTTATGTCTGGTCTTTTCCTGTTATATCTGGTCTTTTCCTGTTATCTCTGGTCTTTTCCTGTTATGTATGTTTCCTGTTATGTCTGGTCTTTTCCTGTTATGTCTGGTCTTTTCCTGTTATGTATGTTTCCTGTTATATCTGGTCTTTTCCTGTTATGTATGTTTCCTGTTATGTCTGGTCTTTTCCTGTTATGTCTGGTCTTTTTCCTGTTATGTCTGGTCTTTTCCTGTTATGTATGTTTCCTGTTATGTCTGTTATGTCTGTTTCCTGTTATTTTTTCCTGTTATGTATGTTTTTTCCTGTTATGTATGTTTCCTGTTATGTCTGGTCTTTTTTCCTGTTATGTATGTTTCCTGTTATGTCTGGACTTTTTCCTGTTATGTCTACACTTTTTCCTGTTATATCTGGTCTTTTTCTTGTTATATCTGGTCTTTTCCTGTTATGTCTGGTCTTTTTCCTGTTATGTATGTTTCCTGTTATGTCTGGTCTTTTCCTGTTATGTCTGGTCTTTTCCTGTTATGTATGTTTCCTGTTATGTCTGGTCTTTTTCCTGTTATGTATGTTTCCTGTTATGTCTGGTCTTTTCCTGTTATGTCTGGTCTTTTCCTGTTATGTATGTTTCCTGTTATGTCTTTTTCCTGTTATGTCTGGTTTCCTGTTATATCTGTTATGTCTTTTTTTCTTTTTCCTGTTATGTATGTTTCCTGTTATGTCTGGTCTTTTTCCTGTTATGTCTGGTCTTTTTCCTGTTATGTATGTTTCCTGTTATGTCTGGTCTTTTCCTGTTATTTCTGGTCTTTTTCCTGTTATATCTGGTCTTTTCCTGTTATGTCTGGTCTTTTTCCTGTTATATCTGGTCTTTTCCTGTTATGTCTGGTCTTTTTCCTGTTATGTCTGGTCTTTTCCTGTTATGTATGTTTCCTGTTATGTCTGGACTTTTTCCTGTTATGTATGTTTCCTGTTATGTCTGGTCTTTTTCCTGTTATGTCTGGTCTTTTTCCTGTTATATCTGGTCTTCTCCTGTTATGTCTGGTCTTTTTCCTGTTATGTCTGGTCTTTTTCCTGTTATATCTGGTCTTCTCCTGTTATGTCTGGTCTTTTTCCTGTTATGTCTGGTCTTTTTCCTGTTATGTATGTTTCCTGTTATGTCTGGTCTTTTTCCTGTTATATCTGGTCTTCTCCTGTTATGTCTGGTCTTTTTCCTGTTATGTCTGGTCTTTTTCCTGTTATGTCTGGTCTTTTTCCTGTTATGTCTGGTCTTTTTCCTGTTATGTATGTTTCCTGTTATGTCTGGTCTTTTTCCTGTTATGTCTGGTCTTTTTCCTGTTATGCCTGGTCTTTTTCCTGTTATGCCTGGTCTTTTTCCTGTTATGCCTGGTCTTTTTCCTGTTATGCCTGGTCTTGTTTTCCGTTTTGTGATCTGTTTGCTGCTTTGTTAATGTTTTTGGGTTTTTTTTTTTTTCGTTTTTGTTTTGATGTTTAAATACATATGTTGATATTCTCTTCTTTTTTATTGTTGTTATAATCTTTGGTATATATTATCGACAGCAACGTTACGCACCAATATGTAGAAAGCAAGACACTTATCATTACTGAACACCTGGTCCTATCTTCTTTGCTTTTATAAGGAAGAAGGAGGTAATTTGCAGTATCATTCTGTTGAATTGCCGTTTGTTTCCTTTTTTCTGGTATAGACTGTCAGTGTGTTCTAGAACTCTGGTATAGCTTATTTGGATAGGTATGATGTTTTACGGATATATAAAAGAATGTACAACAGGGATTTATCCAAGTGTGCTTAACACCATGTGCTACCATAGCAGGCTCTACAAATAACGTTCACTTACCATTGCCTTCTCTTTGCTCGAAAAGGAAGGAAAGGATAAGTGATGTATGAAAGATGTTATGTTAAGGAACTCGATTGAAAAGGATGGATGGAAATTCCAGTTTTGCTAAATTCTTTTCTGATCTATTCTATCGCAACAAAATGAGACAAAATCACAAAATGCAGTGTGTTTTATCTAACAACAATCCATCAGATATATACAGTGCATAAATACCATGGGATTATCAGCTACACTAAAATGGTATTTTCATTCCCGTCTCGTTGATTAGGAACTAAACGCAACCCAATCCGGTCTCGGAATAAAAATACCAACTTAATTATAGGCATATATAAACACCATAATAATTGCGAGAAACATGAACCCCTAGAATATTCCTGTATTCATTAGAGAATGCTAGCAGAAAACACAGTAGTAATTAAGCCGTCCTTTAGTAAAGACACAAGTCCTTTTGGTTAACCAATACTCCATACAGCGACCATGTCCAAGATTGAAACACGAGGTGCCCTTAGCAACATGGTGGCACATGGCAAAATGCAAACAGCCATCGATCCAGAGGCAGTTAATTGTTTTCTTCCGTTTTGTTCTTAAACTAACCGTCATTGCGTTGTATTCAGTGGATTAAAAGAACTGTGCGATGATGTAAAATTGTCGAGGTCAGCGTCATGTTTTGTAATTAATTGTTTCTGACTAAAGAATTTTAAAAAGGCGATATTGGTCATTGGTTCATGCTTTGTATGTGATAAATTGTCCAAACTAAAAAGTCAGATAGAAGTATCTCAACATTAATTATCTGTTAATTGAATTTGACACGTGATCAATTGGCTGCGACTAAAATGGCTTTAACGAGCACGAAATTCGTGTACGTACTTGACTTAATTAGTTTTGTATGTTATCAATTTATTCTTTTTTACTTGTTTTGTTTCTGGAAGTTAACGTACTTCTTTAAACAATTGTTGGCCATAGGTTCATTTAGACTACTTCTTGTTACAACTGTTAATGATAAAATGACACGCGCCTCGGGGTAAGTATGATTCTATACAAAATTACCAACTATTACCCAATCATTAGGTATTCAAAAAATGTCTGATTCGTATTAAAAATGTATATGTTGTTGAAACAGCTGAACTCGTTGCGGTATTTTAACAGTATAATTAATGTGTCCTTCCTTCAAATACCTTTAGACACGCTATCTAAACCTCCGTCAAATGTGCGGGATTGACATTTGAAGTTCATGGAATTAAGGCCTACACTGGCACCATTCCAGGGCCTGGGGACATCGTCGTGTGATAATACGTTTTCCCAATGGCCATGACCTTCGTAGTACATAAGAGCAGTCTAGAATGGTATTTAGAAGTTGCCCATAAGAAGTTCATTTTTTAGAATGCAGTGTGTTGTGATGAACTCCTATGGGACGCTGATCGAGAGCTGACCAACTGACCGGGCCAAGGAATCTTACCTGATCATCACATATGAACGTCCGAAACTATCCATGATAATTATAACATTCTTTAAAGGGGAATTACAATATGTATTCGATACGAGCGTTTTTTACTTTACAATGTTTGATACAACAGCGTTAAACTTTTAAGATAAAAAGTACAAAATAACGGAGGGCAGCAATTGAGTTATCTATTGTATTCAATAAAGTTCTACCAAAACGAGGCTGGTATATAAGTGATTGTCTCTGTGACATGATATTATTACATCTCGTCACAGTTCCTGTTGTCCACTCCCAAAATATGGTTCCACAGTTCAGCACTCTGCAAAGGCTAGTACATGATACCCAATTATCAGCCTTTAATTCGTATGTTTTATTATCATTCTGAAGGGTCCTACATTTTCTGTATCTTACTATAACTAATGCAGGTATAAAAACGCTGTTGCACAAATCTGTGTACAACTTTTTTTCAATTAATTAGGGTTTCTCATATGACGTTTGTCTATTTATACACAACAAATTGTTTAGTAATCGTCATATGACGTTTGTCTATTTATACACAACAAATTGTTTAGTAATCGTCATATGACGTTTGTCTATTTATACACAACAAATTGTTTAGTAATCGTCATATGACGTTTGTCTATTTATACACAACAAATTGTTTAGTAATCGTCATATTTGATATCATACATAACAAAAACAAAACAATCACACCAGGCATGCCTATAGTAAATTACAATGTTTCACGACAGACATAGTTGCTAAAAAGGGATGAATTAGGACGAAGTTAATATACCTAAAAAAGAATGAAACACCAAGCTTCACAAGCAATATATCACTCAGCATTTGATATATTGGATAGAAATTAATCCTTTTTCGTTATTATTTACATAAATTCAGTTGAATGCGTTTGTTGGTTTAAACAAATATCTACAAAAAGATGGACAGAAATGTTTTGAATCTAGTATTGACATAAACTATATGGAGGGCAAAATCACAATAGTTGTTCGGTATTATCACTAGGAAAACTTAGAAAGAAAATGGACCACCATATGATATATTCTAATTGTTCGAATAATAACCGTCATGTCATATTTATTTAATTGGTTTTTCTATAAACGTACATTTCCATGAAGTCTGACCCGAAGACAATTAAGCATTATTGCCTCTCGTGCCAAGAATGCCGCTTTTCAATGATCTCCTTGTCCAAACCGAAATAGAAACATTTTAATTTGTCTGTAAGCCTTAACAACGCTCCAAAATTGTTTTCTTGTCGAAAGAAACGTACCGCAAACATACTTAAGTATACCTAATCAATGAAATTGAATTATTTGGAGAAGTTTGATACGTCGTGCATACACTGTGCTACATCGATTATAGGCCGCGTGTGGTAATTGCTTGATAAATAGTTTATACTAAAGTAAGGGCAGTGTGTGAGACCCGCCTTAATATAACACACGTGTTCACTTGATACTGACCCGTCAGTGTAGATAAAGAACATGTATTCCACTTTTTTCAAGAGTGAATACTGTTCACATCATGTCATATTGACGCCTTATTAATTACTTAATTGTCATCACACGGTTTACTTGTGAACTTGTTGATTTGAAGATTAGAACTGTTCTATACTAGCTTTTACACGTAAGACTACAAACATTGTAACAAAGGCAAACAATTGAATAACACATTTTCATACAAATTAAGACAGTAGATCCAAGCAGTGAATTAAACTGCATCATACAGCTGTTCGCCCTTCTAGGACTCGACAGTGATGCTACATTATACAGCTGTTCGTCCTTCTAGGACTCGAAAGTGATGCTACATCATACAGCTGTTCGCCCTTCTAGGACTCGACAGTGATGCTACATCATACAGCTGTTCGTCCTTCTAGGACTCGACAATTCGCCCTTCTAGGACTCGACAGTGATGCCACATCATACAGCTGTTCGCCCTTCTAGGACTCGACAATTCGCCCTTCTAGGACTCGACAGTGATGCCACATCATACAGCTGTTCGCCCTTCTAGGACTCGACAGTGATGCTAAGAGTTTCAATTTCAAAGCCTAGGAAGCGACTGAGGAAAACCGGTGTTCGAAAGAAATAAAAAATAAATGAGGTGCACAAGTCCCACAATAAAATGAATTTCGTCTTTTTATTTTTCTCTTATTGCAACATTAAATACTTGCGTATGATCTGATCCAAGCCATCATACGAATGAATTATATCGTGGCACCTTGATTTTGGCAAACCTCGGGGACTTAAAATCCACCAACTGTGTCTACCACTTGCTATCTTAAAGATTGTAAAATTGACACAAGTGAATATCACCTTTTCATTATTTAAAGTTAAACACAATAGAGCCAAACAACGAATTATAATGTCGAGACCTAAAAGGACGAAACAGCTGTACGATTCCGGTTCTACTGAATATTATATTTGTATCGAGAGGCATTGTTCAGATGTAATCTTTTATAATCTGTCGATTTCATGAAGCAAGTCAATGTACTGTTTGGCTTTACTGTATCTTATCCTAAATTTATGTTGACATATGCTATTAATGTTTTGTATAATCCTTTCAAATTACTGTTACATTAAAGAATAACAATGATGTATTTATAGTTCGCGGCAAACGTTAAGAAATGTTTGATTAAAATAGTGTAAGGGATGTAGCTATGACCTGGATTTTCATGATGACGTCATGTCCGGTAATTGGATGTTATATCTAGAATATTTAATCTATTGATCGGCAGTTAACTTATCTATAAACATTTATACCAGGAATTCCCTATATTGTCTTCTCCTTAGAATTTTAATCATAATCACCATACGACTTAAAAGTACCTTAATAAAACAGGAAAAGGGCGAAATGATGTACCAAAACTTGATTAAAACTTAGAAAATAATTTTATTTTTGTTTTGTAACAAGGAGATATTAGGTCTTGTTTGCTGATAATGACTCTGTTGGAGTTTGATGGTCAAATTGATGATGCCATTTGAAATATTTGAACAACCTGTGTGAGATATATAAATATTCATGCTTTCAATTTTCGTCGGTATGCCTCGAAGTTTCATTCGGGAGCACGTGAGTTAAAATTGGCTTATATTTCTATCACTTTCCCTTCCGGATCACCTGGTCTTCCTCTTTGTACCTTACACATACTGATCCCGGTTTATTGATGTTTAGTTTACATGATGTTTGTATGTTAGAACAGTGACGTCATAAGGGGGCCGTAACGTTGTACATCTCTGGATATTTCCTTCTTCATCTGTGATATCGTTCATAAGTACAATATGCAAAATAGGGGATTGCTTTTATGTATTTTTCCTATACGCTGAAACGTTTTTACTGCGGAGGCCAGAAATTGATGATTGTAATGTCATAACATGAATGATGACGTCACGTCAAGAAGTAAAAATGACACAACAAAATGGTCTCCGCCGTGTGGTTTTGTCCTTCATGTTGTGAATTGTCAAAATGTTAGTTTTCTGAGTTATGTGGTGAAAGGTTAAGTTTATATTTATTCCATATGGGATATTCTTTCACATATCTTTAAGTTTTAATATTGATTGACTCGCACAATTCATGCCTTAATCGTTTCATTAAGTGTCTCGTTCACTGGAAATCGTTGATGTATTTCATGGATAAAATGTTCTGGCGATCTGCAAAATCAATATTTCTACTATATGACGTCATTTACTTGTTTGAAGAGTTAATTACATCAACCATACAGATACTAAAACGTTTATTTATATTCAACGTTTTCCTTTCTCTGGAAAAAAAACTAAGTTCTAGAAAATGATCCCATCACATGGATGTCCCTCGGCGTTATGATTTATAAGGAAAGGATTTTTCACCGGGAAATATCTAAATCAGTTGATAGATCTTGTTTCAATTATCTTTACGGAATAACCACATGAGGTTATTCACTTAAGGCGAAATATACGGTTATCTCAAATTATATGTGACACACCCCATACTTAATAACTCATTGCGTCTATATGCACAACAGGTACACGTGTTTGCGACATTGGTTCTGTCATTTGGTATGGATTCATGCTTCTAAACATATGATCTATAATTTTCATTTCGTCTGTTGCACTGTACATATCCTTGTGAAAGCTCAGACCATAATTATGATGACCGCCAAAAATGTTTTGGTCACTCTAAAGTGTCATAACCTGGACCCGTCTGAATGACACCTGGTCTAGTCACAGAGAAATTTAACAGTGCCGTTTAGATTTAGCGTCCGCCGAGAAAAATTACTAATTTCATAGACGTTTGTGACCCATGGTAAGGAATAATTTTTCCGTGTTTGGGTTGACACCTTTTTTGACTTTTGTAATTATTGACAGAAGGTAACTATTACCTCGGGACAAATCTCTAGCTTCATTGGTTTTTAGCTTTTCCAACAATAGAACAAGATATACGTTTGTCTATAGCAATACTGAACCAAAGCTTTGTACAATCTTATATACACGTACATACATGAGTGTTAATTATAAACACGAGTGTAAATTATAAAAACGAAGGTAAATTATAAACACGAGGGCTAAATTATAAAAACCGAGTATACATTATATACACAAGTGTAAATTTATACAAGAGTTTAAATCATAAACACGAGTGTAAATTATATACACATGTGTAAATTATAAACACGAGTGTAAATTATATACACATATGCAAATTATAAACACGAGTGTAAATTATAAACACGAGTGTAAATTATAAAAACGAAGGTAAATTATAAACACGAGTGTAAATTATAAAAAAAAAACGAAGGTAAATTATAAACACGAGTGTAAATTATAAACACGAGTGTAAATTATAAAAACGAAGGTAAATTATAAACACGAGTGTAAATTATAAAAAAAACGAAGGTAAATTATAAACACGAGTGTAAATTATAAACACGAGTGTAAATTATAAACACGAGTGTAAATTATAAACACGAGTGTAAATTATAAACACGAGTGTAAATTATATACACATGTGCAAATTATAAACACGAGTGTAAATTATAAAAAAAACGAAGGTAAATTATAAACACGAGTGTAAATTATAAAAACGGAGGTAAATTATAAACACGAGTATATATTATATACACAAGTGTAAATTTTATACAAGAGTGTAAATGATAAACACGAGTGTAAATTATATACACATGTGCAAATTATAAACACGAGTGTAAATTATAAACACGATTGTAAATTATATACACGAGCGTAAATTATAAAGACGATTGTAAATTATATACACGAGCGTAAATTATAAACACGATGGAAATTATAAAAACGAAGGTAAATTATAAACACGAGGGCTAAATTATAAAAACCGAGTATACATTATATACACAAGTGTAAATTTATACAAGAGTTTAAATCATAAACACGAGTGTAAATCATATACACATGTGTAAATTATAAACACGAGTGTAAATTATATACACATGTGCAAATTATAAACACGAGTGTAAATAATAAACAAGATTGTAAATTATATACACGAGTGTAAATTATAAACACGAGTGTAAATAATAAACAAGATTGTAAATTATATACACGAGTGTAAATTATAAACACGAGTGTAAATAATAAACAAGATTGTAAATTATAAACACGAGTGTAAATAATAAACAAGATTGTAAATTATATACACGAGTGTAAATTATAAACACGAGTGTAAATGATAAACAAGAGAACTTTTCGTATTATCAAGAAAAAATGCTTACCTGTACCTAATTAAAACATGGTTAGAAAATTGTTCGACGCATCAAGAAAAATATCTTACCTGTACATGATTTAAAAATGATTAGAGAAATTTTGGCGGTATTAAGAAAAATATCTTACCTGTGTATGATTTAAAAATGGTTAGAAAAATTTTCGTAGTGTTAAGAAAAAATTCTGATCTGTATATGAATTAAAAAATCTCTGTTGCTGAGATGCTTTCATTTTTAACGATATAAGGAGCCATATTTAGACTTGATCCGGACGGCGAATGAGCTGGTTAATGACTAGTAAATAATTAGCGGGTAATTTCAAATCTATATACAAAGTCAGTGAGCTTAAAATCGATATCAAAACACCTTTATAAGTATATTTATCTTCTGCACTATACAGGGCTTCATGCTTCGTTTGCTTTGTAAGGACATTTCAACACATGAATCTGCCCATCACAGCAAAAACGCAATTAATCAGCTCTTATTGACTGGAACTGATGTAAATAATTTAATAAAAGCACTAGGAATATAAATCCAAGAACACAATAGCAATCTTCTCTGTAAAATTCCAATAAACATCCAATAAACACGGCCGGCAACAAAACCATCCCGATACACATTACAGTGATGTGTGTATCAACTTATCACTAACAGTAGAGCTAGCGTTCGCTCCCGCATGGCACAGACAAATCATCTGCTTAGTCTTAGCTGTGTAGCTCGTAAATTTTGCATAACATTAGCGTTAAAATAGAATTATAGGACTTGTAAAAAACGTGTTTTTGTTTTAATTGTGTTTAAAGACAAACTCTAATAACGATTTGTTTCGAAAGCAAAGATGGTCGAACTTGAAAAAAAAATAAAATTCAATTTCAGCATTATGTATTTATCTGCATGTACGCATTTAATCATTAAACATATTTCACCTTTTAATATGACAGATGAAATTCATAAAAGAGTAAGGAGTTTAAACAAAGCAATAAAATATTAATGATCAGTGATGTCCAGTATATGACAATTTTAAGTTGTACATAAGTTGTGTTTCGATAAATACCAGAACATTTTTCAGTTGTAGTGGGCAAAGGAAAACCGAAGCATTTCCTTGGTCCCCGTCAATCTTCACACCAAAAATTAGAACTCACTTAAATCAAATACTCGGTTATCTCGAATTGTTTCCGTGGATTTCGAGATAACAAGGTTCGACTGCAAGTGTAACAAGTGAACACATAGCACTATTTTCTCTCTCGTTGCTATTTTCAAAGTTCGATATAACTATGCTGTCTTTTTTTACTTTATTTTCATGGTAACAGTTTTCAATGATCAATTACAAAGCACGAATGCATGAAATGGATAGGTCAGAAGGGTGTTATGTTTTTATTTAATAACTTGATGAAAACGCATTCTAAGGATTCTCAATTTGTGCACATCTCTTAACTACTAACCGCCAAATCATTTCTACCTTAACAGCAATTAAAAAGTATATTGGGAAAATTCCTAGTTATGATTTGAATATTTCGTTCCAATCGTTTCCATGCTTGATAACGATATGTGCAGATGTTTAACTTAAATTTAATTGAAATGTCTGCTTGATAACGATATGTGCACATGTTTAACTTAAATTTAATTGAAATGTCTGCTTGATAACGATATGTGCACATGTTTAACTTAAATTTAATTGAAATGTCTGCTTGATAACGATATGTACACATGTTTAACTTAAATCTAATTGAAATGTCTGCTTGATAACGATATGTACACATGTTTAACTTAAATCTAATTGAAATGTCTGCTTGATAACGATATGTGCACATGTTTAACTTCAATCTAATTGAAATGTCTGCTTGATAACGATATGTACACACGTTTAACTTAAATCTAATTGAAATGTCTGCTTGATAACGATATGTGCAGATGTTTAACTTAAATCTAATTGAAATGTCTGCTTGATAACGATATGTGCACATGTTTAACTTAAATCTAATTGAAATGTCTGCTTGATAACGATATGCACACATGTTTAACTTAAATCTAATTGAAATGTCTGCTTGATAACGATATGTGCACATGTTTAACTTAAATCTAATTGAAATGTCTGCTTGATAACGATATGTGCACATGTTTAACTTAAATCTAATTGAAATGTCTGCTTGATAACGATATGTGCACATGTTTAACTTAAATCTAATTGAAATGTCTGCTTGATAACGATATGTGCACATGTTTAACTTAAATCTAATTGAAATGTCTGCTTGATAACGATATGTGCACATGTTTAACTTAAATCTAATTGAAATGTCTGCTTGATAACGATATGTACACACGTTTAACTTAAATCTAATTGAAATGTCTGCTTGATAACGATATGTGCAGATGTTTAACTTAAATCTAATTGAAATGTCTGCTTGATAACGATATGTGCACATGTTTAACTTAAATCTAATTGAAATGTCTGCTTGATAACGATATGCACACATGTTTAACTTAAATCTAATTGAAATGTCTGCTTGATAACGATATGTGCACATGTTTAACTTAAATCTAATTGAAATGTCTGCTTGATAACGATATGTGCACATGTTTAACTTAAATCTAATTGAAATGTCTGCTTGATAACGATATGTGCACATGTTTAACTTAAATCTAATTGAAATGTCTGCTTGATAACGATATGTGCACATGTTTAACTTAAATCTAATTGAAATGTCTGCTTGATAACGATATGTGCACATGTTTAACTTAAATCTAATTGAAATGTCTGCTTGATAACGATATGTGCAGATTGGTTATTTGATTTGCGATGAACTATTGTTTAAAGCCAATTAAAACGTTTCAACAATAATGACTAAATATATCAGGAATGCACACTAAGTTGAACAACATGAAGACTATTATATAAATCAGCTTTAAGTTTCATATCAAAAAATAATTTGATGCAAAATGATTTCATAATTGATATATATTTTTATATATATATATATTCCTTCATCTAAAAATTCAGTCATCAATAGAATGTTAGCATTTTTCTGAAATATTTTGTAGAGTATGATAACTTTTGCCCCCTTTTGGAGCCCCTTTTATCAAAATCTAGAGCCTTTCTCACCAGAAGCTTCACCTCTTGTACCCTACGTTAATGTAATTTTGTTTACATATCTGTCCTGTTTGATAGCGTTGGATCTGACCAAAATGGCAACCGTTGAAGAAATCATATCAGATGGCGAATGTTATACAGAGCATATGCTGAGTGGTATTTTCATTGCATTTAGCGAGTTTGACGGTGCCTGCTCCTCTGACACTCAGTCAAGACCTTATAGTGCGGAGAATTACTTGATATGTTTAGATTTGAAAGTGTGGCTGTTCCATAGCGCGTGCCAAAATGCAATCACGTGAATGACGTTAATAAACGAGATTTCATTTGACCACACTAGCATGAGCATTCTTTATTCAACCCGAGTTAGCTAAATGGTTTTCCTATCTGTCGATCCCGTTGAATACGCAGGACCGCATGCCTTAAATTGGATATACTGACGGTCCACATCCACTCCGTCAAAGTGGTGAAATGACATTTTATCAAGAAATTGGAAGATTTCTTGACATTTCCAGATAATTATTCTTGTAATATTAGTTTTTTCCGAGCAGACATTGATTGTAGACTTGGTGAGAGTCTGTGACGGATTGTTACTATACCTAATTTCTAACCAATATCGGAAGGCTCCCATACAATCTATTCCCGGGACTGATGCTATCGGATATTTAATGCATATTGTCTGCATTCTACTTAAGTAGTAGATTCATCCGAGACGTAATTATATCTTCCTGATATTATCACGACAACAGACCAGTTTTTTTTTAGTTCAAAACAAAGTTTGAATGGAGATAAAATACTAAGGTAATGAAAACTTAATATGGTGATATATTATTGGCTATTGTTTGGATCATTAGTTGTCCTAAATTATAGAAATAAACAGCCATTAATGTACCAGACCGATAGAGCGATCTTTTGTGGCTAGTGTTAAGTGGACAAACATATAATTTACACAAGAAAATTATACTACTTAAAGTAGTCTTCAGAGAATGGACATTTTCGGGAAAATGGTTTACAGGGAGTGATAGAGATAACATGCTGACTCTCTTGGGTGTGTTAATACAGTTGTCCATATTACCAGTTTGACGCCGGTTCTAAGTACGACAAATCTTCGTGGATCCCTAGGGAGACAGACGAGAGACGGGACAAGCACCAAATGTTTAGGGATATTTGTACAATACAAGTCTACAGCGACCCCTTGGGGTCTATATATTGTTACTAGATAGGGCGTCAGTGATTTGTACTTTTTTATCACTTCTGACAAAACAACATCATATCGACGTTTTTATTATTCAAAAACCTACTTTATGGGGTGTTGTGTTACTACACACACGTGACTTAACACTGGACATATCAAAAGGAACGTGTATTTGGCGGACACGTAGAAAGCATCTATGAAGGGAGATTGATACATATTTTGAAACCTGATCTAAGGATTCAGATCACGTGTTTTTTACGACATTTTCTGAATAGTGACATGATGAATGATAATAACGGGTTTGCAATAGCATGAATGAAAGCTATGAAAATATCTTTAGCTATTTCCGGTCTTTCATTGTGAGCCACTTCCGGATCAATGTTGTGTCAGTGTGATTTTCAGTCAATAGCCACTAAAACAGGAGAGCAATGTCCTTCAAGTTCCTATGCCTAGTGACACTCTAGTGGTCATCGATCTAACGATGTGACGTCATAGCCCAAAAACCTGTTTGAAACACCAGTGACCGTAGCATTATCACCTCCTGCTGACCAACAACAGATGCTAGGCGGGAAAGTCCACGCGCGTTTCTGAATTTAGCTCTCCACTTTTTTCTTTCTCGTGACAACATTTTCCCGATGTTTCTATGTCCGTTAATTGCTGGGTTCTAATCAGAGCTGTGCGTGGTGATAGCTTGGTGATTGCCGAGTCGAGAGACAAGGCACAGGTGCTATCCAGGACAGGATTGATTTTTCCTCAGAGACTTACAACTAGCAATTGCTTTGCCTATATACTGCTGATCATCTCTGGCTATATCCCGCTTAGCCTTCATTCCCACCGACTCGTTTTCCATAAGACATTAGACTTAATACGTCAAGTATATAGAACAGTGAGTCTCGCCGACTTGCTGTGTGTAACGTTGTCTTCGTTGTCGCCCCCTGGATGCGAGGCAGTGTCACGCCGCGTGCTTGTGGAGCGTGCGTCTCATCAAGCGGGAACTGCCAGCTTTGTGACAACAAACAATGCGATATTCATCAGCCGGGTTTGCTGTCTATTAACGGGAGACGAACTATTCATTCTTTAATGATATCGAACAAGTGGCACTCTCCGGACATGATACCCGATGATTTGGTACTAACTGAGTGACAATGCTTCACAGTTTTCAGCATCATCACGGTCTGTAAGTATATGTTGTTAGGGATATCATAATTATCAATATTATTTACCCATCTACCCTTGTCAGCTGCTGGAGCCAGTCATGAGGGGGACATAGAATCAATACAAATCATGTCCCACAGGTAAGTTTTAGTTCGTGTGTCGTAACATGTACCTATGTAGTGTAGATGACTCTCATGTAAAGCACCCTCATGTTTTCCTAAAACTATTTACATCCGGTTTTAACCATATGGATCGGGTTTATGTGCTAACATAAATGAACATGTTGCGAAATCACTGCTAACTGAATTTCAGGCAAATGTTTCAAGCAATTTTTTTTTGTGAGTGCCAGATGAATTACTGCTATTTTCGTTATTGATCGATTTGTCATCAGATGCAGATTGGCTAAAGCTGGTAGCAGTTCTATAAGAAAAAAATACATTTATTTCTGACGTGATATGTAAGGTCTGCATAAACAATCTGTTAGCACTGTTTTATACATGTCTAATACATCGTTAAAATGCCACATTAGTCGACTAGGGAACTGTAACACCAATACGTGATTATAGTCGCTGTTCGTTTTAAATATGGCGACGGACACTGACACTACCATGTGCCGAGCTTCGGTGTACACTCGTGTCGATATAGGTCACCTATCGATTCAGTAGGGAGATATAGTGTTGATTTTGTTTAAGGATTATCATTTCGTCACATGGTATAATGATAGGTTCGTTGTAACATTGTCAATGGCAACCAGACGATTGCATGTTGAATATAAAATATTACTCCAATTGATTCCGTGGGTTATGAATAGAGCTTAAATGCTTGCGTATAAATGATGGTCAAAATTATGATATTCAATTACGTTTGGTTATTTAGACATTCAACTTATAAATAGTTATTACATCATAAAGACAAAATGAATGCCAGGTTTTAAGCTGTGTATACACCACACCGATGTTTAATTGGAACCGGCTACAGAGATATTTACATAACAAGCATGTGATATACCACATGATTGATCATGTGATCTGTCAGAACAGTCGGGTTTTATAACATTTTGTTTGGAATTTGAGATTGAGATGCAAAGTAAGTGAACTAGTTCAAACTAATAGTTAATTTTGCAGTTGTCTTATGGTATTCAGTAAAAGGTTTTTGTGTTTTTTATAAATATTTATTCTTGCTGTTGAAAAGAATGGCGATGTATATTTTTTTCGACTCGATAGAACATGATATGGGGATTTTAATCTTTATGTTATCAATTGTATTCAACAAAGTCAAAGGTGTTTAAATCCAAAGGCTAGAGTATCATGGTAAATGTTTTAAAAGGTTTCATTGACCGTGTGCTATGTCGTGGTTTATATCTCATAGAGTTGTGTCAAAGGTTTAGATATCATGGTTCATATTTCATAGTGTTGCTTCAAGTGTAAGGATTTCGCAGGCTGTCACATCGTGGTACACATATCACATACATTTTGAATATATTGTATATTTGATGTCTTTGATTTGATTTGATAACTTAATATTTATTCATATTGACGCTTAATCTTCACTTGGGATTAATTACCTTATAACAAATAAAATTACCTATTTTCCTCGATTCCGGTAGAAGCCTTTAGAAATGCTTAATTGTATGTATGACAGATTAGCTAACAATGATTTATGATAAATGATACAAATCGTCACAAACGGGAAGGATCGGACGAAAGACATACAAGTAATAACTACGTATAAAATACTTATAAAGTACTGTAACCATTGTAATTTTAGAGCGAGGTTTTTTCGCTATTTTCGAGCATGACATAAAATCGCAAAAATTTATATTCAAAACATATTCCATGGAAAAAAATGTGATCTGTTTGATGCAAACCGCGAATAAGATATCGTTTTGTTTCCAGCCGTTTGAAATATCTCTTAAGATATTAACCATTGAAATAAGGAAATTCTTCAGTACATGTTTTTGTCCTGAATTAAACAGCTTTATACATTTATCAGTCGACCTTATTTAACTCGTCAATAATGTTCGAGATTGACAGGGTCCAGAAAATTAAAATATTTTTCCGACAAATGACAGACCATTAGGGACAGAAGGAAAACATACATCTAAAAGATAGAGGGATATAGAGAATGCAAATAGATAATCTATCATCGTTATTACATAATATTTGTTATGACACGTGCGTGATCTGTGATTGACTGAAGCTTGTTTCTAGTATGACGTCATAGCTTTATGACGTCATATGCATTCTGAGGTCAACCAAAAAGTGATGAAATTCCCAATATCTATTTTGTACACGATTCATGTATCAATCAAACAAACCACTTCTAATTTCAATATCTGAAAGATCTATTTAGAGACATGTAATAGCTTGTTTAAGTAAATTTTTCACTGTGACGTTTACGATGAATGTTCGACTTTTAAAGTGTCGACTCACTCTTAGAAAAATTGAAGACTTATACAACGAAATGTTAAAGAAAAATATATATATTTCGATATCATTTTCAATAAAAAGAAAGGGACAATTAATACTTTCATATACTGATTTACAATTATATCAAGAAAAAAATTGTTCTTATTTACAAGCATGATATTTTTTTTCAAATATCGAGAGAAAAAAAGAATCATTTGTACATTTATGTTTTAATTTACAAACATAATATGATTTTAAATATAAAGAAAAAGAACGGCTTGTACTTTTATATTTTAGCAGAAAGCTCCGGCATTGTACGGGTCCCTTAGACTGATTAGGATACCTATAAAGCGGATTCATGTGAGTAGTACAGTTACAACCATTCTGTAGTATTCACAAGCCGCTTTGTCAGTTTTACAAATTTAAAAATATGTGTACTTCCCAAGGCTAATATAAACTTAACAGAGTACACATGTTTCTTTCTATGATTTTATTTTATATCTCAGTTCCACTAGTCTAGCGCTTTTTTTTAAATTTAGAATTTTTCTTGTTATTATCGAAATTTTCCTCTGTTTTATTGTTATATGGGTTTTTACATTGTAGTTCGTTTTTTTTCCAGTTATCACAGTAATATTTCTTTTCGAAATTTAGAATTTCTGATTTACCAACCAACTTGAATTAAACTAAGTTATGAAAAACAATAGAGATATGTAGTGTGACTTGATAAGCCATTTCACTTAACGATAGCACATCATTATCAAGGTTGCCGAAACTGATATCTGGTATTATTGTAAACACAGTGATACACAATTACACCTTATAATCTCGCTTCAATCATTTGGTTGTCATGGCAACTGTTCCAATTGTGTTTCATGAGAAATCAACATGGAAATAGATATGTTAGTTTTAGTATTGGAGATTTCGACAGCAAGTACAAGTCCGTTGTTGCTGTGCCTGTTTGAACACGATAACTAGGCCTGGCCGTCCATACTGGAAATAAACAATTTACATTGAAGTAAGGGTTCGGTAGGAACAAGATGGCGTGGTTGTAAGGTCAAATACCCTGGTCTTAAACAAACCCAGCTAACTTAACGTTTGATAAAAACAAGGTGTTTACAGACTCCCCAACAAATAATCTGCCTTCACGCTAGGTCTGACGGACTATCATACAACTGTACAAGTGAAACAGAAGAATATGTGAAAAAGTGTACTGATTGTTAGTGTCCCTATCAGATAGGAGAGACACGTGCCGGAAATCACGTGAATATATAGTTATGGTTATCATGTCCAGTCCGTATGAATTATTCTAAGACACTTTATGTTTTCTATTGAAATAATAATAATTATAATACATCATTGGAAACTTAGATAAAGTTGGAACGCCATTAATGTTTCTTGTGGTATCATTAACATAACTTTTCAATGTTTTTATCCGTAATTACAAAGTCAATGTTATATGGTGTTACAACGGTATATCATATTCCTGTCTGTAACCAACTTGTATTATGATAAAGAATAAGGGTCAGTAATGGCGTAGGCCTAAGAGTCTGTAAGGTGGACTACTATAATAGATATGTTTAGGACTAAGAGTGTGTAAGGTGGACTACTACAATAGATATGTTTAGGACTAAGAGTCTGTAAGGTGGACTACTATAATAGATATGTTTAGGACTAAGAGTCTGTAAGGTGGACTACTATAATAGATATGTTTAGGACTAAGAGTCTGTCAGGTGGACTACTATAATAGATATGTTTAGGACTAAGAGTCTGTAAGGTGTACTACTATAATAGATATGTTTAGGACTAAGAGTCTGTAAGGTGTACTACTACAATAGATATGTTTAGGACTAAGAGTCTGTAAGGTGGACTACTACAATAGATATGTTTAGGACTGAGAGTCTGTAAGGTGTACTACTATAATAGATATGTTTAGGACTAAGAGTGTGTAAGGTGGACTACTATAATAGATATGTTTAGGACTAAGAGTCTGTGAGGTAGACTACTATAATAGATATTTTTAGGACTAAGAGTCTGTGAGGTAGACTACTATAATAGATATTTTTAGGACTAAGAGTCTGTGAGGTGTACTACTATAATATATATGTTTAGGACTAAGAGTCTGTAAGGTGTACTACTATAATAGATATGTTTAGGACTAAGAGTCTGTAAGGTGTACTACTATAATAGATATGTTTAGGACTAAGAGTGTGTAAGGTGGACTACTATAATAGATATGTTTAGGACTAAGAGTGTGTAAGGTGGACTGTGGACTACTATATAATAGATATGTTTAGGACTAAGAGTCTGTGAGGTTGACTACTATAATAGATATTTTTAGGACTAAGAGTCTGTGAGGTGTACTACTATAATATATATGTTTAGGACTAAGAGTCTGTAAGGTGTACTGCTATAATAGATATGTTTAGGACTAAGAGTCTGTAAGGTGTACTACTATAATAGATATGTTTAGGACTAAGAGTGTGTAAGGTGGACTACTATAATAGATATGTTTAGGACTAAGAGTCTGTAAGGTGGACTACTATAATAGATATGTTTAGGACTAAGAGTCTGTAAGGTGTACTACTATAATAGATATGTTTAGGACTAAGAGTCTGTAAGGTGGACTACTATAATAGATATGTTTAGGACTGAGAGTCTGTAAGGTGTACTACTATAATAGATATGTTTAGGACTAAGAGTCTGTAAGGTGGACTACTATAATAGATATGTTTAGGACTAAGAGTCTGTAAGGTGGACTACTATAATAGATATGTTTAGGACTTTGAGTCTGTAAGTTGGACTACTATAATAGATATGTTTAGGACTGAGAGTCTGTAAGGTGGACTACTATAATAGATATGTTTAGGACTGAGAGTCTGTAAGGTGTACTACTATAATAGATATGTTTAGGACTGAGAGTCTGTAAGGACTGAGAGTCTGTAAGGTGTACTACTATAGTAGATATGTTTAGGACTAAGAGTCTGTAAGGTGGACTACTATAATAGATATGTTTAGGACTAAGAGTCTGTAAGGTGTACTACTATAATATATATGTTTAGGACTAAGAGTCTGTAAGGTGTACTACTATAAAATAAATGTAAGTAAACAGATTATTTCCTTTTTATTATTCCATATTGTAGTACATATTGATGATCAGTTTTCATTTCTTTTTCCAGGATAAGATACCTTACTTTTCATACTATGTAGTTTGTAATTTCCATCAGTCGAAATTTCAGCAGTTTTCTTTCAAAACGACTGAATGATATTTCAACGATTTAAAATTTCGCGATCAAATTGTAAAAAGACTTTAATATACCGCGAAAAAGTAAAAATAGCGTCCCAGCAAAAGTGTTGGGCAATACAGCAAGTTAAGGAAATGAAAAACAAAACCATTTCAGATAAACGTTTTCGGAGATGTATTTAATTGATATTATAGATACAATAAAAGTATCAAAAATGGCCGCCATTACTGCCTTCACTGTTAGAAAATTAATCAATGTTTTAATTGATTTTGAATACAATATTTTGGTTTCGGTAGGGCGACATTAATCTGTTTGTGAAAATATCAATTATCATGACTTGCTTTACTATTAACATGAAATATTCTTTAACTTCAATTAAGAATAAATTGGAGTGGCTTCCGTACTAAAAGTCAGTCATAGTCACAATGGACTTTTAGAAAAAAAATCGTGTTTGTTGTTTCAATCAAATTAACGTTATATCTAATGGTTTGTTGTTACCAGGACAACAAGACGCTAACATCAAAATATGTTTCCAGATAACACGCGACGGCAGTGATCATTAGACATTCGTATAGTAAAATGTACCTATCCAAACCACAATACTCAGGGTTATTGGAAAGATCATTTACAAAGTCTCGTTTTTCAATACATTGGTAAAATATCACTGTTAAAATACATTAATTTTGTCAACAAATAGCTTTCCACACGAACGTTCAAAATACTTGACGCACACTAAGTCCTGAATGACGTATAATTCTATGCTTGTTGTCATTACATGCCAGCACCAAAAGTTCGGAAGACGTTTCTCATTTTGGTATCGTAGATTGATCTGAGGAAAATGGCAGATTTACTGTCGCGAGTACAATATATAATACCAGTTAGGACAGCTCTAATGGTCGTCTAGGACATTCATAACACGTTTAGGACATGTGGGGCGTTTCACTGACGGGTTTTGTATTAAATCGTTATAGATAGAAAACTACTTTCTTCACGTGTCAGGTTGGGGACGGTGTTTGATATATGGCTGGTAACGTTTGGTGTAGTTCGATGGTGGAAATAAGTTCAGTTCGTTTATAGTTGTGTTACGATAAAGTGCCTTCTCTCATTTGGTGACAAAGTAAATTTAATGATAGTGTAAAATCTGTGATGATTACTTTGAAGTCTGTCTCTCATTCAATCATATTTTTTTTCTTTTTGACTCTTGGAATTTACTGCAATAACGATATCAATTAAATAATTTCATTTTGTCGGATCCTGACAGTTCATTTACAGGTACATCAACCGCTAAAATGTGCCAGTCTTCCTTAACAATAAAAAGATAATCTCATTTCAGTTCATCGCCATAAAGCACCCATACTGCATTCACGTTCCCAGAAAATGAATTTAAGCCAATATCGTAAGCCATTGTTGATTACTTATCATAAACCTTTTAAGAGCAATATTTGAAGAGTATTATCACAGACCATTTACAAATGCCTGTCAAATTGCTAGGACAGTCTACTAATCAATTTTCTCTATTTGTATAAGCA
Source organism: Ylistrum balloti (assembly GCF_031769215.1). Taxonomy (NCBI): domain Eukaryota; kingdom Metazoa; phylum Mollusca; class Bivalvia; order Pectinida; family Pectinidae; genus Ylistrum; species Ylistrum balloti. The sequence goes on along the minus strand of NW_026782645.1, from coordinate 564,519 downwards.
ATTTGGCAGGAGGCTTTCAAATAGAATATTTGAATATTTCACAATACGTTCCATAGCATTGTGAGGTATCTAGTCAGGTTGTATGATGTTTATACTAACCCAGTTTATCTACTATTTAATTTTAGCCAAATTTGTTAGTTTCCGTATAACTTTTTGATGTTACACGACCATACTTAATGTCTAGAATTAACATACTCATTGGTTCGAATTTATCTTTTGCACTCCATTTTGTTTGTATAATCTGTATATAGACACTCTTTGAATCGGATTCAAATGTTATGCTATTTCTTATTTTCTACAGTGTTGTGAAATGACGGGTTTTGTATTAAATCGCATGTCAGGTTGGGGACGGTGTGTGATATATGGCTGGTAACGTTTGGTGTAGTACGATGGTGGAAATCACTTCAGTTCGTTTATAGTTGTGTTTGAAATGAGTATAGGATAAGTGATTTCTCTCATTTGGTGACAAAGTAAATTTTATTACATTTCATTAAATTTTACTACATTTTATTTTATTTTTTATTACATTCACTAAATGACACTTCTCTAAAACCTTGAAGTTGATTCCATTCCATTAGGCGCCGTTATTCCATAACCTCTGACATGTAATTACAATTTTCTTATTTTTTTAAAAAAATTATTTCCTGTTTCTAACTACGAATTTTTTATATACATCAACTTTATTGATACAAATACTGCCTTTCTATATAATGTGACCATGCGTTGTATCACAAACTATTTTACCAAAGTTTCATTGCTGTTTGTCGTCGATGAGACAGAACACGTTTACCCTACCGGAACACCTGGTCTTATTCAAGAGTACTTTTGCAAGGATCTTCATGAGAATTTTTCTTTGTTCATAATATTGATAAATCTAGAGATTGCATTCCGATTCCGATAACGTGTTCTTATTATCATTTTTTTTTTTCGTTGAAGGCTGATGATTGATAAATTCATAAATTACAAAATGCTGACGTTAGGAAATCCAGCCTTCACTAAAACCCGCTGTCCACGCACGTGGAAAATTGTATACACCGGGAAAAGTAGTGGGTTTGAACTATGTAAATTGACTGATTATTGAATTGCCAGTCCTGACATGGTGACGTTTATGTGATTGTTAACATAGAATCACGCCTTTATGCCAGTCGTCAACTGCTTTTACGTGTTAGTCAGAATTCCCGACATTATAGTAAGGTATAGTGACACAATGGGTTAATCAACGTAGGCTACCGTTGTGGGAGTTTATCAGCAAATGTCGCACTTTTTCCTCCTGCGTTGAAAGTATAACCTTTTCAAAAAGTATTAAGCATTAAAACCGATAAACAGCAACTCCTGATTGCAGATAAAAAAAAAACATCCAAGCTTTTATGAAGATATACAATTGGTGTAATTGTTTAAATAAATTGTCTTTTATCTTTAATTCATATCAGATATACTGTACATTGAGCAGAAGATTTTACCGAACACCTTATCTATGTTATATGTACTTTTTTTATTGTTTCAATGCGACTTGTCCTTTTCTTCTAATTTTGCCCTCGTTTCCTCGATTTTTAATTTAGTGAAAGATTTATCAACATGTCGGTATTGTATTTTTGTTAAAAAATGTTACTATGTTTTCTAAATAAAATATGAAACAAATCATTACATTTTTTACCCATTCCTAAAGCCACATGTTATTTATCAATTTGGAAATTTAAGAAAAAAATATCCGCAGCTATATCAAAATCATTCATTCCTGGCGTTTTATAACTAAATCCCCTAAATAATGAGTGAATAGTAGAAGGAAGCACAAAGAAATGTTGTTTTAAACGCGATGCTAATTACAATATACATTTACCTCATTAGGAAACTGTCATTTTGTCATGGAAATAAACTAGGATGGTTTGTAAGAAGAAAGTTTGTTCAGCTATTTGATATGCATATCTTTCATTTTATCATACGTTTTATAGACTAATTGGTAAAAGATGAAATATTCAGGTCTGGAATTTTTTCATGACATTTATTAGCAGAAGATTATATACCATTGGATATTGATCTTTTGTTTTCTCGGCAATTTCAGTTACCAACGGTTCATATTGTTTTCTCGCAAACTACAGTTACCAGTGGTTGATGTTGTTTTCTCGGTAACTTCAGATACCAATGGGTCATGTTATTTTCTCGGCAATTACAGTTACCAATGGTTCATGTTGTTTTCTCGGCAACGACAGTTACCAGTGGTTGATGTTGTTTTCTCGGCAACTTCAGTTACCAATGAGTCATGTTGTATTCTCTGCAATTTCAGTTACCAATGGTTCATGTTGTTTTCTCGGTAACTTCAGATACCAATGGGTCATGTTATTTTCTCGGCAATTACAGTTACCAATGGGTCATGTTGTATTCTCTGCAATTTCAGTTACCAATGGTTCATGTTGTTTTCTCGGCAACTTCAGATACCAATGGGTCATGTTGTTTTCTCAGCAACTTCAGTTACCAATGGTTCATGTTGTTTTCTCGGCAACTTCAGTTACCAATGGTTCATGTTGTTTTCTCAGCAACTTCAGTTACCAATTGGTCATGTTGTTTACTCGGCAACTACAGTTACCAATGGGTCATGTTGTTAGCTCAGCAACTTCAGTTACCAATTGGTCATGTTGTTTACTCGGCAACTACAGTTACCAATGGTTCATGTTGTTAGCTCAGCAACTTCAGTTACCAATGGGTCATGTTGTTAGCTCAGCAACTTCAGTTACCAATGGTTCATGTTGTTAGCTCAGCAACATCAGTTAATTTTGCTTTAGGTTACCTTTAATTCGTTCGTTGTATTAAACTGGGTATTCACCATCAAATAATCCGAGGAAACCCATTTTGGATATTACATGCTGTACATAACTATTTCTCTGTTGGTTTTCGAGAACTGCAGTCGTGGTGAATGTCCTGGTGGCTACAGACATTGTTCGTACCCTACCAAGGGTCATCACCGGCACGTCCATTCACAATACAGTAGTAACAATTATTAGATTTGGCCTAATCACATTTTACAGAAATGTCAATTCTCTTTACCCTAATTGGTCAGATTTTGCCTTGATTCCCCCTTCAGACTGAGTTTGGTTCGTCCAGATCAGTGGTAAAAGCAATCCATTATTTCATAAAAGGGAACACAGGGGTTGAAATGCTTCCAACAGCCAGACGAAATATCCGTGATGGAATAGTAGTACTTTGGTGACAATTCAATTTTTCCTGATAAGACCGAACAAGATAAATTCCCCCCAACAATGACCATCGACGGTGAAAGGTATATATGACCGGCCACCACACTTACGTCCTTACTGGCCATACTGGTCACTATTGACCACTTCCTGTAATTCGCCCCCTGATGGTTTGGTCCGATAATGTCGAAGGTCGTTGAAGGTCGATGTGTATGTCAGATGTATATTGAGGATGTGTTATGAATGATTCTGATATTTTCATGATCAAATGAGTTTTACCAATGTTTAAATAATACAAAATTCTAAAATAAACGAAAGCCACTGCTATTTGCCATCTTATTTAATCTTATAAATTATTTTGCTGGTTTCCAGAGACGAATGATCCTTTTTGGAGTTTATAGATTAGCAATAGACACTACCATAAAAGAATGTAAAACAGCCATCTAAGTTATCAATGCTTTTTAGTCGGTAAAGGCACTGGTGTAGATCTTAACGCCTTTTCTTTATTGGCGTGAGCTAGCAGGCAAGCCAATTTATCGAGAGCTGTCGAGGGATTCCGGTCCGTATTGACTCCGCTGTATTATTGTTTTTCAGCCGCCAAATCCTGATTTAGAAAAAACCATTACAAATTGGATTTCTGGTATCCGACCCTTTCCTGAAAATTAAAGCTCAAACAGGACCACAGGGAGCTCAGCTGACCATTCCATAAATAGGAAAAGGGTGCTTTACAATACTATCGTTAATAAAACTATTTATATGCCTCTTTTGTCGCATCGTCCAAAAATCAGTTCAAAATCAAACATAGCTCTTAAAACTCTCTAAATGTTCTGAAGTCATTAGTTTATTTTCTTTTCCTCTCGGAAGTTAAAAATACGTCAAGAGCACCTCAACATATTATGTTAATGAGATAATAAATTGTTAAAAGGCTTTCAGGTGGTTACCATGTATGCGTCACAAATTTGGCAAAAAACGATACTTTTTACGAGTTTGGGATATAAATAACCTTCGACACGCAAGATAACCATTTTTCTCTTTATCATTTAAAAATAAAAAATTTATTGAATACAACCTATTAAAAAATTAGAAACGTAATATATGACGTCATATTCTGATTTTTTGTCAAGTACACTCTTCTTAATAAGCAATTCGTGCAAATATTGTCTTTATCTATTTGCGCTTAATTATCGAAATTTGTGCTCAGAAAACGATTAAAATAAGGGTATCGAATAAATACCGTCAGGTAAAAAGTATAAAGCACAACTGTCTATCATAAGTGAATGTCAATTGAATAAATCTATTTCTGGAAATAAATGGTTTTCAATATCTGGATTGATAAAGTGGCATATTCACGGCTGATCTTATCATACTTAATTCAGATATTATTAATGCAGGTAAGAAAATCTTTACGTCTGCTAATTTTTTTTTTTAAAGGTAAACGATGTCATGATTTTGTTGCTGTTGCTATGTACGATGATATAAAAAGAGACAAATACGTAACAGAATAACACCTTTCACGGCCAATTTGGAAACTGACATTGTGGAGCTGCAAATTTAGAAACTGATACTGTGGAGCCAAATTATTATGAAATTGTATTCAACGATGGTCTCCATGAGAGTTTTTTTTTTTTTTTTTTTTACAATTCTAACATAATATTATGGGATAGCGAGTAATGAACACTCATAGTCCGACACCAAAAGATCGTTTGAATATACCATATATGGTTAAATGATACGTTCTGACATTAAAATAAATATGATACACATGATATTATGTCATCAAAGTTGTTCTTTGAAATATGCTTGATTTTGTGTAAACCTGACTGATGACACCGAATGCTCATGTGGAAACCCTTTGGAAAATGATTTTCAGTTTTTCTTTCATTTTCCCAATTATGAACAGCATAAACGATTGCTTTTCCTTAACCTAGAAAATGTTTTGGATTTTTTTGAAATTAGACTTATTTTTTCTGGACAAATCAAATATATCTGCAGACGCTAAAGGTGTACATTTAAGAAATGTGCACAATTTCATCAAATCTAGTAACATATTTTAAATCACAATCTAATTAATCTGTTTCTATTTCTGGGATCCAATTTGTATGTAATCATATATCCAAGACCTCTTTGTTTTCCCATATGCTGTAATTGTTATTTTATTTTGAGAAAGAGCGTAAATAACGTTGTAATAACTTGTGTTCAATCCCATTGCTGATGATTATGACAATGAAATAAGTTTGAATTCAAAATATTTATCGGATAATTTAATACAAATCGATATTATCACTTGGAAGTAACATTGATACACATATGTAATATAACACTTATCAATATGCCAAGATCAACATGATAAAATCCCGGATATCATTCAAGTTCTATTTCTAAATCCATGAATGCACATATAGTTTTCACATTGTTATTCGGTCGAAATGAGCAAGCCAAGTGAGGATATTTAGCACACATGAATGGTTTGATATATTGGCTCAATTGAGCGATTAATTACGTGTCAGCGTTTTTAAAATAAAACTGAAAACCACTTAATGTGATTTGAATGTGGCATTGAAAGTTTTTAAAAGGTAAACGATGTCATGATTTTTTTAGCTTCATCCAACTGGATAAAATTAGATACGCGAAACACAGACAGAGGTGAAATGTGTATTAAACCATCGAGTAAATAAATACAATATAGCATGAATTCCCACCATTGTATAGATGATAGGTGTCATAGTGTTAAAATCACGCTTAGAAATCTATAAGCATAGTGAAACGACTAAGGACATATGACCCGTTTATATTTTGTTTTGCCGATCGCCTTCCAACCACCCAAAACACCTATGCGCAAACAACAAGAAAATATCATCTTGATAGCAAAACCCGAACTCGATATCAAAGGATCGAGGGACCGGCGTGAAACATGGAAACATTTACTCGGAAACCCTCGAAAGAGAATAAGACTAGGTATTCCGAAAGGGAACAAGTCTTCTACCAGACAGATTTAAACCTTGGTAAATCCAAGTAAACAAAAAACATACACGTAGCGATTTGGACCAATGTTAAATTTGTACTGCATCGTAGAATAAAATTGTGACAAATTAACCGTTTTTGAATGTTGATTTAACACTCCCTCTCACTATCCTCTCGACCATGTAGTGTTAGTGTGCTGAGTGGGATAGTTGACTATTATAATAATAATACTGACTGGACCATTATCTTTGCGCAGAAAGTATAGAAAAGATTAATGATGATACAGATCATTCCTTCTCACCATTTTTTGGTTCCCTAAAATTGATTTCGGTGGCACTTTCTCCTGTATCTGTCGTTTAAAAAGGGGGTGAAACAATGCCATTCGGGAGGATTTCCTTTTACCAATATATCGGATGGAAAATAAACTCTTTCTTACACATTTATCACTATTTTCTTAAAAATAGAAGTAAACGGGACTAAGAAAAATCTAAATCTTTTTAATTACTTCATTATCATTTTTGTACATATTACAAATTGATTGATTGATTGATCGATCGATCGATCGTTAGATTGATTGATTGATGGATTGATTGATTGATAGATTGGTTAATTGATCGATCAGCTGATTGATCGATTTATTGATTGATTGATTGATTAATGTCATGATGCTGATTCTCTGTAAAGATACAGACCTGCGTTCCTATATGTGTAAGACAGTGCTAACACTATGCTGCCTGAGAAGCTATACATCTAGTTCATCATTACTACGCTTCCAATGAGACAGAGTTGGGTTCAAAAATGATTTATACGAATTCTGGGGAAAATCTCAATGTAAATTGAGCGGTCTGTACGCAACTGGCAGTTGAATCAGTAATTCTTATAAATTGCCTTTATTTTACACTGACAAAAAACTATTTGTCAGCGGAAATAATGAGACTAGTATACTATATATAGCACAGATCTCTCTCACAAATCTGCCGTCACGGAAAAGAACGAAATTTGATAGGACGTCGGAGACTATCTGATGTTACGAGTCGTTTCTATGATAAATGATTTACGAGCGTTTTCCCTCTTTCTCCTTGTGTTTTCTGTAGTTGTCTATCCTCTTCTCTAGATGTGACCGTTCTGACGTAGGAAAAAAGAAAATATTAATCAATATCCTATACAAATGTTTATGGAATCGAAAAAAAAAATATGAATAAATAAAAGTGTGCAGGATCTGATTACTACATATACATGAGAATTAAATCGAGTTTGTGTGTTGGTTCCGTTGTTTTATACTTTTTTTCCATTTGAGAACGCGTTATTACTTACACGGCTTGACGAAGATTAACATGGCGATGTTGTCGATGCAGCCGAAAACGCTGACTCTTCCGGAACACCTGGTCTTATCATCATTGTACATTTTTAGAATCATTCTATTGCTCATATTTCGCCCTAGTTTTATGGAATGTTTTAGACTTTGATTATGTTGACATGTTTGTTTTTTGTTTTTGTTTTTGTTTTTTTTTTTTATTATTCATTTGATTTATGACTCATGATATTGTAAAAAGTTTAAAATACGTTTTACTGTGTAATCTACCGCTACAGTAAAGCTCACTGGTGCAGGTGTTTGGCGAAAGTTGATTATCCTCTTTGCTGGAACTATACAGACACTTACTATCCCAGGAAATGGTATGTCTGTATGTCTTCCAATTTCCATAAAACTCCTCCACCCAATGATGTCTCATGTGGGTATCTCTAAACGTGTTAAGTCTTATTCATTTTTTTTCTACGAAAATAACCACCTTCGATACAGCTAGATTTTCATTTTGTATCTGTTTACCTACAGATATGTCAAAAGATTTGACCCTGATGGACTCATTACATAATCGCAAGTGGCGATGATATTTGAGGGGCATTCTGCTCTATCTCATCAACTTTTTTGTTCTTACATGTCTCACGTGACACTGCCTCATTTTATCATTACTGTGTGTCTTATGATGAAGGCTTTGACCATGTCCCTTATGTTCAGTTTATTTAGGCCTGTCTTACCTGGTAAATATTTTGTGCAGTTGAACCTCGTCATCTCGAACACATGTTACTAGAAAACCCCGTTTAATATGAAGCATTTCATCGGAATTTCCCCCAAGATCCCACTGACTTCGAGATAAGGAGGTTCGACTGTATTGATTTTTTGACATTTCTGTACAGTGGTCATAACCTCAGCTTGTCTCTGATAGCCATGTATTAACATCGAACGAGACCAATTCATAGGAAAACGATAACCAATTCAATTTCAATTTTTATAGAAAAAACAAATTTTTTGAAATCAGAGTAGAAAATAACACGATAGAGCATTAATTTAGAATACTTTAGAAAAAAAATGGAATGTTGTAAGTTAGAACAGAGTTATGATTTAAGAATGTTTGCCTTACATACACTATATATGTACTTTTTTAAAATATTAAAAAGAAACCAGAACATGTGCGGTATTCGGTTTCCGCTTTCATCAAAGTTTGCAGTAAGGGGTCTTAGTGCTGCACGAAACATATGACGTAATTTTATGAAATAACTCTGATCTAAGATATAGAGTGATTGGTGTGTTCCACACTGTATGTGTTTTAAGTTTCCTACTAGTATCACAGAAGATTAAACACCATATGGACACATTAAACCTACATCAAGCCATCGCTTAAACTAAACAGGGACCATTAAATCCCTTCAAAGATACAGTTTAAAGAAAAATGTTTTAACATAGCGTAAATTGAAAATAGCTGTTTATTATCAATGTTTATACTGTTTCCATGACTACGACATTTGTAACGGACAGTTACGTGCATAAATGTCGGGTTAAGACGATTGTTTACGGCAATTGAATCCAATTATCAATACAGTGTTGACGTTAATCGAATCAAATTAAAAGAACAATGCGTTTGGTCTAACAGAACATGATAAATGAACGCTTGAAATCTTCTGGTAGATACATATATCTTGTAACGGGCGCCATTGGTACGAACATTACATTGTCATCGTAGGCATACAACAAGTAGATAGGGAGAAATGCAAGGAAAAAGGAATTGGTCCTCCAGAGGGCGCTTGTTGTAAAATTCAAGATATAACAACAATGTCTGGACTTACAGGAGAAATGTTTACAATACACCAATAGAGGGTGGCACTATTAGTAACACTTTAGCATTTTACAAATGGCTTCAATAAGTATGGCATGTTACGCTGACTTACGTCATTATTAGCATAATATGACGTCATTGGGACGTTTTAACATTTCTAGCAGTAGCGGAAAATCATATTTGCATGCTATTTTTCTTGTAATAAAGGGCGTCACCACTTCTTACCATGATTTCTATAATATGATATATCACTTGTAACGAATTAAAGTATGCTTTGAAAAGATGAAGATGTCATATCGGTACACATGTTTTGGAAATGTTAATTATGCCACTGGATTTTGTAAGTTCCTCATTTATTATCTCCCACTTTTGTCGTAATAACTACCTGCTTTAGTCTCATTCTTAAGGGTTTGTCCCATCCATTCAAACACGTCAAATCAACATCATATCATACCGATTCATCTACTCCGTGTGTTGCTATATTCTGTGTTTCACGAAGGCTGGAATAAAAACTGATATGGAATGAGGTATTTTCGATGTACCGATCAATATATGTATCCCTTCATTTCTGCGAACCGCCATGACTGTCTCTGAGAACAGCGAGCTATCAATACACTGTTGTCGATGTTGATTTCAGGTGCCGAGACGTCAACCTTGAGAGAACGAAATATATTTCTCGATTATACTGAGTTTCCTGAAATTGACATGGCATGAACTCAATTAGCATGATTAGCTTTGCCAGACTGTTTACAGTAAACTCAATGCACGTTATAGTATTGTCGATACTATATGTGTACTTCCCAGACATATTAACCGGCACACTTTTATGTTCGGCTAATTACAGCATATCTGTATTCAGTCAAAATAGAAATGTTATCTCCGCAACGAATGACAAAATTCGTTGCTGTTACATCAAAGTAATGTATCAATAAATTGCTTTAATCTATTATTCAGGAAAAAAGGTCTCTTTCCGTTTAAAAAAAGGAATTGTCGCTATTTTCCACAGCACTTTTTAATTATAGCAATAGTCAACTTAAATATTTCATAAAGATCAAGATCTTTTCTCAGTTTCGTCTACTCAAGGGAATGTACACATTTTGTACCTGACTACAACATCGTTGTCCACAGATGATTTGCAATATAAATTATACATGAATATCACGTGCATTTGCTACTCGACCTTCACCTCTAATTTCTTATTGTTTTCATGCTGATACAAAAACATAAGTAACATGAAAATTACTCATGTAAAAAAAAAAAACAAAGTTCGGTAAAATATATAGCTTTGTCTGTGATATAATAATCAGTCCGGTAATATATAACTTTGTCACGTGATATAATAATCAGTCCGGTAATATATTACTTTGTCACGTGATATAATAATCATAATATATAACTTTGTCACGTGATATAATAATCAGCCCGGTAATATATAACTTTGTCACGTGATATAATAATCAGCCCGGTAATATATAACTTTGTCACGTGATATAATAATCAGTCCGGTAATATATTACTTTGTCACGTGATATAATAATCAGTCCGGTAATATATTACTTTGTCACGTGATATAATAATCAGTCCGGTAATATATAACTTTGTCACGTGATATAATAATCAGCCCGGTAATATATAACTTTGTCACGTGATATAATAATCAGCCCGGTAATATATAACTTTGTCACGTGATATAATAATCAGCCCGGTAATATATAACTTTATATTACTTTGTCACGATATAATAATCAGATATATAATCAGCCCGGTAATATATAACTTTGTCACGTTATATAATCAGCCCGGTAATATATAACTTTGTCACGTGATATAATAATCAGTCCGGTAATATATTACTTTGTCACGTGATATAATAATATATAACAGTGATATAATAATCCCGGTAATATATTACTTTGTCACGTGATATAATAATCAGCCCGGTAATATATAACTTTGTCACGTGATATAATAATCAGCCCGGTAATATATAACTTTGTCACGTGATATAATAATCAGCCCGGTAATATATAACCCGGTAATATATAACTTTGTCACGTGATATAATAATCAGCCCGGTATATATATATATAACTTTGTCAATATAATAATCAGCCCGGTTTGTCACGTGATATAATAATCAGTCCGGTAATATATCACTTTGTCACGTGATATAATAATCAGTCCGGTAATATATTACTTTGTCACGTGATATAATAATCAGCCCGGTAATATATTACTTTGTCACGTGATATAATAATCAGTCCGGTAATATATTACTTTGTCACGTGATATAATAATCAGCCCGGTAATATATAACTTTGTCACGTGATATAATAATCAGCCCGGTAATATATAACTTTGTCACGTGATATAATAATCAGTCCGGTAATATATAACTTTGTCACGTGATATAATAATCAGTCCGGTAATATATAACTTTGTCACGTGATATAATAATCAGCCCGGTAATATATAACTTTGTCACGTGATATAATAATCAGCCCGGTAATATATAACTTTGTCACGTGATATAATAATCAGTCCGGTAATATATAACTTTGTCATGTGATATAATAATCAGCCCGGTAATATATACCTTTGTCACGTGATATAATAATCAGCCCGGTAATATATAACTTTGTCCATTATATGATATTTAATCCGGTAATATTAACACACGTGCTAAGTGGGATAACTCCTATTGTTAGTTTTTTTCCGGAAGTTCATGATAAAAGACTGCCATAAAAAGTTGCGTCGACGTCCGTGCAGACACACCTGATGTCCCGTCATTTCATCACGACATTAAGATGTGACATTGCTGGAAGAGTTGTGTTGAGTTCCTGTATGGCAGACTTCCCTTTGTTAAAAATGCGCTTTTGGCCTTAAAATAACTGTACCGATACATATTTATGTTAATCTTAAACGGATGAAAGAAACTTGTGTTGCCAGTTTTAAAAAAAATGTTTATTCACATTAACAAAAGTGAAGCGTCATTGGGAAAATAACAGCTGACGTAATGCGTATCACGTCACAGTAACAGAACTTGTTCATTACCATTTAAATGCCATTGATTTATTATAAGTACATATTTGACAACCAGAACATAAAAACCTTCCCTAATGATGCTATCGATTTCCTCGTATAGGTAGGTACGCCAATACAGGTCCATTGAGCAATAAAGTGATATCTGTATACAAATATATTCTACTGTATTATCAAGAATGTTATCAGGTACTTACCTAAACATCAATCTTTTCTACTTCAAATTTGATTAAGCGATTTCTATGTAAAGCTACAGTGTTGAATCACGTGTACTTATTCTCTAGAGGAAGTACCGACACTGAAATGTATGTTAGGGAAACCATTATACTCAGCCGTTCGATACTCTGCTTCCTAAGATACTGTTATATGTATGTTGACATTCGAAAAGAGGAGTATCGAACAATGGCTGTCCGATGGCGGGAACAAAGCTAAGAAAGATTGTGGGTTATTGATTATGCGTACGAAACTACACAATTAGCTTTATGTCAATATGCAGAGCTAAGAAATTGTATACATTATTAGTATTTCAGAATGCAATGAATTGGTTTTCATGAAAATCAAATACACTTTCCATCACGGCTTAACCGGAAGTTACTTCCGTGGTATTGTTGAATATTCCATCGTTCTACGCTGAACTTGGTAACCAATCAAATAGTCTGTTGTATATAAACAAAGGAAGTCCAGTGACGATACAGCAAACTATGTAGATTAAGCCGTTATCAAGGTATAGAATCTCATTAAGCCGATAGAGCTTGTCTCATCCGAACAATATTCTGATGTAAGTCGTGACCTTGGTAAAGACTGAAACTGATTTGAAGCCTCTGCACAATTTACTTTGTCAGATTTGTTAAAAACTCTCCTGCGGCAATGAATTTAATTATTACTCTCATGCTTCTGACAAATTATCAAGCAACAATGATCACGAATTTCAGATTCATTAATAGTTGTCACAAAAGAGCTACGTGTATGTATATGATACTAAAATCAATTTCTGATCCACATGGCGCATGCGCAGTTAACAAGATTGACTTGCTCTTGAGACGTCGCTGTTGAAATCGTATCGACAAACGCAGCGTTAATTCTTCCTGTGTTGTATACTACAAAACTCTCCCATTGCACTCTTACTAAATGAAAAGTTGCTCTTGTCATACACGTTGACCCATTAATGTTTTGATATTTTCTATTTTTGTCTTTTGTTTTTTGGATTGTATGTAAAAATTTATCATTCTAAGGAATGTATCGAAACTTAAAAACATTAAAAATATTATAGTAGTATTTAATCAAATCATTTTTAAAAGTATGTATATATATACTTAAAAAAATATATGTGATTTTGAATCTATGATAAGTTTATATAATTTATTTGATTACTTCCGTCGTCCTGTCTAGTTGGATAAGTTGACAGAATTTGCTCCATTCATCAATCTTTACACTGACGTGGTCCTATTTCAATGCAAGTTATCTTACCGCCGAACGGAAGTTATCAGTCCACTACGGCAGATAATATGATGAATTTGATTGGCTGAGGTCAGAGGTCAGTATGATATATATGCTTGAGCGACAGTTTCATTATTAACCTCTTATCAATATGGCAAAAAATCAATAAATTGAATATAATGAACCAAATTATCAGCAACAGCATAATCAATCAATTTTAATCGTTAAATGAGGACGACTTCCGGTTATATTGTCGGGGTGATGTTGCCCTGAAATATCGCTGCGCAGGAGAATCATAGCTGTCACATGAAGCAGACAGAAACGACCATCCCATTTATAGTCTCTCTGTCGTCAAGTCCAAGTTCCTTTTGAACTGAAAAGACAAACTCATTTCAATTTCGTCTAATCAATGACAAGTAATGTTTTAATCCCGCATTTACCTATTCTCGTTTTCTAAAAATATCTTTATCCCAGATGCATACGTTTGTCATTCGACGCAGAGCATGCTCTAGCCACTTAGCGTGTTTTTCTCGCGAAGTGTAGTGTCGTCAGTAGTCATTGTAAGTTTTCTACGTAAGTATTTGAAATGCATTATGGACATCAAACACAAGTAATATGTAGTTTCTGATGAGGATAATACTTTGTAAAGATTGTTTGCAAGGATGAAAATACTCTAGCTAATATGTCTTGTTGTGTTGTCGATTTTGTTATTCTTTTTACCCTATCGTTTTTCTTGTTATGGCGTTGCTTAGTTTGATTTACATCGTTTAACGTCCTATCAACAACTGGGTCAAGGGATCCCTGTATACGCGAGGTGAGTGTATGTTTTGAATTTTGTGTTTTGGCTGGATGCAAAACCTCCTTATGACAGTGCCAAACCGAAAATGACTTTATAGTGCTACCACACTGAATAATACTGGCCTTCAACAGGAAACACCATCCTGTCACAATATACTGACGACAGAAACACCAACGATAACCTGGGAGCTTTAACTTTAAATACTCTGGTACATGTCTCGACCAGGGGGCAGAACCAAAAGCCTTTCTCACAGAGACAACAGGTACAATTATTTCGTCTTATTTGCAGGGCAGCATACACATTTTACTGAGTACAGGTTGGTACGTACTTGGTGGGACCAATATATGCTTTGTAAAGGATTGGTCCATAACGTTGTAAGGCTAACAGAAAAAAATCATCATGATTTGTCTCCATTTCGATAAAAACACCAAATTTAATTGGGACATAATTACATGGCTGTTTAATTACTGTAATTACAACTTGATACCAAGTACATCATGAATCTAACCAAGAGAGCGATCAGCATTAACGTCATCGATCTCAAATCACAGGTTCAGCTGATAGTTCATTTTTAACGTGACCCTTAATGCTAGCGTTCGGCGAAAGCTGGGGTTATTTGTTGGTACTGTACTCTTGTTTCTTTTCTATCACGATCGATCAGAGAATAGAATCGTCCTGCTCGCTCGGTCACCACCCCTATATCTAACGTTGAAGGTTACAACCTCATTCCCACGCAACAAGCACACGAAGTTCGCCAACAAACAATTTTCGTGAAATGTATTCTATAAAAGGACAGATATATAATGTATGTCAGTGTTTTAGGATTTGTTGTGACCTTCACATTTAACCTTGACCATTGTTTTACAAACGCCACAGTAATTTCGGGTTAGCATTCTTAATGAGAATCTATCATCTCCATCTTAACGCCATTTCACTGTATAGATATTTCATACCATCGTCATCACCACAAACATCACAAACACCACAAACTTTACAAACACCACAAACATCACAAACGCCACAGACACCACAAACATCACAGACATCACAACAAACACCACGAACATCACAGACATTACAGACATCACAAACATCACAGACATCACAGACACCACAAACATCACAAACACCACAAACTTCACAAACACCACAAACATCACAAACACCACAGACACCACAAACATCACAGACATCACAAACATCACAGACATCACAGACACCAAAAACACCACAAACATCATAGACATCACAACAAACACCACGAACATCACAAACATCACAAACATCACAAACATCACAAACATCACAAACATCATAGACACCAAAAACATCAGAACACCACAGACATCATAGACATCACCAACATCACAAACACCACAAACATCACAGACACCACAAACATCACAAACATCACAGACACCACAAACATCACAAACATCACAAACATCACAGACATCACAGACACCAAAAACACCACAAACACCAAAAACATCACAGACATCACAAACATCACAGTCATCACAAACACCACAAACATCACAGACATCACAGACACCACAAACATCACCAACATCACAAACAACAAAAACATCACAGACATCACAAACATCACAGTCATCACAAACACCACAAACATCAGACATCACAAACATCACAGACATCACCAACATCACAATCATCACAAAAACCACAACACCAAAAACTTCACATACATCACAAATATCACTGACATCACAGACATCACAAACACCACAAACACCACAAACACCACAAACATCACAAACACCAAAAACATCACAAACATCACAAACACAATAAACATTACAAACATTACAAACACCACAACACCATAAACATTACAAACACCATAAACATTACAAACATTACAAACACCACAACACCAAAAACATCACAGACATCACGAACATCACTGACATCACAAACATCTCAAACACCACAAACATCACAAACATCACAGACACCACAAACATCCGAACACCACAAACATCACAAACACCACACACACCACAAACATCACAGACATCACAAACATCACAAACATCACAGACATCACAAACATCACAGACACAACAAACATCACAGACATCACAGACACCACAAACGCCACAAACATCACAGACACCACAAACACCACAAACATCACAAACATCACAGACACCACAAACATCACAGACATCACAGACACCACAAACATCACAAACACCAAACACACCATAAATCACCACAAACATCACAAATATTATAAACATCACAGACACCACAAACACCACAGACACCACAAACATCACAGACACCACAAACATCACAGACATCACAGACACCACAAACATCACAAACACCAAACACACCATAAAACAAAACAAACATCACAAATATCATAAACACCACACACACCACACACACCACACACACCACACACACCACACACACCACAAACACCACAAACATCACAGACATCACAAACATCACAAACATCACAGACATCACAAACATCACAGACACAACAAACATCACAGACATCACAGACACAACAAACACCACAAATATCACAAACACCACAAATATCATAAACACCACACACACCACAAACACCACAAACATCACAGACATCACAGACACCACAAACATCACAAACATCACAGACATCACAGACACCACAAACATCACAAACATCACAAACATCACAGACACAACAAAAATCACAGACATCACAGACACCACAAACACCACAAATATCACAAACATCACAGACATCACAGACATCACAAACACCACAAACATCACAGACATCACAGACATCACAGACACAACAAACACCACAGACATCACAAACACCACAAACATCACAAATATCACAAACACCACAAAAACCACAAACATCACAAACATCACAGACATCACAGACACAACAAACATCACAAATATCACAAACACCACAAAAACCACAAACATCACAAACATCACAGACATCACAGACATCACAGACACAACAAACATCACAGACATCACAGACATCACAGACATCACAAACATCACAAACACCTCACCACTACCATCACCCTAAATATCCACCGTACCAACACTACACCAGTACAAACACTACACCAGTACCAACACTACACCGGTACCAACACTACACCAGTACCAACACTACACCAGTACCAACACTACACCAGTACCAACACTACACCAGTACCAACACTACACCGGTACCAACACTACACCAGTACCAACACTACACCAGTACCAACACTACACCAGTACAAACACTTCACCACTAAATATCTTTTTCGCTAATTTCTGTAAAGACTTTGGTGTTTAGGAGACATCTCCTCCACGTTGTGCCGGAGGGTCCATGCTCTCACCTGATCATGTTTGTTTAGAAGACTTCACCTCCTCGTTGTGTCGGAGGGTCCATGCTCTCACCTGATCATATTTGTTTAGGAGACATCTCCTCCACGTTGTGTCGGAGGGTCCATGCTCTCACCTGATCATGTTTGTTTAGAAGACTTCACCTCCTCGTTGTGTCGGAGGGTCCATGCTCTCACCTGATCATGTTTGTTTAGAGGACTTCACCTCCTCGTTGTGTCGGAGGGTCCATGCTCTCACCTGATCATGTTTGTTTATGAGACATCTCCTCCTCGTTGTGTCGGAGGGTCCATGCTCTCACCTGATCATGTTTGTTTAGAAGACTTCACCTCCTCGTTGTGTCGGAGGGTCCATGCTCTCACCTGATCATATTTGTTTAGGAGACATCTCCTCCACGTTGTGTCGGAGGGTCCATGCTCTCACCTGATCATGTTTGTTTAGGAGACATCTCCTCCACGTTGTGTCGGAGGGTCCATGCTCTCACCTGATCATATTTGTTTAGGAGACATCTCCTCCACGTTGTGTCGGAGGGTCCATGCTCTCACCTGATCATGTTTGTTTAGGAGACATCTCCTCCACGTTGTGTCGGAGGGTCCATGCTCTCACCTGATCATGTTTGTTTAGGAGACATCTCCTCCACGTTGTGTCGGAGGGTCCATGCTCTCACCTGATCATGTTTGTTTAGAAGACTTCACCTCCTCGTTGTGTCTGAGGGTTTATTCCTCGTGCTCTTACGTGACCTTGGTTATTTGACGAACATTTAACCTTGACCTTACATAAAATATGAGCTTGTATCAATTTAATATGATATTATCCGTAGGTGCTAAATCTATTCCATGTAACGCTAACCCTGTAGCTGCACGTGGTGATGTGCTGACTATTGTCGAGTTTAAATACGGTAATGTCAGCTGTATATTACAATAAATTGATGGACACTAGTTCTGATGATTAACTCACTTTGTCTTTAAACGCAAACTACTGTATTATCATATGTTCTTGTGGTGCTCAATTGTCTGTTCCTTATTTCGTGGACAGTTGATTTCGTGGATAAGTCCCATGCAGTGGTAAAACCTACTTGTACCTATTTTGTAAGTTCGTGTACGTTATGAATTAGGGGATTAACCGTACCCACAAAATCCACGAAAATAAATCCCAAACGTAAACTAGAGATTTTACAGAAACACTCTGTGTAATTATGCATGATTCGTTTGTTATATTTTTACAAGGCGTGAGATTGAGTTTATCTACTCGCGGATCGGTAGCAATTCGTGGGGAGGAAGCGAGTACTCACACATATTTTTATTCTAGTTCTGTATTTCGATATTTTTTACATGAACTGTTTTTCAATTAACATTATGATTCACTTCAATGTTGTATTCTTTAGTTTACAGTAGTTTTGATGGTTTTATTCCGGTTTGGTTGGCAACAAGTCTACGAAACATGTACGGTGAATGAACATTGTTTAGGACCGATTCAAGTGAGATAACTCCGAAAACATAAGACATATTTGCCGGAAGATTATCCTCGGCCACGTTATTACTACATACATACACGGCGAGAAGCATCGATCGTTTGCCAAATGGGACAGCCATCTTTACAGCCAGACTTTGTCCCCACTTCTCCTGGACTTCATTTCTGTTGACTGTGGCTTGATGGCGTTTACGTTGTACATCAAAGAAACCATTTACAACCCATCTGAACACACGGTAGACTGCATCGATACCAAGGAATAAAACATATTCATTTTGTATTAAACCCGGGTATCTGATATATTAAAAGACACTGTAATCAGACATGTCGCCTCCAAATGATATCAGATTTCAGTCATAAAGAATTAGGTGTAGGAGATGACAAGAATGGAACATATTTTTCAGGTAGGGTCGAGTTTGCTTAATATATATATTGCCTGCAGTAACCTTATCTAAACAGAGGCTAAATATGAAGATGTGGGTGCCACGTGTTTTCAATGATAGTATCATATATAGCCCTCGTTGGAATTGTGAATTGTAGGAGAGGAGATGCAAGTGATATTTCCGTAAATACTGTCTTGGAGCTAAGCATGCATTTTTTTCGTGTACTGTTGGTTTCTAAATGTAATCATTATCACTGGAGGTGTTCAAATGATCGTGTGAGTCGTCCACACACATCCTTTGTGAGAAAACGCTGGTTAACCAAACAGTGTATATTGTACCTCTAGCCCTCAGTTAGGTGTTAGTGCTTTACAAATCAATAGAACAACCCATTACAAGTCTTTTGTTATTTTCAATGTTACAATAAATGTTTATGTAACGTATTTAGAGTGAAAAATCCATAAAGCTGAGTACATATTAAAATGTTTTGGCAAAATATTGCAGATAAGAAAAAAAAATGGATTTTTGTTCTTTGTAATGACAGGTGCTTAGCCCTATCTCTTATTAAGTTATAAAAAAGATATTTTTTAATAATCAATGCAGTGCAATATATTTGGAAGTTCCGTGAATATATAACCAACTTTCACAGGAGGTTTTAGAAGAAAAATTTCTACGAAGGTCCACCGAACTGAACAGTTCGACCTAACTGACCGCTAAAATGATAGCAAATCTGTGGTTTGTTCTCCTTTCGTTATTAATCGTTATTCATCGTTGCTTAATTTGCTATAGATTTTTTCTGCTTTATTTTGAGAAACAATTGTATATTTTCTTCACTGAAATAATATTGAAAATTCATGAAACATATCAGATAGAATTTAAATCTTCATGATTATGTAAACATGTCATTTAGGAAGGGTTAGCAACATGGTCGTTTCCGATAATAATAATAGACGTTGCCATAGAACGAATTGAATATGCTCACCTACTTCTTAATTATTTTGAATACATAGGAAATAAACCACCGTTTGTAAAATAAAAGCATCCTGTTTATGTCATACTTAATTTGGTAGTGTTGTTATAGTACATTAGAATTAGGATGTGTTCTGGAGTCTTTACATTAATATTTCCTTGTAAAAACAAAACATTTCACTTTCTAATATAGTAAAGACATGCTGTAGTAAGATGTATTTGAGAATTCAGGTTCTTGAGTTCTCCATCCGCTAGATAGAAATTCGTTGTTCCGGAAGCCTGAGTTGTCGCATTTTCCCTTCCATTACTTTCTTCAGACTAAATTTTGTTAGATACGATAGAAATTGCATTTTGAAAACGTCATAATTCATTATCGATTCCTAATCAATCAGGCAAATGTCACTCTGTCGAGCAGGTGTTTCTTCTCAACAATAACTGTACGGAAAGCCATTGATACAGCTGGTGTATGTGAAGTCTACACTGCATTGTCGTTACAATTCATCGAATTTTTATTTTTCTTCTTTGAATAAGAAATCAATATTGGAATTACCCGGAATCAAAGACGCACATCTATAAGAGCCTCGTTTTCGAATATTACACACATTGTCTCGCCATATTGTCTAATGTACTAGATAACCCATGTTGACAAAAGATACGGAACGAAATCGGTAGCGTACGACACTTATACTTATCGATGTTCCTTAATTGCAGTACGTGTTCTTGGTGTGTTAGAACTACCGACAAATCGTGTTTGACAAAGGTCTATATTGTCACTGAAACTCCACATGTTTGCAATACTCTTCAGCCAACTTATTTTAAGAGACGTTTGTTTGTCCTATTGGGTTAATGACTTACAATAGCTCAATGAATTCAACCTCGCTATGAAACAAAAATATCGGACTCGCATTATTTACATTAAACAATTTAACGGAAGCGTCAATATCTGTTGTATTGATTTACCTTTTAAGATTTAAAAAAATTGTCCGGAATAGCGAATATTGTAAAATGATATATTTTCGTAGTAACCCGATAAACAATGGGTGATAACTCCAAAAAAGTAATTTTTTCACTAATGTTTTATTTATATCATCAATTATGAAAAAATGACCCAATTGAGCGACAATTTTCTTCGGGTGATTATTTCGAGTTCAATGGTATTTGAAAGTACACGTACATATATAAATTGAATTGAAATTACATCTAGTGAAATTTAGAAATATTCTTTTGTCTGAATTATCATATTTTTTCATCGATTCGTTTTCCTGGGAGATATGTTTTGTAATGAATTATGATTCAGATAAATAATATTCAGATGTATATGTCGGTATTTCCTACACGAATGTGGTTTTAACATGTTATATGTCATGGAATGCATGGCTTTATCTGCTCTGTATTAGTGATCCCCACATACTTCTGTATATATATTTTATTATTCTTGCTTTGTTTATTTAAATTTCGAATTATTTATTAACGGGTCGGAAGCTGCTTTTTTGTATAAAAATAGAATTGGTCAGTATCTGAGGCAGTATCAACACATTTTTACCAGTGCTGCCAAGTGTCGCCATTTGGTGGGTATGAAAACATGCATGCAAAGCTAAATATTAACGATTTGTCTTAATTTGTTTTACATGATTACAACAAGGACATTAGCTACATGTACATGTAATTCATCAATATTCTATTGTTACATGCCGGAGGAGTATCATTTCACTGAAGCAGACAAAAAGATAATAAAAGATGGCGCGCGTTTTTTCGTAGTGCTAAACTTCTCTGTGTTTGCAGTGTCGTGACTTGGCGCTATGAGGCAAATCTTGCTAAATCTCGAGAGTTTCGATATCCAAAACAATTAATAAATGAAAAACGGTAGGATTTGATGTCCGGCCCTGAAGAACACCTCCGGTCTATGATAGTGTCCACGAAGCACGCGGGCTGTGGTAAACATGTAGCGCGTGCAGAATGGCGATAACGGCTTTGTGATTATGACATAAATCTCTCACAGTATACTCAAAAATCGTCACGTGTCAGCAAATTGTTGCTTTTTATGCTCAAAATAATCCTTGGTCCTCAGCATCAAACATTAGTCTCATAAATTGATTACAATCGAATGGCCTGAGGTCTTTGTTCGTCATTTAACGGGTTATCAACACGGAATAGGCTAGTCTGAGAAAACAGACCGCGCCTTCGTCCAGTCTAAATTAGCTGTCGTCTGCGCCAAGTCGAAGGTGCTTCCTGTTGTAAAGCTTATACACGGACTTTGAGTGTGGTTTCGGAACGACTTCACGTCACGCACGCCTTTTTTAATGTACGAAAAAAAATTAAGAAGACTTCCCGGTATAAAATGTAGGTCAATATCTACTTTACCGCCTTTATCAATTATAGAAATCTGCAAGAGTTGACTTAAATGTCAACTGAAACACTGCATATCAGCAAAACTTGGAAAATAATTTCAGCATTTTCGAAACGCTAGTGTTTGTTTGCTTGTTTTGTCTATCACCCTGTAAACATCCGCGGTCACTTCGTGAGAAAGGGTGTTATTGTAGTTGTCCGTGGCTGTCTCACTGAAAAGCATACGAGAATCCCGTTGCAAGTCATCCATATCAATTAGGGTGAGGCATCTTACCCAGGGTCACAACCTCGTCAGGTCAGACTTTTTGTTTATCTAGTACATAAATCATTTCTATTTCTCGCTTAGTTGATATTGGCATTATTATGTTTTGAGGGACATTCAATTCTTTCTTTTAGAAACAGGAGTAGACATTTGGTCAATTCGCTCGCTAGGTGATGGAAAATTTGGTAAAATTTGATAAAAAGTATTATTGTCAACAGTGTGACATGAAAATCGGTTCGATCTTTGAATAATTGGTGACACTTTGTTTATTTTCTTTCTCAACAACAAATCCAGTGTTAACGGCTATGAATAAACAAAATGTATGTATCATATTGCCCACAGAACCACGTATAATCCGTCCTACATAAACAGGGATTTCGTCCTCACAAACCAAACTCATCGTTTGCTGGTCCATAATCATTATTTGTATTCCTGTGTGAAGTACATTTTTATTTGCCGCGGTGTTACTCTACAGAACTAAGTTGCTTTGTCCAAAACGAACGATACATTTGATGAAATAGTATTAATCGGCCTTTAATCAATAGTGGCCATTGTGTATTCGTCCGCCATCTTTTTAATCACTATCGAATGGTCGTTTCTTGTATATATATGGACGACTAGAGTCGATGAACCTATTGTGCATCATACGTCTTATTTATAATAAGGCTGACAGCCCATGTAAACAGTACTCTGGAGAATCTAATACTCTTTGTGCCTGGCACTAGGATTTTATCTTATTGAATAGTACATAAAAAATACCAGCTGGTAACAAGGTCCTTCATCATTCTGCGTCATAGAAATGTTTACTCAAGGAGATGTCCTTGTGAATTATTTATTATCGGTTTTTAAGCAATACGTCTTTTTGTATTTTAAATATTACAAAAACAGCAGAATTATCTGTCTTAGTTTCTATCAGGCGCTTAATTTCGTATTAAGAAAAAAAGCGACGCCTTGCGGCTTGAAATGGCGCCAAGGGGGATAATCAAATCTGATGACACCCGAGTTCTTTTGATTGGAAGGACATGCCTCTGATAGTCGCTGACGAGGCTAATCGAGGCACTGATGCCACGTTTACAGATAGGGGGCGATAGATGCTCTCGGTGCTGGTTTAGTTTTCCGTTTAACTTCTACTGACCTAATCTAGAGTTTCGTAGTATCGTTTAAATCGACCGTAGACTTAGCATTCACATAACACTTAAAGTTCTCTACGTGTCATTTTCCCCTTAAACATAATTTACATATATTTACGTATCAACGTACAGTAGATCTGCTGTAAAGTGTCCTTAGAAATTATGCTTTGGGAAAGAAATGAAATGCTTATCGAATCACGTGATCGAAGGAGTAATCCAAATCAACAAAATAAATAAATGAATAAATAGAGTCTAACATTTATCAAAGAAAGTAAAAAGTGTGTCTCGTGTTTTGTAGAAATCAAATTCGTTTTCACTTCCGTGTCTTGTTATGTGAATTTCTGCCTTTGAGTAGATCACAACATTCGTGCTCACTGCTGTATACTCTGTCTGGAAAATTAAAATATGGTGTCTACTTTTTTCTTGAATTTCTGTGGAATCTTGACAACTAATAATAACACCAGTCTCTTTATTATACTGATATCAAATTTTACCGAGACATGATAAATGTTCCGTTCTTAAATTGGAATATTTCCAAATGATATATCGATTGACTATGTCTATTACTTTGTTTAAAAAATGCCCTGAATAATGACCTATTGTTATAAGAAAAAAAATGCTACCAACCTTCAGACTTCATGTCTCGATACAACGACCAAGTTGAGAGCGTTTCTGTACCACTCACTCCGACAGTACACCGATTCGACGATTACGTATAGCTAAGTTGACAAATCGACCTTCATGTCGCATTTAAATTCATTTTAACAGCGGCATGATTCAGAAAACAGATATATTCTTGACATTAAAATAAAATTGTTTTTGTCGTTTTGTCTCCCAAGGTTTATCTTGTGTGATTTTAGACCTTTCTTTCTACTAATTCATCTTTTAGGAGCTTTTTCGGCTGTAATTAACATTTTTATCGACCGGAATTATTTACTTCTACGTTTCTTTAAGACATTCCTGCCAATGTAGACTTTATATAAAAACAAAAGCATGTATTACCTCTGAAAGCAGGTCTTTTTTAACATTTACGGCTACACCACACTGGAAGTAAAACTTGCAATATGTCCGTGCCTTCAATGATTTTTAAAATATCACTCGAGTTGCCATCTATAGTGTTCAAAGTGAAATTCAAATGCTATTTATAGCAACAACATACTGAACGTCACCATTCATCAGATGATTAGATAACGCCTATTGTCAGCTTCAGAGCTGTCAACTAGTTCTATAGGCATAAACCTTTGTCGCTTAAACTGAAAATAAGCTGATAAAAAGACAACACCCTGTTTAATTATTATATTAACGATGGTATAACACTTAAAACTATACTGTTTGAAGCTCAATAATACGTTTTAAGATAATTTGAAACTCAGGAGAAAGACATGACATGGCGCTTACCCGCTGACCTTGACCTGTTACGTCAAAGAAACAAAGCGTCCTGATCGTGTGTCGTGACGAAGCGCTGTATGTATTTTTAGAAATAGACACGAGAATCGAGGATGTTTCAGCCATTCCGTGCCTTAATATAAAAGTATTGATCTTAAAGATGGCTTACAAACCAATAGTGCACAAACACCAGGTTGACGACCCCCTGACTCTCGACGCTATCTGGCGACGGGTCACGAAATAGCGATGGAGACAGCATTTGGTTTTCGTTGTAATTCATGGTCAAGTATATCCGTCAGGCTGGTGTTGTGAATAGCCAATTTGTTCATTGATCCTAAACATTGGCGGCATTCGTCTGTCTATCCATCATGGCTGTCAGTTAAACACAATTTCATTCATCAGTTTGTCTTTCTGTCTGATTCTCATTACTCTTCATTACTTGTTCTTCTGTTGGACTATAAGTTGGAAATTAAAGGGGTATTCCGTCCAAAATGCAAAATTTATGGCTGTTCACTACCTTTTAAG
Source organism: Ylistrum balloti (assembly GCF_031769215.1). NCBI lineage: Eukaryota > Metazoa > Mollusca > Bivalvia > Pectinida > Pectinidae > Ylistrum > Ylistrum balloti. The sequence continues at coordinate 538,127 of NW_026782645.1, read as the reverse complement.
AACTAATTCTAATGACTTTTAAAACTATTGTTAACATCAAAGTTAGCATCTCCTGTAATTAGTTTAGACAAGCGAAATTGGTGAGAATACTCCCAGCCAAACAGTCTAAATATAGCTCACCTGGAAATCCGGAACTGAAAGGTCACTGGGTCATAGATTTTAAGCAGAGTATTTAGTAAAAACAAAAGTGTGTATACTGTTCACTAAAAGATCTTCTAGGGTTACAATTTCATTACTTCATAAGGTTTATTTTCTGTTGATTTTATAATTTACACAAATATTTCATTCTGTTCGGCATATAACAACTCAACCCTGTTATGACACAATCAGGGTCGCGCGAACGTTTGTAAATCGATCTGTAAAGAATTTCGCAAACTATATATCAACTGTTTCTTTAAATGGTAAATTTGAGTGTATAATTTCCATAAAAAAGATAAGTAGGCAATTTTCTTCAAAAGCATCTTATGAAATCCTAACTTGAGCGGAATATCCCTTAAAATTTCTCTGTATCTTATCTCGCATTCATATCTAGTAAATTTTTGTAATGTTATTTCAGTCGGAAATTTGCAATTTTTCATCATTTTCTAAGCAAATCGTATATTTCCTATAATGGTTGGTCATTTATCTTGTTCAGGAACGATGACTCTTGGCCATTGTCAGTTCGCTAATCAAATTCAAGAGCATCATATCTCAAGTTCCGTGAATCTGTGTTTTATGCTTTGTACTTTTGATCAAACGCACACACCTACCAGTCAATGCACTGGTCAAAGGTACAAATACAATTCTCTATGCATCTATTCCTATTGAAGGTTGTTGACACGCTCCGTTTGATAAAAGAAAACATGGTTTAAAGTGGTTGTTGTGGTGCTTGTGATGCTTTATAACGCTTGATAAAAATGTATTCCGAGGTCACCTGCAAATGTTGAAGGACCGACCACGAAGGCAACATAACGATAATTATTGCAGTGTATCGGGGGTTTGGGATATCCCTTGTGGGGATGTACCAGGCGGATTAAAGGCAGTGTGTCTGGGATTTGGTGTATCCTTTGGTAAACATGTATCAGACGGATTAAAGGCAGTGTATCGGGGGTTTGGTGTATCCCTTGGTGTGTATGTACCAGACGGATTAAAGGCAGTGTATCGGGGGTTTGGTGTATTCCTTAGTGTGTATGTACCAGACGGATTAAAGGTAGTGTATCGGGGGTTTGGCGTATCCCTTGGTGTGTATGTACCAGGCGGATTAAAGGCAGTGTGTCTGGGATTTGGTGTATCCTTTGGTAAACATGTATCAGACGGATTAAAGGCAGTGTATCGGGGGTTTGGTGTATCCCTTGGTGTGTATGTACCAGACGGATTAAAGGCAGTGTATCGGGGGTTTGGTGTATCCCTTGATAAACACGTATCAGACGGATTAAAGGCAGTGTATCGGGGGTTTGGTTTATTTAAGATGATGCTGTATCACTGCCTTAAGGTGCTTCATATCTATCATACAATATCGCATACTTGGAAACAAAATATGTTTTGCTTCGTCAGATATTTCTGACAAATCCCTGCGAGACAAACATTGTTGCAGTTTCATCGATCGTACATGAAAACATGTTGTTTCCAATGTTTCCTTCCTACGATGCTTTCCTGGGGAGTAGGGAAGGCATGTGTTTTGATTGTAGACAAGGTTACATAATCACAGTACCTTTATATTTCTTTTTATCAGATTGTTACGACGCTGAAGAATCTATTGTGCAACACCTCTTCGATTGTTCACGGCCAGATCACGCAATTCGCGTGATATTGTCGTAATTATTCGGTACTCCTCTAGTGTTTATGTATGTTTTATGACTCCGTCCCGTGTGTCAATTCCACTCGGGTTGCTTCGTGTGTTATTCTTGCCTATGAAAACGAAATATTATCACTAATGGGCATGCAACGAGTACATTTGTACATTGATGATTCGTTTATTTTGACAGATTATTAAATATAAACAACTAATATCACATTTTTTTACGGATGAGATTGTCAGAACTGATCATCAAACATTTGATTTGTGAAAGAATTTTGTCGCTGATCTGAATATTGCTCCTTAAGCATTGTGAACATGCCAAGTCCGTAGTCAGTTTGGAACGGTAACAACTGTGTCTTATTACAGTCTGGCCATAGAAACAATCATGTTTAATATTTTTCATTTTTGTTATTTTCTCCATAAGAGTGCATGGCTATATCAAACTGGCAACTTTTAGTTGAAAATGTTCTTTTTTTCCATTAATGTTTTTGTTTATTTGTTTGTTTGTTTTTTGTTTTTTGTTTGTTCTGGTATTCTAAAATATGATATTGTTAAACTTTAAAATTCTATATCCTTGAGTTTACATTAAATAACGAAATTTCCGCATAGCAAAATGATACTGTGACGCACATATCATTCCTGTGACGTATATATACTCACCTGAATATGAAGATCATTAGGTTTTTCTGTTGTTTAAATCAAATGTGTGTCATTCGTAAGACTGAACACATATTTTGAAAGAAGTAACGAAAGTATTTGGTGTCCTGACATTGATCATGGTCTGTTCAAATCTGAATCACACATTTCTGATCTGTCAGGGCTTTTTGACACCTTAGGCATGTTAACCACTCTATGATGGAGTGTGTCGATTTTTGTCCTTACTGTAGCTTAGAATGTAGCTTCAAAAGATATTGCATAATGATCTGAAGCAGGTATTAAAGATATGGAGACTAACAGGATATGCCAATATTCTTTATATTTAGAAAATATAGATACGCTATGTCACAGGACACCATTTTATATGTAGGGGCTTCGGTGACCGGTTGGTTAAAGCGTCTTACTGTCTAACCCTTGCCCTCCACCTCAGGGTCTCGGGTTCAAGACTGTCAGTGGAAACTCGCTGCAAGTCGTTGTTTTTTTTTTCCTAGAAATCCGGCTTTCCTGCACCGTCTAAACCTGGCATATCCTTAAATGACCCTGACTTAGAACACAAACAAATGGCTATTTAATAGCTTTATCATATCCTTAAATGACCCTGACTTAGAACACAAACAAATGACTATTTAATAGCTTTATCATATCCTTAAATGACCCTGACTTAGAACACAAACAAATGACTCTTTCATAGCTTTATCATATTTTTACTTCTTTACTGCTCTATGAAATCGTGAAATGTCATTTTACGAGTCCTGTATGTCACGTGACCTTACGTGTCTCTTCATATTGTGTTTACATTTTCATTACTATTTTATCTAATCATATCATGTTTTCAAAAAAAAACAAAAACAAAAAATCCACGTCATGTGATTTACAAGTCATGCGACGGCACGAAACTCAATTAAGAATTCAAAGCAAAGTGTTTAAATTTTGTAAAAAAAAATATTTGGGAAAAATCATTCTTACTGGTTCTGCAATGAATAAGTTCAAAATTTGACTGATGAATGCTTAGACTGTTTTCAACAAATTTACTTCTAGCTATGCATCCATGTTCGCTCCAGCATCGATGGATGTCGAGTTCAAATTGCCCTATGGTGTGAATCAACGGCATTGCACTTTACTTTGATATCAAGATGCATGCAACAAACCCTCATCAGCACGCGCTGCACGTTCCAGTATCGATCAAGCGGGAAAGGGGGCAAGCATCATGTTTCAAGCTGTTTGATTATAAAATGAACTTTTGATTTTTAATTACAAATACCCTTCACATACATGAATTCTCCTCACAGTACCAGACACAAGTTGATTGGATGTTGTCCCGGTGTGAATTTAGTTTATCATTTGATCATTTTAAGACATTTTGTCGTTAAAAGTTACCAATGCCGTTATCCAATTTTCTATGTGATTAAAAGTCTTGTACTCCATTGAGCCTCGATCTCGTTATCGTTCATTCGGGTATTCTACTACAACGTCAATAACTGCAACGTCATATTTACCAAATCTTCCTTTTCGAGAGAAATGACATTCATTTGTACACTCTAATTTATTTCAAAACAAATGCGAAACAGGCTAATTGCTTATATTAATCACTATTGTTAGCCTGGATTGACGCGTGCGTGACCGGAAACAAGAGTATCCTGAGAAACCCAACAAGAACAGGCGGGTGACCCAATTGCAAACCAGCCCGAGGAATCACGCAAAGCTCACCCAGATGAAAGGAGTGTGTGTTACCACTACGCCACTCTATCAATAAATCTCTTCTAAACAATGCATCAAAGCGTGATAGGCATTGGTATCGGAACAACAAGAAAATGCCAGTGAGTAGACAAAGTCATAATCCAGGCTCAAATTCAATAAAACATTGGACAAAATATGAACAAAACAAAGATTTTTTAAGGAGATTTTTGGAAAAATCTCAGAAAAATAAGACCAGGTGATCCGGATTAGTAAACGTCTTCTGCTTAATCGCACATATTTTTATTCTAGTCGCAACATACCGCTCGGCTAGACAGAACTACTCTTTAGCTCTTTCGGTTGAGCGTCACACTAGTAAGCTAGAAGTCCGGGTGCGAATGCCAGCGGAGGTATTGACATAAATAATGACTTACTTTCAAAATTTCCCAACTTTGTCTCATTATCATTGGCTTTTCTCCTAGTTACCATATACAAAGAGTTTATAAACACAGTAGCCGTTTATACTATTATGAAGTAAAATTTAATTGAATTTAATTAGAAACAGCAAATCGTAAATTTACAGCCAGCTATATCCATATATGATATCTGTATCGATGATCAAATTATGTTTTGCGAGAAAAGACTGTGTGAACATTTCTAGCATCATGCCTTCGTTATCAGATCTATTCTCAGTACAATCAAATTGTGTTGGTATATCTTAATACAATTGCGTTGATATATTGGCAAAACAATGCCCGCATTAGGTCTATTTATAACGCTGACATGTGGATTTGCATGATAATCTGTTACATGTCGCCACTGGGGAATCCGAAATTGCCATTATTTCCGCTTAACCGAAGTCCTTCACCGGAAGTGACGTCAAATATCTGCAAACTATGCAATTTGACCGCATATATTAACCAATCAACACATAATTATGGATTTTTGGGAGCTATTGATTGAATTTTACCATCTGTTGCTCCATGCGATCGACCTGACCTGGTTGTAACTGCTGTTCAATATCTGTGTAATGATGTTTGTCAAATCTGGTATAATGAACTGCTATTGTTAAATCCAGTTACAAGTAGCTTGTAAATTGTTGTAATTCATCGGGGTGCAGTAATAAACTTTTTTTCCCTTTTTTTCTCAGTTTCTCTGTTTGAAATTATTATCTCGTGTTAATATCAAAATAATACCGCGCCAATATCACAAGGTTTGAATTTTATCGCAAAAACATACACCCTATAGCATTATTAACACACACAATCGCGTTTGATGTCTGTGAATGATACCAACACATACAAAATGAATCTTTCTATTTTTGTTTTCCGCCCGAATCTGGCATAATTACATTTTTTTTTTTTTTTTTTTTTTTGTGAGAAATCGGAATTCAGGATATGTCTATCTTCAAACTACCTTCCTACTGGTACCCAATTATTTCATCATTATGACGCATTGTTTTCGAAAGTATATATCTGAATATGAACCAAAAAGAAGAGTTGTTCCGAATAGAAGTCAATAAAACATAATTTTGCATCAACACTTCCTGGATTTGTGATCAGGAAATCCAAGATTCGTATAAAAGTATTCTAGAAAGTCGAAGAATTGTTTTGCCAAAAAAATATGCCTCATTTATGACAATCCGTGCAAAAAGCCGAAAAACCGTAAATCATATTCATAATTTGATTTTTCCCTTTTTGCATCTATCAAGCAAAACAAGGAAAAGACCATTTTGAAAAATTCAGGTCAAGTCGGGGTACTTTTTTACAGGGCGTATTTGTATATCGCGCGTACATGCGATTCGTGCCAACATCACAATGTTTGAATTCTATTGCGGGAAATACATCCTTTAACATTATTTACACACTCAATCACGTTTTGATGTCTGTGAATGATACCAACACATACAAAATGAACCTTAGCATACCCTTTATTTGATTATATTATGCGGTATAACATAAAGATTTTTATTTTCCATTTTTGTTTCCGTCCACGGCCTTACCACTGCTGTCTGTCAGAAGATATGTTCAGCTCAGTGTATATTTGACAAGGGCCACTGCTGCTGAAGTTTGATTGTTTTGTATGGGGCTACCAAGGGGGGATTTGGGAACGGGAGTCTTTATCTGGCATAATGTTCGTGTATGGAAATTTTGCTTGGAAACGATAACAGACATGGGAATTTAATTCAATGAAATGGTTTTCTATGTCTTTTTAAAATCAACATCTGGGAATAGACAGCCGCCTATTTTATCAAGTTAACTTCAGAATGTAGTTAGGGGAGAGAATATGACTGACTTCAAAGTGTTTTCTGTCAGAATTCACCCTTCGTGACCCTCATCATTCACTTTGCGATCATCTAAGTTGATCTTTTATCTTGCAGCTTACAGTTTAGCTAGAATCGTCTCCGTATTCACAAGGGTCTCCCTTATTTTATTTTCATGCGAGTTGAAGCGTTTTCAGATATCATATCACAACCTATTCATGTATTTTCATAAAGTTTTCTCGGCTAACCCTTGCGCGTCTATTACAGTATGGTAATGAGAAACAGTACTACTAGGTGGCTCCGCATGCAAACAAGAGTCTCCCAGTGTTTCATAGCAACTCTGGATCCCAAAGGACCTATGGGTGATCGTTCATGCTTGATTACTGCCCTATTATAAATCCAGAAGCATTCTTCATTAGTTCTCGTGGGGACATGTAAAGATGAATCGGCCAAATTGTGATGTTGGGCCAGGAGGTATGAGTACTGGAGTTTTCTATCGGACAGGGTCTTTAGAACGCTTAATACACCAGTCCGTGTTACCATCCAAATATCAGTTCTCAACTTCACAGGAAAAGGCGCCAAATTCGTGCCCGCGAGGTTTCGACAGACAGGCGACAGCAGTGCCTGTGTTAGAATCATCTGTGGTAGGAGGAAGGCTTTGTGACGTCACTAGCACGTCAATTTAAAGGGATGAAAAAGATGTCTAAGGGATGAAGACATGAATTTTTGAGAGTGTAGTATTAGAAAGTATCGGTTCTCTCCGATTGGACAAAGTTAATTGGGTTAGGTGTTGCTATATGTCACACAAGCGACATCTGTAGTACTTAATTGGCTAACGTCTGGGATAAGTTGAAAGGATTTCTGAAAACACGCCACAATTAGTTGTGTTTTAGGGGTACATGACAATGCACGTTGGATGACATAATTTTCAGTCAAGGTGAGTGGAAACCAAAAGGCGACTTAATGAATCAATTTAGTTGGAATTCATGGAGGCATGAAGGCGAAGTTCGGAACATCTCTATTCATGTATGCCTTGTTGCAGTCATTCGGACTATTTCTACCTCAGGTAGTTCCGATAAGTGGACTTAATTTACTCATGTCGTGAAGGGAGGTAGTATATATGTTTTATTCCCTAGACAGTATTTAGTCATGTTAATAATCAGTCACACTCATTAAGCATGCGCAGAAGATGGAATAATATACTTTTAATTAATTTGCTTCAGTGTAATTATCATTCGTTGTGAAGATTAACATTTAGCGTCTGCAAAAGCAATTGTTAAAAATGGAAATGAAAGGGAATATTTCATAACTCCAACCTCTATTGTTTGGGCAAAAACCTATGAACGACAAAGCTATATTCATATTTCATATATAGCAGGGCGTTAGCCTGTTTTCGTGATCTTGGAAGCTTCTGATCGCGTCTGCCGAGCCTTTCTAGTTCTCAGTGTCCCAAGAACAAATAGGTACGTGTGAAATTGAACAGCCATGTGAAAAATAATCGCATATACTTACGTGCGATACGTAATGATGTTTCAAAAGCTTATTTTAAAAATAGACACATCGTTAGCAGAACAAGATTGTGTTTCTGAGCAAACAGACGTCTGTGTTCCGGCCGCCATATTGGAAATTTGCTGTTTCTGCCATAGAAATGTTTTTAGTTCCAAAGGGAATAAGCGATACCAAGGTCATGTGAACTCATTCTAGCGATAACGTAGCACGACGTCCATCTTATCTTAAAAAGTTTGTTGTGTTTTAAGATTTCTGGATGGTCCTATCTGTCTGGAAATCTTCGGGAAATTCAAGCGGAAATCCATTGTTTCAGGAAGCAAACACGAAACATACAATTGTCCGGGAATGACACGGCATTCGGACAGTTTGGCTCCTGACAAAACGTCAGTCAGATTTCGACAGTTCCTTACTTTGGAAATTATGTTTAAACTTTGAAGGAAAGAAAGCTACACATCAAGATTTCTTGAAGATGTAGCCGTTGGCTCCGGGATCTATGCAAATATTTGTTCTTATTAATGGTTGTTTGATGGTTATTACGTCCGAGTTCTGTGATACGTTCTGTAATTTTGGAAGTTTTATGCTCAGGTATATATATATATATATAGTTATTCATCTTTAAATGGGAATATTAACAACAAATACATGACCACTGTTTGGATGGCAGCTTTATGTGAAAATTTCCACGTGAATTTCGTGACGGCAAGTCATTCTCGAGATATAATATCTATTTAAACACTTGCTTATCAACGCGCCTGCTGTGAGAGAAGCGCATGCGTCAGACCCTGAAAGAATATATCATACTGCTTAGTATTTCCTGATTGGCTGTTCAAATATATACTAAAACAACAGATTATTTGAGCGAGATAGTACATGGATTATTTGTGAAAGACTTGCTCTTTCGCATTTCTGTCTTCTATGGAAAAAATGGTTGCTATGGAGTTGTTCATTGTGTGTTTTTTCTGGATTCGGTGTCATTACCTCTTTTGATTATCACATGCTAACTAAATGCCGGCGGGACGACACGTCGCCGCAAAAGCGCATCATAACCACAACAGTGCTCATCACCATTTGCAGCCAGGTGCGCATGCGCATGGTGCTCATGCACATGGAAGTCACCATCATGGAGGCCGCCATCATGGTCACCATGGGCGACATGGTGGCGGAGAATCTATCATGGACACACTGGCAGAATACTTCATTCCTGACGGGTAAGAAAAGACTTATACCTATATTTGGTTCCTTACACAAATATAGTCCTATACCTTCGTGGTATTTTTCAAGTATTCCACAAAATCGACTTCATCTGGTTGAAAAAGAAACTAGGGCGTGTAAACGGTATCTTCTCTTAATCATTTACCAAGCCAGTGTATTAAGATTCCGGTGAATTCGCCCTCATTATGGTCAGTGGTTTGAAATTACATCTATCCTTATATACACAAAATTAGATGATACCAGATCAAATCAAGTTGCTTGCTTCGGTCAAACAAACTATAAGCTTGATTAATTTTGCTTCTTTTCTATAAATGGTCAGATTCTCAAGTGGGAAATCGGAGTTACATGATGAAAAGAGATATTTTATTTTAAAAGTCACAAGATTGTCTTTTTCCAATCAGAAATGTTACTTTGTATATCCTTGAACGATCAGCCGACTGCATCTTTTGACAATACAGATTCCGTCTGGGTGACAGGTTTAGAGATTACCATAATCATCTAAATGTTTGATGTATGCTGTACAGTGTGTTATGTATGGTGACGTGAAAAGCGTTTTCGTAACGTGGGTAAACAGAGCGCAAAAATGACATCATACTAACGTCACGTGATCTAGAAAGACTCTATGCTCTATCAATTTGAGGCCAGACTGTGTAACGTTAATACATAGGAAACAGTGTTATGAAACACTGTAGATATCCATTCACTTCTCGGTCTTGTAGCAATTTCTAAACACAAATCTAACTGAGGTGGATGGTTGTGAGAAGGATGGGATTGCCATTCTGAAAGAAACTGGTAGATTTTTAGGTTGAAAATAGAATTTTTTAAAAAGTTTAAACAAAAGATGCAATCACTCGAAAAATGGTTTATTGTGGTATTGAATGTGATTAAAGAACCAGTTTTAACACTTTAAAAAAGTTACTAGCCAACTTGAAATATAACGGATGTATATGATTATACAAAATGTCTATATAATATTTGTTTATTTGTTTGTTGTAAGTATCGTATCTTGTAGAACAGTGGTAATGTATCCGTGTAGTAGCTGGTAGCTATCTAAAAGAACATTATAAGGGGGCGTGATATTCAGAACAATTTGAGGAAAGTGACCTACCTACAGATACAATCACGACACCCCAGAACGGTTATCTAACAAAAAACGTCCAGACTGGAATCAAACCAAACACCCCGAACTTAACTTGAGTGTGATTTCGTCAGCCTTGATGCAATGAGCGGTCCGTAGCCTGATGATACAAATGTATTTCGCAAAATTGTTTACAGTGACTATCTTGCTATAAAAATGATTCAGTGTAATAGATGCTGTTTATATTTCTGAGTATACAAGATACATATTTCAGTATTTTGTTTCGCTGTTCCAAAACGGACTACATGTACAATGCCTGAGAAAATAGCATGCGCAGCAGTAGACGAAGTAACTCAGTCAATTATTTATTTATACTTTCAATATGAACTTTGTCACCTATATAAGTATCTCTCCGACACTGTCTGCCTCTTGATGGACTTTTCGTTTCTCCCAAACAAATTATTTTTCCAATTGGCACGCAATAGAACGTCGAAAGCAGACATTGTTGTTCTTCAAAAACAATTTTCATCAAAGAAAGGGAACGTGAAATAAAAATCATGTTTGAAGATTGTACAATAGACACACAAGTCAATATCGTCATCTAATAAAACTAAGGTAAGATATAGCAGAGCCAGGCAATGAATTAAACTGCATCATCGTCAGTGGTGTTACATCATACAACTGTTTCGTCCTTCTAGGACTCGTCAGTGATGCTACATCATACGACTGTTTTGTCCTTCTAGGACTCGTCAGTGATGTTACATCATACAACTGTTTCGTCCTTCTAGGACTCATGAGTGATGCTACATCATACAACTGTTACGTCCTCCTAGGACTCGTCAGTGATGCTACATCATAGAGCTGTTTCGTCCTTCTAGGACTCGTCAGTGATGTTACATCATACAACTGTTTCGTCCTTCTAGGACTCATGAGTGATGCTACATCATACAACTGTTACGTCCTCCTAGGACTCGTCAGTGATGCTACATCATAGAGCTGTTTCGTCCTTCTAGGACTCGTCAGTGATGCCACATCATAGAGCTGTTTCGTCCTTCTAGGACTCGTCAGTAATACTTCAACTATTTCGTTCTTCTAGGACTCGTCATGGATTCTTGGGTCCTAAAATAACACTGTTAGAAATTATTGTAAGTGTAGGATATGTGTATATCTTCTCTTAATTATTTGCAGGATTCAGTTGATAGAATGAAAAACGATATCTGTGTTTTTGATTGACTTCATCACTGAAGTTTTAGTTTTAGGCCCTTATCATCACTGACAAATCCTAGAAGGATGAAGCAGCTGTATGAGAGTTAAATTCAATATTTGGCTACGCTTTATCTAGTTCTAAATTTGAATCAAGTGGGGAGGGGGGCGGTTAGAAACTTCGGTGATTTCCTCGAGTGCACAGCTATTTGAAATTGCCGCTCTGTGTTTGAACCTGCTACATCGTTATTACTCACAGCATAATATCGTTTCACCTCTAAGCTGTGGCGGGAATGCTTCAAATTATAAATAATTAGCATGGAGTGGTACATGTTAATTTTGAGATTGTATTCTTTACACGAATTTGTCATCAAAATATATCTATTAAACATATATAAGATATATGGTATTCTGTATATAAACTGTCTTCTCAAAATAGATCTATTGCGTATGTAACCGTCGCATATCAAGACTTTGTTAAAACAATTTTTCATTCTCGATATGAAGAGAGTTGTACTCTGTAGGGAAAAGCAGATCGTTTATTTGCCAAAACCCTCACATGGTGTAAATTAGATTTTGTAAAACGAGAACACTCCCTTATTTAATCATGAAACAAACATTTTCTGACGCGAAATTAAGTTTTCGCTGAATTGAGGTTACGATGATCTCACACATATACCCTAGCGTACCATTGATCAGCATCGGCCCGGCAGACTAGTATCGAACGCGCCTAAATTCTCAAGCACGCTCGCTATTTTTATAGATGATCACATCGAACGCAACTCAGATATCATTCTGTGAATGGTCCCGTACCTTTCATGGCGTAAACACGACGCATATCGACATTTGCCTAAATTTGTTTACCTTCAATTTTACTATATGCCGTGGCTCCGAACCTGGCAGGGTGCGCAAATATTTACCAATGACTCGGTAAAAAAAAAGGAAATGAATAAGACAGACGGAGGAAGAGGGGCGATGGGCACCACCCACACTCGTCTCTCCCTGGGTCCACCACTGTTTACGTAGAATGTGGTTTTGAAAAAGCAATCAAGAGTTGATACAGACAGGGTGTAGCCGATGTCTGTTTTGTTTAGTTTCATTTGCTGGAAAACTCTAATACTTTTGATACAAAGAGAGATATATAGGTCGGAGGACACAGTGGAAATTCTAACATCTGTATCTGATTGACAAATTGCAACATTAGCATGTTCAAAATTGACGAGGCTTACTCATAAGTGTAACGAGCAATTAGTTAGGAAACTTTCATTTCTCTTGTAAATGTCTGGGTTTTTTTTTATTTCTTGCTTCAGTGGGATTCTACTTCTACTTGTTTAAAAGCTAAACCGTCTAGCCAAACAGACGTTTAAAGTGTGTCCTGAAAGAAAACAGAAATGAATACAATATTATTCTGTATGATCCAAAATCAAAAAGGTTGAAAACCGCATCAAAATTGGCCGACACAATACCGAGATATTAATAGATACATTAATTAGCATTAAGAACAAAATTGGACGTTTGACAATAATTCGGCACGGCGATAAAGGATTATATTTTGAAGACATTGAGACACCTGGCTAGGTTTCTAAAACAGCTAGTGTGTTTGGAAAGGGTGAGTAGAAGGGAGAAGGGGATATAGAGATTGTATAAATACGGCCAGTATATAAGAATTTTCTCTGTACATGTCTGATATCCGTTTTACAATACACTTGATATCTGTATATAAATTAAGTATTCATAAGATTTGCGTGGTGAACAGTAAGCTGTCCAGACTATAACATACCCGGGAGAAAATCCTCCGCTCTCGGAAACCCATAACTTTGACATCTGAACATATCCATACAACGATACAAATATATTTGATGTTGCGTGCTTCTTCTGATCTGTTCTCACCAAAATCATACTTATATGCAAAAAATCCAATCAATAGTCTTATGTATGTCAAACAGTTGCTAATCGTCTCGTGCCTCACTCATCACTGTCTTACAATACCTCGGTAGACAGTACAATATAGGGATTTAGCCAATCTATCTCTTTGTCAATAGATACACAATACGTTTGTCTTGGTGTACATTACATAATGTTTGGTTTTTTATGGTTCATTTTTTAGCTATCATACAAAACGATTGAAGTAGAAATATATATTATCACATGAGTCATTAGATTGACTCACATTTGGTACATTCATTCTGTTTTTAACATATATGTTTTTGATTTTGTTTCATTTTGTTTGTTTTGGGTTTTTTATGTTGTTTGTTTGTTTTTTATTTTGCTTTTGTAATTTAGTTACTTATTTTTCTTCTTCGATAATAGAGATAAATAATTTCCCAAAAGTAACAACATTAATATGCAGTTATCCTTATAAGTCGTATTCGAGAAAAGTTCTGTTCATACAAAGGGGCGTAACTCCTCGCAAGCCATCTGTTGAATCGATATCATTACGTTTACAAGACTATGTAGCACTGTTGATTTACGGGGAACTGACAACACCGGATCAGTTAAGGCTCCTTGTAACACAGATATGATATAGTATATGAATGTAAGTATACGGTATTAATACTATTAACATTTCACAGACATATAGACACATGCTGAAGAAGATATTGAAAAAAGGGATTATATTTAGCATATACGTTGTCATGGAAACAGTGCAAACATTCATTCATTCCTAGCAAGGAATTAGCATACCAGTAATACCTATATTTAGTTATCGATTGACACCTATTTCTTGGTCACGGCCTGCTCACGTTAACTGTCATCTTTTTTATAAATTTAGCCTTGAAGTACCTATTGTTAAAATCCATGATACATTCAAAGTTTAGAAATAGTAAATATGTGTAAAGAAAAAGTCGATATTTAACAAATATCCTCCTAGACATGAAGAGTCGTGTTTTACTGTCGATTGCCTGAAGTACATGGCTTACCTGTTTAACATAACCTAAAATACCAATAATCCATCATGGTTCATCTGTAGAACATCATTCCATAAGCATTGTGCTATCGTATGTGGGGTTTTCCAAGGGGTATTGGAAACGAAAACAATTCTTTATTAAATTTTCGAATAAACAATATCCGTAAGTATATTTGTCTGTTATTAAAATATAAAGCTGTAATTCCTTCTGATACGAAATTTAAATTATTTTCTTTTAAATTTGCCATTTGATCACATTCTGTAATAAATTCCCATGGTCTGAAATTGGTGTCTGTAAAAAAACATAGAAAGACGATGAAATTTATATTAAGTGTAGGTCCACTCCCTACACTTGGACACTGCTGATAACGCATCACATATGTTTTCAACAGATCAACATAGAAATAAAGAGAGAAAACTTTGAAATGATAACGATTTCTACACCACAAATGATGTTATAACGTCCAATTGTCTGAACGCTAAATCAAAATATATATACATTTAGAAATATTCTGTTGTGCTGCTTACTCTACTTCAAACCGCACTTTTGGTCCACATCAACACATCCTTATATACCAATTACATTCTATCCTGTATTGTTTCACGATATGGTTTGACGATTTGATAAAACAACAATTTAAAAAAAAAGAAACTAAACTTAAAAATCTATAAGATATATTAGGTCTCCCTAACCATGTAGTGTTTCTTTGGGAACCCCGGTTTCCCGGTGTTAAGAGCACCACCACGCCGAATATGAACTGAAATGACATGGCGCACGGTTGTCAACGTAGAGGGTACAAAGTCATTGTTTTATTTGTTGCAGTTTTGTTTAAAGTTTTTGATATGGGTGTGACTATATGATATTCTCGTTATTTATGACATAAATGTTGATCTTATATTTTAGAATATCTTTAACAGCAACAAAAAATCTTGATCATAGACAATTTCTTTTTTTTTTTTTTTTCGTTTTTGTTATAGTTCGTCCAATGTATAAACAAAGACACCAGGAACAACTCCAATGCGCATGCATGAAGCATTAATTGATTGCAATCATTGGTCAATTGAGCTGTGTGATATTGCGGTTTTTTTTCATCGGTCTGTGTTAAAATATATGGATTTAAAGCAATGTCTTTTATCTCTTTAAAACATTTGCAAAAACAGCTTCCGGCTTGTTAAATTTCAGTTTTTTATTATTTAAATTTCGTTTGAAGTGCAAATGCGGTGGTTTAATTGAAATGTGTATTTGTCCTTGTTCTTTTCAATTTCCGTTTTCATAACACATAAACGTGATTGACCTTCATATTTCATTTGAATCTTGGAGGCAAATATCATAGATACATATAAAGCGCCATTATCTACATTGTTACTCAATATATTTTTGTATAAAGAGGATAGCTAATAACCTTCTTTTTTGCATTCTGTTCGATCTTTCCTCCGGTACTGTATTTCTCTATTCAACGCTATAGTCTTTTTTCATTGGTGTTGCATTTTTAATTTCAATTTTGTTTACATTTGATCGACCCGCTGTATCTCCGCGTGAACACTAATGGGTGGTGTGATTAATTACAGTCCCGCGGTAAAAAAAAAATAAAAAAAGACGTAACTTCCGGTCTACAAACTGTAGACAATACCTTATCCATTTCCTTGGAAACATCAACACGAGAAATCATGTAAATTCTCTAGAGATGCATACAGGAATTAATTTAGTAAAATGTTGTAGTTTACTTTGTACTTTAAGCATAAGTACTGCTTTTTGGACATCCCTGTGAAAGTTTTGATTTTTTAAAAATTATCTGTTCCCTATATCAGACCTTATGTAGAATATTTTAAACAGAATTAGCATGGTACAATGGTATCACTGATGTCAACATTCACTGTCATGATGATGTTAATATCTCACAAGGTGATCATCTAAAACTTGTCAAAGCTGTACGAATATTTCTAGATAGGTCGGGAAAATTTTAATAATCTCTCTCTCGAACTATACTCCCCATCTCCTTCTTTCGGTCTCTGTCTGTCTCTCTCTCTGTCTGCCTCTCTGTCTGTCTGTCTCTCTGTCTCTGTCTGTCTCTCTGTCTCTGTCTCTCTGTCTGTCTCTCTCTCTCTCTGTCTCTGTCTATGTCTGTCTGTCTCTGTCTCTCGGTCTCTGTCTGTCTCTCTCTCTGTCTGCCTCTCTGTCTCCCTCCCCCTTTCTCTCTGTCTCTCTGTCTCTCTCTCTCTGTCTATCTCTCTCTCTGTCTGTCTGTCTGTCTGTCTCTCTGTATATTTTTGAGAATTTTTATTTATCTATTTATTTATCTATTTATTTTTGAAAATACTAAGTTGTTGTAGTTGAACTCCAACGGATCGTAAATGTTCAAAGAAGAAGCAGTTCCACGCATGAAGGCTTTCCACATCAGTATATAGGGAGAGAGCATGATATGTTTAAGATATGATGTCACCGATCATTATTTTGCAAATAACTTAGTGAATGTTAAGACGCTTTAAGTTTTGGTTGCCACATTGCTAAATTTTTTAAACATTGAAACAAACAAGTTTGAACCTGATGATTCTATCATCACCAAATATAACAACAAAAATAAGATTTTATTTTCTGAACGTTTTCAAACCATGATTACCAGAAGTATTGAACATCTAAACCTAACTGTCAGCTGATGGATAATTTGACCCCTCAACGGCAAATAAATATCAGCAATTCTCTATTTGACCATTAAAACACTCTGGCCACAGGGTTTTATTGACCTGAATGGCTACTCGCGGCACTACCACTGACCGTAGTCATTAAGTAATGAATATTAAATAAGCATATTCACGTTGTCGCCCAATGTATTGATTTATGATGTAAAAAGTAGTCAGCACAAGATGGACAAGACTGATGAAGTGATGACACCAGATGTTAGATATGTATTGTCAGTATTATATACAGATACCTATAAATATATATCCCTTGTCTTTTACCATTTTGCGTCTACCTGTTCTATGCCGTCTGAATGTTTTACACAAAATAATGAGAATTACTCTGAGAAAACGTACAGTTGTAAGAACAGGAAGAAAATGTCATTGTTTTCAGATGGAATGTTGAGAAAACATCCAACATCGAAACACTTTTAGCGTAACTTTCACATTTCTTGATTTTTTTTTCAATACTTTTTTTCAATTATTTCTTTTTTTTCTTTTTTTTTGAACGTTTGATATTTTAACTGATTTGTTTTTAAAACGAAGATAGCTTTATCGTGTTTAATGATTGAAGTTTATCAACTTTATTGGTAAAATTGTAAAGTTAAGATTATCCGAATCTTAATGAGCACTACAATGCAATGTACACTAAACTCTAGCCATCTCACTGCCTTCGTGCCAATTGTACACTAAACTCTAGCCATCTCACTGCCTTCGTGCCAATTGTACACTAAACTCTAGCCATCTCACTGCCTTCGTGCCAATTGTACACTAAACTCTAGCCATCTCACTGCCTTCGTGCCAATTGTACACTAAACTCTAGCCATCTCACTGCCTTCGTGCCAATTGTACACTAAACTCTAGCCATCTCACTGCCTTCGTGCCAATTGTACACTAAACTCTAGCCATCTCACTGCCTTCGTGCCAATTGTACACTAAACTCTAGCCATCTCACTGCCTTCGTGCCAATTGTACACTAAACTCTAGCCATCTCACTGCCTTCGTGCCAATTGTACACTAAACTCTAGCCATCTCACTGCCTTCGTGCCAATTGTACACTAAACTCTAGCCATCTCACTGCCTTCGTGCCAATTGTACACTAAACTCTAGCCATCTCACTGCCTTCGTGCCAATTGTACACTAAACTCCAGCCATCTCACTGCCTTCGTGCCAATTGTACACTAAACTCTAGCCATCTCACTGCCTTCGTGCCAATTGTACACTAAACTCTAGCCATCTCACTGCCTTCGTGCCAATTGCAGCACATATGGGGACGATGACAAGAGTATGTCACCACTCCTGATGAAACATAAATGAATAAACGTGCAATTAATGGAATGTTGTCAGAAAATGTCCGTAAACAAATCCTTGAAACGTCACGATCATATTTATGAGGAAGCAGAATTAACTACCAAGCGAAATATTCACAAAGAAAATGCTGCATTGTACAATCGCTAATGAAATCAAATCTCGCCAGGAACGTGGTCTCTCGATAATTAAAACAAGGACCTGGTCATAACTTTTGCCCGTTCTCGAGTAAACAACAACAGCCGGATGGTTGCTAAGTATGTTTTCAAGAGATCAAAGTAAAAATTCTGCTTCCGAATCCAAGTCATCTAAGTGATTAAACCTAGGGGAAAAGTTAATTAAAACTTAAGCTCAGACACTACACTGATCAACACTTGATCGATCTGACGTAGAAAAGTCGTTGAACAGTCCAGCGGTTTGTGCTGATGGACTTTGCACATCATCATGGCTAATCATTTTGAGATATGTGGTTGTGGGTTTTTACTTTGATTAACTTTTCTCCTGTCAGTTCAGGATTGATTCTGCTATCGGACTGACGGAAAAGCCGAACGGCCACTGGTCATCCGTCAATCACTGACCAGGCTTAAAACCAGCCTCTAGCGTGAACATAATGTAATTACTCTGCCTTCTTATTCTAATATTGACCAGAATTTGGTCAAATTCTGATTACCCGAAATTGTGAGAAATGTAGATATACATGTAGGCGGTATATTTTTTGTAATACCCTGAGCGATTTTATTGTTTATTTATCGCGCCATACGTACACGTACTTGTGTTTTCAACCTGCTTACTTCTTAATAGATGTGGACTGATAAAAAGATAAAATCGCGTCATTCTTCAAATGAACTTGTTGCTTTGTGCACTTAGACACGTAACCATGAAAAGATAGGTAGGACATTTGTCAAATACTTTCCTTCTAGAATAAATATAAAAAACGGAGATAATAAAACGTCTAATCTAAACGGAAATGAACGCTTGTACAATGGAACGCATGAATGAACGATTGAACACATAACCGATAAAAAACAAAATGTGTAATTAATGATTAAAGAAAGAAAGAAAAAGAGGGAAGGAAAAATTGAAAAGAAGAAAGAAAAAGAGAGAAAGAATAAATGAAAGAATGAATGAAAGATTGAAAGGAAAAAAGAAAGGGAGAGAAAGATTGAAAGGAAGGGAAAAAAAGAAGGAAGGAAAAAGTGAATGAAATGAAGAAAAAAGAAAGAAAGAAATGATGATCGAACAGGAATTACGTTTCAGGAAAACCATTCAACAAATTATACGTCCTTCATGGATAAATGGATGGGTTCATTAACAGAAATAATAGTAAACTATAGTGGGATAATGCTAACACTTGTGTTCTGTGACGTTGTGCTATTTATCACGTTTTATAGTGTAGGAACAGCTTTGGTATGTGTAATACACCATCTAATACAAATACACGTTCATTTATGGATTCTATTTTCTCCCTTGTGTGGCCGAACTGACCAATGGTCAGTTGCCAAATAATTGATAACGGCGCTTCTCTCTGATTAAAAGCTGCCAGACGTTTATCTGACCGAATACATAGCTTAGTCAGTTATCCAGGCGCCTGCCTCAATAAATATGTGGTTTTTTTTTCTCCGTTTGTTTAGAGTGGTCAATATATGTCCGGAAAGTGACCCTTGTACTTGTCCGGCCATTATTTAGGGAGCTCTGTAATAAAGGCAGTGTCTATATAATTAGACTGTTTAGGGGTTATACATTGTAGAAAAATATAGCATCAAAAGACATGAATTACCAGTTTGTGTGTTGTATATTTACCATCACATATACAACAAAACAAAGGTGGGTCCTGAATCGTAATTCTGATCCGAAATGTGTTTTCATGAAACGCACTAGCCTTACCTGTACAGTGATGGGACTAAGAAAATTTCCGTGAACTGAAAGTATGTGCCATTTTCACCTTAAAATGACAGCTAATTCTTAATTCAAGTCTGTCAGATCTATATCAATGTGATAGAAAATTACTACACTTGATAGTCAGACATACATTTGGATATTTATGCATAATGTTGGCTTTATTTCACACCGAAGATGCCAAAATAATAAATTTGTTGAAAATTTCGTAAAAGTATGTAGAAGACTTTTGTGTAACTTCCAACAAAAAACGTACGATATATCAATATTTTTCTGAATAATCTATAGTACAAAAGACGTTCACCTGGAGCGAGAAATCCGCGCATGCGCGACGCGGTATGTCCTTATTAGTTGCAAATGCATTGTGATCATTGTATTTGTTCGCTTGTTCGAACAGTTTGACAGGACTGTCATAATTTGACACAATGCTATTTTGAACGCTATAAAACAATTTCATGGTTTATATTCATAGTCATTGACCGAAAAAAGATGGCGTCACATTCAAAGTTTGTATATACCTTAATGACGCCATAAGCTGTAATTTCATACCATGAAACATCGACCAAAATTATCTCTAACCGTTTTACTCAACACTCTGCTTACAATCGAAATGACTTGTGACGCCTGATATCCCATCACAAACTATTTGTGAAGTCGGTTATAATCGATCTCTTAGTTGTCAATGCAAATCCCTGTTCATAAAAATCATCTCTTGTGCTTTTCAGCAATTTTAAAACCGTGTAGATGTGCCAATTATCATAAATACTCCCATTTATCTAAAAATATTTTGGAAGAGTATCTAAAAATACCGCCGAAGAAAAGTGTCTCGGAAAAGAAAAACTGACATGCATGATTCAGAGTGCTTTTGGGTTATCGGTCATTCAGTGCATTCAGAATATCAGTCGATGTATATATCTACAATACTTTTACTGGAATAGAGAAATCAACAAAACACCATTCCTTGAATTGTTTAATCAATTAAGACAAGCGTGTTGTCGAAAACATCTATAAAGGGAGGTAATCCATGCAAGACGTAGAGAAATGGTTACAAAGACAACAAGAACACGCTAGATTTGCAGTGTTTACGTTTACCTAATATACAAGTCACCTGACACTTATTTCACACGCTCCGAGAGCTGTTTATGATTCAGACAAAACTACAGTGCATGTTAAAACGTTGATGCTATCTATTGTCCCATTCGTTTCATTTCACACGTTGGTCTCATAAAACTTTTGAGTGTCACTTAGGCAAACAGTCAACATGGCTGAATCATTAATAGATCAAGCTGGCACCTATAGAACAGCTACATGTATTTGTGAAATTGGTTACTCGAGCGGAACGCTAGTAGTTTTTCGTGCAGTCATTCAGACGCTGTAATCATTAGGCGGAACCAGAAACACATCTATAATGAATTCGTATGAAACCTAATGGAGCACGGTAAAAATAGACCCCAGCGGTTCAGCAGTTAGGATAATTCCATTATTTTTAACTAAAAAGGTATGTTCTGAGAATATCATTGTAATCTACAATGGTAAACACTAGGCACCTGTTTGTAATAACGGGAGATGCGTGGATTATGTTTATCTTAATACTGGAGGAAGGAATTGAACCGGAATGGGTAGCCATTCTAAATAAAGAACGGGCGGACTTTTTTTTATACCTTTATACATGGATTAAATTGATTGTTTGTGTACTGAATATGTACTACGCGTGTTTATGGTTTTATTCCGCTAAGATGGATAAACGATTTGCCTACGGCTTCCTGGAATACGGCTCGAATCCGTAAGAATAAACAAAGTGTCCACAATTATTTGGTGATAGGTTAGTAAAATACATATGTATGAAAAAGCATCCATTGAGTCCATTTTCAATAGAAGGCAATATTGATGACGTAGTATGGCATACGCTACGTCATAAATATACTGTCAGTTGGAACATACAATCTACGCCCATGCAGAACGTAAGCAGTAGTATATATGAAGTAGTCCAGAACAAATAAAGCTTTATAACCAATCTAATATGTGCCACACACGGCTTTAGTACAAACACCACGAGAGTCGTTTACAAAAAATCTTCTCCGCATTGTCGAAGTACAGAGTAAGTCTACAGCGTGTTATAAAAGATTTCAAATAATCTTATGTGTAGGAATACGAGGCTCGAGGTCGCGCGCGTTCATGCTTTAGTGCCAGTAATACCCCTACGTTACCACACCTCGTGAAATTTTCCCGTTTAGGAAATTACTTTAACACCAGTTCTTTACAACCTGCCAAGCAACAATCGAAGGTGCTATGCCGAAATGAAATGGCTAGAAACTCCAGCACAGTGCTCAGTGCCAACGTACCAGTACATTGATCTACCTAGACTCTTCGTTCTCATTTCTTACACTATGATGAGCTTGGACCACGTTTACAAATGTACAATATGCGCATGCGCTGTTTTTAGCGGTCCTTTGCGAGATAGTTAAACATATAATGTTCATTGTTGGACATAAGTGATTAATGTGCAAATTCTCCTCAAACAGTAAGGCTGATTTTTGTTTTCTCAATTAAAACGAGACAAGCACGATATCTGCCAAATGTTTTTTTTCTCGATGGTATGTACGCCAATGCCTCCTTTTGCTCTAAAACTCGTTGTAAGGCTCCTGGTGAAAATTTAAGGATTTTAAACAGCAGGCAACATTTTCATGTTGTACACACCATCTGAGTTAATCGGTTGCTGTTTCATATTTAATAGACGTCTCACCCCTTTCGACCGTGTATGCCAGGCCTAAGGATCGCTCGCTTTACTGTATTAAGGTCTGCGTTTCTGTGAACGCTATACCACGGAACTGGGCTTGCTTTATTGATTTGCCTTCACAACCAAGTCCACCTGAGACAAAGCTTGCGTTCCAACCATCTTTACAAATGTTTTAATGTTCTTTTTTCCTTTCTCGAATTTTTGTGTTTTATCGAATTTGACACGTATGTCTTAGTTTGTGCGGAATATTGATCCAGAAAGGTCTGCGTATTGAAAAGACAACACCAGCATCGAACCCGCCTATATTCACCTAACTGTAATCTACATCGAACGAACCTCAGAAATGAGGCTCCCTGCATGTCGTAGGACGTTACGTCCCAAGGGAGGTAATTATTGATTTTCCATGTGCCGCTTCAATGAAATATTGTATTTCAAACCTATTACTTTGAACAAAGAGGAAATTATGGATTTATTTACATGTTATTAGCGATAACCATGTTTTGGAAAAAATGAACTTTAATATTGATGTATTTCAGCAAGTAAGGTAGTGTTTGTCGACGCCATTGAAGAACCCCCTTTCTCCAATACAAAAACAACCTATACCTTAAAGCGACCATTGATTTTTCTTCACGTTTACCTGGCGCTACTGTAGTTGCCGAAGTATCGCTTGCTTACCTGCCCGGCTACAGCAGCAAATACTGGTATTGAATAGTGGAGAAGTTCGCTCTGCCTATAGGAATAATTGAGCGCCACACAAGCTATGCTTAACAAGACACGGTGTGTGTTGTGTGTGTGTGTTGTTTTGTGCTCTCGGCTTAGGCAAAGCTATTGAAGGAAGGAGTATGGGAGGCAGAGGTAGTTGGATGCTGTGGGAAGGTGTTGTGGAGTAGAATATTACTGGATTATAGAGTGCGTTATAGAAGAGTTCCTATGGATAAAGAAAGAATGGTGTTACATCTGGCTCGGGACGGCCGATCATTAAATAGGTGACCGATTCACATTGCTGAGGATGATATGTACGTTTTTTAGAAAACACACGCAATTTTATAAAACAGCTCCACAAGAGGAAATGATGTAAGTATTTACATATCAGTCTTAGACTCCAAATGTGTCTTTTTATATTGAGTCAACTCAGATTTTAAGTCAATACATAGAGTACTTATTTATAATATTGGATGAAACATGGTAAGTTTGTCTTAACAGAATTAAATTTAGCTCGAGTTTACAAGTTAAATACGAGGGAAAAATTTAATTCATTCGTGTACAATGTTGAAACGGTTACGGACGGTATCTAAACGTAGCGGATGTCAGTTTGAATTTCTGTTTATATTTTTGTGTAGTAAACAATATCAAATAAACTGGTACAGAGAATTACCAATACCAGTGTTTGATCTGTAGTAGAAGCATACGAGGCAATGAATTTCGTATATATGTGTGTATATAAATTTTGAGTACACGATCATACTGATTTATAATAAATACACGTGTTTTCAATTGGAGCATATACAAACAGTTAAGCAGACCATATAAGGGCATAGATCGTAGTAGTGAGTTGTAAGAGAGCGAAGCACGTGTGGACCTAGCCTCACGTGCAGACAGCGCCTACATGTAGTCATCACTGTACATACATGGAGACAATGTGGGTGTTGAGTTTGACCATCCTCTTTCATGTGTCACCACCATTCGTAATTCTATTTCCGGTTTTGTCGAGGGAAAATATATACATTTTTTTTCACATGCTTTTCCATATTAAGAAATGACAAATCACTTACTATAAGATGTATTGGTAAACTTTGATGGAAAAGACATATAGACTAATGTATAGACTATTTATAGGCACAAAACCAGATGAAATTGTACAAGTACATAAAGATGATGTCACATACGTCCTATACACAATGATATACATACATTTCTCTAATTCTAGCGATACAATTTCATATTTCAATCGAAAATTATCGAAACATACAAAAAACACACATAGGATATATATTGTGCTACAAAGCGAAATAATAATGAGACATAATTATGGACAAAAATATTATATAATATTAACATAAAAAAAAATATACAATATTTAAAGACAAATAGAATCAATATACGCCGACACTATCTTATTCATATATACAATATAATGTCACATTAACTTACAGACCATATACACTAAACTATATACATAGACTGTAACAAACTATATATAGACAGAGTTACACACCATATACACTAAACTATATACAGAGACTGTAACAAACTATATATAGACAGAGTTACACACCATATACACTAAACTATATACAGAGACTGTAACAAACTATATATAGACAGAGTTACACACCATATACACTAAACTATATACAGAGACTGTAACAAACTATATATAGACAGAGTTACACACCATATACACTAAACTATATACAGAGACTGTAACAAACTATATATAGACAGAGTTACACACCATATACACTAAACTATATACAGAGACTGTAACAAACTATATATAGACAGAGTTACACATCACACAGAATAAACTATATACAGAGACTGTAACAAACTATATATAGACAGAGTTACACACTTAACAGAATAAACTATATACAGAGACTGTAACAAACTATATATAGACAGAGTTACACACTTAACAGAATAAACTATATATAGAGACTGTAACAAACTATATATAGACAGAGTTACACACCATCACACAGAATATATAAACTATATATAGAGACTGTAACAAACTATATATAGACAGAGATCCACACCACACAGAATAAACTATATACAGAGACTGTAACAAATTATATATAGACAGAGTTACACACTTAACAGAATAAACTATATATAGAGACTGTAACAAACTATATATAGACAGAGTTACACATCACACAGAATAAACTATATATAGAGACTGTAACAAACTATATATAGACAGAGTTACACATCACACAGAATAAACTATATACAGAGACTGTAACAAACTATATATAGACAGAGTTACACACCACACAGAATAAACTATATATAGAGACTGTAACAAACTATATATAGACAGAGTTACACATCACACAGAATAAACTATATATAGAGACTGTAACAAACTATATATAGACAGAGTTACACACCACACAGAATAAACTATATACAGAGACTGTAACAAACTATATATAGACAGAGTTACACACTTAACAGAATAAACTATATATAGAGACTGTAACAAACTATATATAGACAGAGATCCACACCACACAGAATAAACTATATACAGAGACTGTAACAAACTATATATAGACAGAGTTACACATCACAGAATAAACTATATATAGAGACTGTAACAAACTCTATATAGACAGAGTTACACAATACCCAGAATAAACTATATAGAGACTGTAACAAACTATATATAGACAGAGTTACACATCATACAGAATAAACTATATACAGACACTGTAACAAACTATATATAGACAGAGTTACAAACCATACAGAATAAACTATATATAGAGATTGTAACAAACTATATATAGACAGAGTTACACACTACACAGAATAAACTATATACAGAGACTGTAACAAACTATATATAGACAGAGTTACACAATACCCAGAATAAACTATATATAGAGACTGTAACAAACTATATATAGACAGAGTTACACATCATACAGAATAAACTATATACAGAGACTGTAACAAACTATATATAGACAGAGTTACACATCACACAGAATAAACTATATACAGAGACTGTAACAAACTATATATAGACAGAGATCCACACCACACAGAATAAACTATATATAGAGACTGTAACAAACTATATATAGACAGAGTTACACATCACACAGAATAAACTATATATAGAGACTGTAACAAACTATATATAGACAGAGTTACACATCACACAGAATAAACTATATACAGAGACTGTAACAAACTATATATAGACAGAGTTACACACTTAACAGAATAAACTATATATAGAGACTGTAACAAACTATATATAGACAGAGTTACACAATACCCAGAATAAACTATATATAGAGACTGTAACAAACTATATATAAACAGAGTTACACATCACACAGAATAAACTATATACAGACATTGTAACAAACTATATATAGACAGAGTTACACACTTAACAGAATAAACTATATACAGAGACTGTAACAAACTATATATAGACAGAGTTACACACTTAACAGAATAAACTATATAAAGAGACTGTAACAAACTATATATAGACAGAGTTACACACTCACACAGAATAAACTATATATAGAGACTGTAACAAACTATATATAGACAGAGTTACACACTAACAGAATAAACTATATATAGAGACTGTAACAAACTATATATAGACAGAGTTACACATCACACAGAATAAACTATATATAGAGACTGTAACAAACTATATATAGACAGAGTTACACACTACACAGAATAAACTATATATAGAGACTGTAACAAACTATATATAGACAGAGTTACACATCACACATAATAAACTATATATAGAGACTGTAACAAACTATATATAGACAGAGTTACACATCATACAGAATAAACTATATATAGAGACTGTAACAAACTATATATAGACAGAGTTACACATCACACAGAATAAACTATATACAAAGACTGTAACAAACTATATATAGACAGAGATCCACACCACACAGAATAAACTATATATAGAGACTGTAACAAACTATATATAGACAGAGTTACACATCACACAGAATAAACTATATATAGAGACTGTAACAAACTATATATAGACAGAGTTACACATCACACAGAATAAACTATATACAGAGACTGTAACAAACTATATATAGACAGAGTTACACACTTAACAGAATAAACTATATATAGAGACTGTAACAAACTATATATAGACAGAGTTACACATCACACAGAATAAACTATATATAGAAACTGTAACAAACTATATATAAACAGAATTACACATCACACAGAATAAACTATATACAGACATTGTAACAAACTATATATAGACAGAGTTACACACTTAACAGAATAAACTATATATAGAGACTGTAACAAACTATATATAGACAGAGTTACACACTTACACAGAATAAACTATATACAAGAGACTGTAACAAACTATATATAGACAGAGACACACTTACACAGAATAAACTATATATAGAGACTGTAACAAACTATATATAGACAGAGTTACACACTCACACAGAATAAACTATATATAGAGACTGTAACAAACTATATATAGACAGAGTTACACACTCACACAGAATAAACTATATATAGAGACTGTAACAAACTATATATAGACAGAGTTACACACTTAACAGAATAAACTATATATAGAGACTGTAACAAACTATATATAGACAGAGTTACACAATACCCAGAATAAACTATATATAGAGACTGTAACAAACTATATATAGACAGAGTTACACATCATACAGAATAAACTATATACAGACACTGTAACAAACTATATATAGACAGAGTTACACACCATACAGAATAAACTATATATAGAGATTGTAACAAACTATATATAGACAGAGTTACACACTACACAGAATAAACTATATACAGAGACTGTAACAAACTATATATAGACAGGGATTCACACCACACAGAATAAACTACATATAGAGACTGTAACAAACTATATATAGACAGAGTTACACACTTAACAGAATAAACTATATATAGAGAATGTAACAAACTATATATAGACAGAGTTACACATCATACAGAATAAACTATATACAGAGACTGTAACAAACTATATATAGACTGAGTTACACACTTAACAGAATAAACTATATACAGACACTGTAACAAACTATATATAGACAGAGTTACACATCACACAGAATAAACTATATACAGACACTGTAACAAACTATATATAGACAGAGTTATACACCACACAGAATAAACTATATACAGACACTGTAACAAACTATATATAGACAGAGTTACACACTTAACAGAATAAATTATATATAGAGACTGTAACAAATTATATATAGACAGAGTTACACATCACACAGAATAAACTATATATAGAGACTGTAACAAACTATATATAGACAGAGATCCACACCACACAGAATAAACTGTATATAGAGACTGTAACAAACTATATATAGACAGAATTACACATCACACAGAATAAACTATATATAGAGACTGTAACAAACTATATATAGACAGTGTTACACACCACACAGAATAAACTATATATAGAGACTTAACAAACTATATATAGATAGAGTTACACACCATACAGAATAAACTATATACAGAGACTGTAACAAACTATATATAGACAGAGTTACACACTTAACAGAATAAACTATGTATAGAGACTGTATATGTTTAGACAAAGTTACATACCATATAGACAAAACTATATACACTGATGGACAAAGTTACAAACTATAGGCAAAATTACATACAAACTATATATAGATAAAGCTAATAACTATATATGGGCTCAGGTGTCTGATACGGTTACATAAACATATTATACTTAATTACATACTGTTATACACATTTGTATAATTTGTTGATAAAAAAGATATATACAAGTGTTTAGACCCGTTTACAAGCTTTGTATACAATCTATAATAGACACCGTTTGCCAGTTACAATACACAACATACACTGTGTAATTTACACTGAACTACACGTGTAAAATTGTACATGTTTCACTATAGTTGTATATAGCATGTACATGTTTTACTATAGTTGTATATAGCATGTACATGTTTTACTAGAGTTGTATATAGCATGTACATGTTTTACTATAGTTGTATATAGCATGTACATGTTTTACTATAGTTGTATATAGCATGTACAT
Organism: Ylistrum balloti; assembly: GCF_031769215.1. Classification (NCBI taxonomy): domain Eukaryota; kingdom Metazoa; phylum Mollusca; class Bivalvia; order Pectinida; family Pectinidae; genus Ylistrum; species Ylistrum balloti. The sequence goes on along the minus strand of NW_026782645.1, from coordinate 508,349 downwards.
GTTTTACTAGAGTTGTATATAGCATGTACATGTTTTACTAGAGTTGTATATAGCATGTACATGTTTTACTAGAGTTGTATATAGCATGTACATGTTCTACTACAGTTGTATAGTATTCTTTACATTTAAATCATCCGTGATTTTGTCGCCATATACATATTTATTTGTCGCCATAAACCTGTTTAAACGGTATATTTACTGAAACATCGCTCCAGAATATTTACAGCTCCAGATATCATAGAATGTAGAAACCTGTAGGATGTATATTTCAGCGTCCATAGCAACAATGTTCAAGACCGATCAGTGGTGCTATCTTGTGAGTCGTATTTAGTCAATTAAAACCTATCAACAGTCCCTTTAAGTGAAGGTATCAGACCACAAATTGCAATCCATGACCCAACCCGACCTAGGAGGAATCATCTCGTAACATGTATAGTCATTGGAAGTGCATGACTCTTCCTGGAACAAATAGGTATGAATAGGTATACCTTGCTTTTTTCCGAAATGGACAGTAGTAAACGAATTTGTCTAGATAGAGTGGTTGGTCATAGTCTAAGTCAAGTAGCAGTCACATTTTAAGCTGGCTATCATTCAATTTGCACAGTGGCGTTCCGGAGTTGTCTGTGTTGTCTGTAGCTATCTCTGTCCGTTGTCTGTGTTGTCCGTGACTATATCTGCCCGTTGGCTGTGATGTCCGTAACTATCTCTGTCCGTTGTCTCTGTTGTCCGTAACTATCTCTGTCCGTTGTCTGTGTTGTCCGTAACTATCACTGACTGTTGTTTGTGTTGTCCGAAACTATCTCTGACCATTGGTTGTGTTGTCCATAACTATCTCTGTCCGTTGTCCGTAATTTTCTCTGTCCATTGTCCGTAACTATCTCTGTCCGTTGGCTGTGTTGTCCGTAACTATCTCTGTCCGTTTTATGTGTTGTCCGTAACTATCACTGTCCGTTGTTTGTGTTGTCCGGAACTATCTCTGACCGGCATCACTCACATATTGGAGTTGCTTGTTGTCTTTGTTGATGGTAAATCCCCTAAAAAAACTGTGCCAGGAGGAGCGTGGTCTCACAGAGTACCACCACACTTCTAAATCTAGACATAGCATAAAGATACCTGACTTACTGTGTTGACAACGAGCTAACTTTACTATTACCAGTGTAAATATTTAACGGAGAGGCTGTTATATACCCCCACCCCACCCCACCAAAAAAAAAAAAAAAGAATAAAGAACAACAATTTTTTATCAAACGTCTCTTGAACGAGAACAGAACACAAAGGCAAAACGGAAGTGGATGCCACATGAGACAATATGATTGGCAAGCGTATAGTGAAGAAATATATATTTTTTTCAATAGATGCAATATTTTTATTTCAATCACTTGGCTCCAAACAGAGACCAAGCCACATGAATGTGATTGTGTAGTTTGCTTTCCTCAGCACAGAAACACATTTGCGTCTTTTTTGAAATCGTGATCATAATACAACCACGTACGGCTTTTAACACGCAATGTCCATCCCTTATAAAGCAACACAAATGACTAATTCTATTTAGTTGTGGAATTGATCCGTGCAATCTTTCAACCGCAAGATATTTCACAATCACATTTCTAAATGTTAAACAAAACCATAGAATGTTTGAGGAAACTTAAAGTGTCCTTGAAGCTACACTAGAAAAATGATACTATGGTTTGATATATCCTTTATGTTATATAGGTAAATTTAATATCGATCAAGTTTTAAATGTTGGTGTTTTGTATACCAGAAAGTTTGTCAAACACTTGAAAAGAATGTACAGTTGTGTTGCGAATTGACACGATACTGAAAAAATAGTTAAAGCAAAATAAACTTTATTCAAACTCTAATTTAATGAAATTAAGGTACACGCCCTTACATGGAGACCACTGAAAACGTACAAGAAATATTTGTACACGAAAATCATTGGAAACGCACACGGAGAATAAGTGACATGCCTGTACTTGTGGTGTATCAGAACAGTGATTGTAAAAGATCTATAGTGAACTCCTGATAACCTGGCTTCTTTTGATGAAGCATGTGTCTATTTCTACACCGCCGTGTCAAAATTGCAGCTGCAAAATATCATAAAATCGGGGTTTGAAATAAAATTGACCATTTTTGTCAACAGCAAACTTTCGCACTATGGCAAATGTCTTTCGTGTGTCTACAAGTTTAAAACTAGTATACATGCGGTTTTTTTTAATACAAACTGTGTTTGATTTGATGGGTCAACTTGCAATATTGACCGAAATCATTAATTTAAATTTAAACATAACCTGTTTGTGTATATGATGCATCTAATGAGATATAATTGATATCACGTGATCGTGTTACATTTCAGCGTTGTTTCTGATTGCCGATGTTAATGAGAGGAAAGGTTACACTGTCGGGGTGGGGAGTTTAACGTTACAGTAATCTATAGGATGAGTGTTGACATTTGAATTGGATTACAATACTTTGTATAACCCTTATTTGTATTACTCATAAATGTTATGTATTGATTATTGTACCGTCGTTTATATCCGATTCATGTACTCAATTAATCATCAGTGTGTCTCCTGTACCACGTGACCACTTAATGGTACAATGATGTGTTGGATTGACGATTACCGATATACCCGTAATTTATCTGTTGTCACAATAGCTTTACATAGTAAACACTTTGTTTCACCCTTCAGCTCGCTTGTTACAATGCATTGTACAGCTTACCAGGTATTCTGTCTACTTCACAGGACGTAAATGTATTTTTGACAAATCAATCTTATGACCTGATCCCCAACAAAGAATTGCCTTTTCTCATTTAGCATGTGCTTTCAACATGGCGACCATTGGGTTTATTTTGTTTTCGGTTGATAGAAATTTGTCCGTAGATTGGTGTCAATATTTCAGAAATAGCTAGATTTGAAGAAATTACATAGGGTATGTTTTGGTTTGATGGTTGCGTGTTTGAACATGTTAATTCATGTTAATATAAGATATATGTGTCTCGTTACACTGTGGATAGTCCATTACCGCTCTATCATCAGTTTGTTGATATATAATTTACGCTAATTGGACGTGTGCGATGATCCTGACCTTGTAACTGTAATCGATTGATTTTATTGGTCAATCAACATTTGAGTTGCTTATTCTCCTGAAGTGCTTTCTCGATTTATTTGGTATTTGATATTTGAGTCCTTATATTAAGAATTCATTGTCAGGTTGACAGTTATATACACAAATACTTTCCATCAACATGGATTTGGTTTATTTTACAGTGTAAGAAAACGGTTTTTTGCATTTGTCTGTTTTCTTTAGATACTCAAGTTCTCCTCAAAATGAAGAACCTCACTGCTACCATCACCAACAGCACAAAAACATGAGCGCATTTACTGAAATCATCAAGATCAATATTCTTTTACCTTCATTAAAGATTGAAGAAAAAACTATCATACACACAATTAAAATTGTTTGAAAAGCAAAAAGAACAATAAAAAAACCCGAACAAAATACAAACAAACAAGAACAAAAGAAAACACAGAAACAAAGAAAAGGCAGACAAGACTGTGTAAATATCGTGAAACTTAGATTTAAGAAGTTATAATTCGGATAATTTTTGTTGTCTTCTCTTCCAGGCATAACTACATACAATCATATTAGCTTCCTTTGAAACTGGTACTCGCTATGTTTTTGATGTAGCGATCGTGGATAAATACACATTTTTCTTCCAATTCTTTTCCCTAATCACGTTTACTTGAGTAGTCCTATTGACCCGAAATAAAATAAAATTATAAAAATAAATGCTGATTTGGAATAGCAGAAAATTTTAGAATCAAAAAGCCTTGCATATGTAATCTTTGCAGTCACGATGTCTAACCTCATGGAATCAATTATTTTTATTTCTCTATACAAACAACTTTCCACGAAAGTAGATGAAGGTCATTTCTGTCACGACATCAATAAGAATAAATAACTTATCTAAAATTATTCAATTTCACGTCATGATAGAAATATTAGACTGTGTAATGACATGGCATATTTCATGGGGCGCACGAAGGGGTACATTTTGGAACATGCCATGTGATATTTTAATTGTATAGGAGATATCACGACCTATGTTTATTTATCCGTTTGGTGAAACTGGACAGACAGACCTATTTAATCTATCTCAGTACATCGTCAATCACTCCGTTGTTTAAATTATCATAAAATGAGAACATGTGTGGCCCCGTTTACATCTAATGTTTATCAGTCAGGATTTCGTTCTGAACATTTGCGGTAATAATCACAATATTCACAGAATTACCGAGCCGAAAGTGTAAAATACAGACATATTATGGTATGTCGACACTCATTGTTCTCTCTCACTTCTTTCAATCTGCGTCTTTTCCATTTTGAATCCATCTTTCATAGCAACAACTAATTAGCTAGAAAGGTTTTCTTTAATGACGCCCGTTGGAAGAACGGAGCGAAAAAAAGCCTTGCTTTCGATTATTCGGGTATCGTTTCCTCAATATCAGATAAGTAAATGTAAATGGTAGTAATGATATGTTAATATGTACAATGTGTAAACAAAGATGAGTGTAATGAATACGAAAGAATGTAATACATGTAATACAGATATAAATACTCATCTCAAAACTGCAACAGAATTATAGATTCATTCATACGTTATTAAAATTGAAAAGTAAAATGGCAAATGTTTATGCATCTGATTTCTTAAGAGTTATTCCAACGAGAAAGTTTGATCATAAATTTGAATATAGATAAAGAAAACTGAAACGTAAAATGATAGATTTGTATGAACTTGACTTGCTAAGAATTTTTCGATGAAATGAAAATATTTGTAGAACGTTTTACCATGACTATCTAAAGAATACTTTTGTTCTCGATATTCTACGTAGATGTCTGTTTTTTCTAAATATAGAGAGAGTATGGATGATGACATATCAATAACGAATTGACTGATGTCAGAAGCCTGTCGTTAGATGACTGCAGGCCTGTAAGTAATACAGTCCTTGTTCAACTATCTTACGCTATCACATACGCTGCTATTAAATATTGACATGACGACGGTCTGTATCCCATGAAACTGCATAATTGTGCATAATTTCTCTGCTAAAATCGATATTTCCCCTTATCTACTGTTGATCAAAATACGTCGGCTTGTATGAAGTTTATGTTGCTATTTTAACACCACAGCATGCTGAAATGTTAAAATTACAACGAATTTCAACACAACATATGTGACTCCGTTCAGGTCATCTGCTCGTCAAAATGTCCCTAGAAAAGGGCGTACTATTTATAAGAAAATACTTATTTGAAAACGAAAATGAAATTGAAAATTAATGGTACCTGAAACTGAAAAATTTTCATTGCAGCAAAACTGAGTATACAGAAAAATGAAGAATTTTCACGTGAAAATCAAAGCAAGAAATCTTGAAACGTGTACCTCTCTAAGTTTTATCTAAATAAAATAGAATTCAATTTTCAAGGTTTTCTTACCTCATTTTCATTTATCAATTTTATTATTTTTGTATAGATTTCTGTCATAACTCTGTATAGTCATATCACATTGAATCACCAGATTTGCATATAATAAATAGCAGTACATATATTTTACTTACTCTTTATCGTATCATTTATACGCCCTGAATATGTTACAAACACACAATAATGAATCAATGTTTTTTCTTCACAGTAATCTCTGTTGGCGTACCCTGTATGTCAAATAGTTAATAGACAGACACTGAAAAACGATTTTTTTCAAATTTATTAAAGGAGAGAGGAACGAAAACGTCACAAACCATTTATCATGCCAGGGGTAAAATGCACTGAATGTTTTTTTTTTTTTTTTTTTAGAAAACTGCGATACACAAAGCAACTCGAAGTACATTAGTACAGTACAAATAATCAATAATATGACTCAGATCTAACTGTATTTACATATATTTTAAAACATGACTGTTGTTGTCGATATATTTGTCACCAGCCACGTGTTCTTATTACGTAGGGGGAGATTTGTGGTATGTCCGCCTCTGTTTCATTAACACGTAGAGATCGATAATGCACTGGTTAACCCCAGAGTAGGTATCGACACACTGGAATAAGTCTGACTACGTACGTACACAAATTTATCTGTATCAGGTGAACTATCAACAATAGCACATGGTACAGATGTGTTTTATTTCAACATTTAGCTAACTTTTAATCACGTCTTGATGTCTTTCAAAACCGCACTCAGTTTCCTTTTATGTAATATTTTTATGCATTCAAAGAGCATACCTTTTTCTGATAATGTAATTAATCGTTATACAGATTACAAGTCAGAAAAATTACGTTTGAATGTAATAGGAAAATATTGAAAACACCCTGCCGCCTCCGGCGGGGTTCGAACTAGTGAACCTTTCGTGTCTTGCCGGACACTCTTCCTCTCGACTACAAATGCAAGAAAATGTAATTTTGTGTTCCATGTTTGTTGTCATCACATGACAATGAAACAGTTTTATTTGTGAGAAAGTGAGAGCGTGAGAACATGGCGATATTTTTAATGGTGCTAATACTGTAGCTTTTTTGTGGTAGCTTTTGAGCGGGCATAATCTATGACATAGTAAAATTTTGGTGAAATTATGAAAATAAGTTTGTGTCGATGGCAAAATTTTTGAGTTATCTCTTTTTCTTAATCTGTAGTAGAAACAACTTTAAATATAATGCTCTGAAAAAAAACAATTCATTGAAATATGGGACTAGTGCACCTCCCCATCTAAATGTCGTCATTTGTTCCTATCACATTTGATATTCCAAAGTCGCCTCTTGGGTTTTATCATGTTGGCCGTTAGTATCACTGACGAGCCCTAGAGGGACGAAACATCCGAATAATGTAACATCACTGACGAGTCCTAGAAGAAAAAAACATCTGTATGATGTAACATCACTGACGAGTCCGAGAGGGACGAATCAGCTGTATGATGTAACATTACTGACGAGTCCTAGAGGGACGAATCAGCTGTATGATGTAACATCACTGACGAGTCCTAGAGGGACGAATCAGCTGTATGATGTAACATCACTGACGAGTCCTAGAGGGACGAATCAGCTGTATGATGTAACATCACTGACGAGTCCTAGAGGGACGAATCAGCTGTATGATGTAACATCACTGACGAGTCCTAGAGGGACGAATCAGCTGTATGATGTAATATCACTGACGAGTCCTAGAAAGACGAATCAGCTGTATGATGTAACATCACTGACGAGTCCTAGAGGGACGAATCAGCTGTATGATGTAATATCACTGACGAGTCCTAGAAAGACGAATCAGCTGTATGATGTAACATCACTGACGAGTCCTAGAGGGACGAATCAGCGGTATGATGTAACATTACGGACGAGTCCTAGAGGGACGAAACATCTGTATGATGTAACATTACTGACGAGTCCTGGAGGACGAAACAGCTGTAAGATGTAACATTACTGACGAGTCCTAGAGGGACGAATCAGCGGTATGATGTAACATTACGGACGAGTCCTAGAGGGACGAAACATCTGTATGATGTAACATTACTGACGAGTCCTAGAGGGACGAATCAGCGGTACGATGTAACATCACTGACGAGTCCTAGAGGGACGAATCAGCTGTATGATGTAACATCACTGACGAATCCTAGTGGGACGAATCAGCTGTATGATGTAACATCACTGACGATTCCTAGAAGGACGAATCAGCTGTATGATGTAACATCACTGACGAGCCCTAGATGGACGAATCAGCTGTATGATGTAACAGTACTGACGAATCCTAGAGGGACGAATCAGCTGTATGATGTAGCATTACTGACGAGTCCTAGAGGGACGAATCAGCTGTATGATGACGAAACAGCTGTAAGATGTAACATTACCGACGAGTCCTAGAGGGACGAATCAGCTGTATGATGTAACATTACTGACGAGTCCTAGAGGGACGAATCAGCTGTATGATGTAACATTACTGACGAGTCCTAGAGGGACGAAACATCTGTATGATGTAACATCACTGACGAGTCCTAGAGGGACGAATCAGTTGTATGATGTAACATCACTGACGAGTCCTAGAGGGACGAATCAGCTGTATGATGTAACAGTACTGACGAGTCCTAGAGGGACGAATCAGCTGTATGATGTAACATCACTGACGAGTCCTAGAGGGACGAATCAGCTGTATGATGTAACATTACTGACGTGTAACATTACTGACGAGTCCTAGAGGGACGAATCAGCTGTATGATGTAACATCACTGACGAGTCCTAGAGGGACGAAACATCTGTATGATGTAACATTACTGTCAAGTCCTGGAAGAACGAAACATCAGGGTGATTCAGTTTTATTCACCGTTCATTTATTTATAACCTTCAGACTATCACTATTTGTAAATCCAACAAATCAGAGTGTATGGTTTCTATGGTAACGTAATTAAGCATGAAGATCGGTAACAGACATGTCGCCAGTACATGGCAGCCTTCCATGTTCCTCGCCAAAACTCTTCGTTCATCTACACTACATAAAAGCCCTACAGTATGGTAACTATGCAAATGTTTGTGCCAAACTTGTCGTTCAAAATGAGATTCTGTGTCATTACGGGCGCATTTGGCAAGGCCACCGTTGACTTAAGCCCCCGGTACACTTGACACTCGAGGCTGCACCAACATCCGGGGTTCTTTAAGGTCAGAACACGTGACGGGTGTTGTCAAATAGACTGTGATGTCATGACAATGCGGAGCCCATCTACTGCGGTAGAAAGTGTAGACACTTGGCTCCAAATCTCTGTCACTCGCATCTATTGTAGATTCAATGTTTTGTGTTAATATTTAAACTCCGATCTGATGTTAATTTCTATACGTAATGCCAGTCTATAGCCAAAAATGGTAACTTGATTACAACGTGACACTTGTGTATAAATATAGAATATCTATATGCTTATGTGTGATAGGATGTTTTCACGTCAACAACCACATGACAATTTGGAGACTATAATTATTTTACAATTTCTAGCTCTTAAATTTAATTGGTTTTAAGTCTGAAAGCCATAAATTTGGATTCGTGCCATTACCAGAGAGTCCTATGAAATCTCAAAGCTGTATTTATCCCAAATGATGCCTTTCAGTGATGTTGTTTATTATTGTCAATGGGCAAATGTTACATTTGAGTTTTGACGTTTTAATAATTGTGTTTTATGGAGTTTTACCTAATATCTAGTGCCTGGGTTCCCAAGGGAATTTAGCTGTGGACAACTTGGCACCACAAATCAAAACAAGTATCCTGTATGCAATGGCATGAAATTGAATTTGATGTGTTTTATTTTGAATCCTTATTTCGATAAAATACACTGTTTATTTTGACAAGCCGGGGAAAGGCCTAATTCAAAATGAAAATGCAAATCCTGGTACAGTAAAATAAATACTATTATATGCTTTCGCCCCTCCTGTTTATTGACGAAGAGGGTGAAAATTAAACGATGACGAAAGTTACACTTTGTACAGTATTGATACTACAGGAATCTTATTTGAACAAATTCTTACATGGTATATCGTTAATGATATTCCAACGAACTTGGTGTAAAAAGCCTACTTAATAATAATACATACCAGTGTAGAATCTAGCAGTATTTTCCGATTGACCTGAATACTAATTAAAGTTTAAAACCAGCCTTGCTTCTGACAATTTTGATTTTCCTAAGTCGCCTTCTAACACTTCATGTCCCTATCACTTAGAGTCTTGAAATGCCAAACCGATTGTATGACGTCGTTGATTTCTTTGATAACGTCTATATATGTAAAGCACTTTGTCATCGCTGTGAGTAGACTATGTCTACAGAGTTCCCAGGATTAGATTTTTAGATGTATGACATGTTTCGTTTTAATTGTGACAAGGTTTATAATAAACACTTTATGTTCATTAGGAATCTTACGATTATTGCATTATGGAATTAGCGAATTGTTTAGGTAGTGCATTTCTTCATCTTTATCTTGAAATTGATTTCAAACTTCCTAGGTTCCTACGCTCTACAGCCCTGGCAGGGTTGACGAATCTTACAAGGACAAATCAGCTGTAAGACTCTTTAATTTTTCATGTACCTATGTACTGTATCGATATGCAATTCTACATTTTTCCTTCATAAGTTCTTCGTCTTTTATACAATCTTGTCATCTCATTGCTGTCGTGATATCTGTTATACAATGTTTCAGTCATGATGTCAAGTTTCTGGGTTCAAAGGTCAATGTTGTCTTAAATCATGGAGTCTTCACATAGTTCCTTGTTGATTTAAGTTACAGCGTGTTATGATATCACTTACTTTGATAGATTATGTTCTACGGTCTCGTATTGTATTCACATTTAATATCAATAGATTATTTAGCAAATTTTGACCCCAAGTGCACTGTACAAATATGAAAAAAGGAATAATTACCCAAAATTTGCTATTGTTTTCTATTGTTTTGTTTTGCTAACCAGTATGTGTTAATTCGGCCTTTTTAGTCGTTCCGACATTTTGTAACTTCCTATTTGTGTACCGGACATTGTGCAATGGGATGTAGTTTGTGTCGTGCGACAGAGAACTCTTCTGAATATAGAGAACGAAAAGTACCTATATGTGTTTATTCGACCTTAAAGTGACTGTGTTGTGTCATAAATATATAAATGTTACGTGCGTCTACACGAACGTTAATTGAAATTGAGCTGCCCCTTAACTCCTGCCATTGTGAAATGACAGTACTGTAATTAATATAGCCTACTCGAGTGTATACATAGAACCCTGCTGCCTCTCACGATCAATATACCCTAAACCCTATAGTATTAGAACTACGGCTCATATACCCTACTAAAGATAGACACATAAATATTTAAATGGATACCATGGGACCTATTAAAAATGTTGTGATTTTTCTGTGTTGTTAGTGTCATGATTCGTCCTTTTCAAGAGACTTAGATCATTGACAAATCCAACACAACGAATTTTCGACTTAAAAAGGTCCCTACGTAACTGCACACAAAACATTCGAACTCATTTAAATCGAATACTCGATTATCTCGAAGGCTTCCCGTGGGCTTAGTCAGTACACAGTGTTTACCTTGAAAATGGCATGCATTTAAATGTTGATAGTAAAAAAATACGTCTAGAATTTCTAATAAATATTCAAATCTGATATAACAGCTTGTATGACAACGATATGCATATACGTCCATGTACATAATATCACTTTATACCTCGGCGTAAACAATATTTTTGGTGGCTTTCGTGAATATATATAACACTTTATGTAAAACTATGTGATGTCGATTTTCCTCAGCAGCGATGCACGGGCTTCTATACCACAAACATGATTAACATTTTATGTAAAACAGTTTTCTGAACCAACATTTTGCTGGACAGATTAGGTCATTCACTAAATAAATATTCTTAAAAAAGAGGGTTGTTTATGATGTTAATTGTATCCCGCATAGTATTTACTATTTACATACCGCACATCAAAGTGAAAGAGAGTTCAGTTCACTTACACGTGAACGAACAAAACATGGGGGTTTATATCATATAGGTTTACACATTGCCAAGAAACAAAGAAGAAAATGTATACATTGTAGAGTTATGAAGTGTAAATATACCTTTAAGGGTAGTATGTATTATGTACTTGTAAACATCGACAGGTCCCACGTCTTCAGACATCAAATCAATCCAGATATTATCAGGTTTTCAGTGTGAATAACTATAGTCCACCGTGCGCTTCTATTTGTGATTAATTATTGAGGTGCGCCGCGTGTGTTGTAGATCGTGTGATAGTATAACTTTTATAATGTGTTGACATTATCAGTATCATTAGCTATATGATGTCAATACAACTGTGTTATCAAAATAATTTTGATACAATAACTAGTAATTGCGAACGTTGATTGTCAATACATCTCTCTAAAGCTTACCTGATAGCGATGCCGCTAAACAAACCTGAAAACGTACAAAGAGTAATGTTAATAGGCTAGAAGTTTAGGTCTTTTTCGTTCAATGAAAATAATATACTGTATTGTTAATTGATTTCGTGGGCCTTTTAATTCGGAGTTGACCCGGCTCGGACTATTTCTTTTGCTGTGAAAATGTTCTCTGGGTACTTAATAAGAGCAAACTTCATTGGCAAGAATGAAATGAAATTAAATTCCTCGAAAATATTATGAACTACCAACTATACACATACGCTTCATGTAGTTTGTAAAATGAAAATGCTCTCTCACTGTGGAAGTTGATTCCAGAAAAATATAGCCTCTATGTTAAAAGTATGATAAAAATGACATAATCATTGCCAATCTGGTAAAATAGAACGGAAATATCTGTATATCTCGATGATTTTTCCTATCTGGTAAAATAGAACGGAAATATCTGTATATCTCGATGATTTTTCCTATCTAGTAAAATAGAACGGAAATATCTGTATATCTCGAATATTTTTCCTATCTGGTAAAATCAATACTTATCAGCAGGATTAAACTATAAATCTATGTACATACCCAATATAATTTCGTTTGCATTTATACAAGCGAGTTTGAACATGTTCTGATGGCAAACTTAAACTATTCTCAAAAATGAGGCTTGGATTGAAGAACGTCCTGATAGATATGTACAGAGATGTAGTTATATGTTTAAATTTCATTTGGTACTTCGCTAGACTTCAGTAGTCACTGGAGCAAATTCTTTTTCCATGTACGATATGACTTATTTGATACTGGTGGTATTCCGTCGTTGTGACAACATTCTATTGAATAGCCCAGGACCAGTATTCATGAAATCATTCCCATGCTCTAGCATGAATTTTGTGCTCAAGCATTATGTCTTGTTTAAGTTAAAAAGTTATAAATAAGGCTTATTTTGCAAACAAAATACTTGTTGTGGAATCCATAAAATAGGGACAATCAGATCTCTTTCTTATTTCATGAATCCCGCAATCCTTTTCAAAGCTTGGTGTCAAAACAATCCAAATTGACGAGGAAAGGGATTTTACATACTATTTTTAACATCCTTATAGCACTTGGATTGAGGAAATGTTCTAAAATGTTGTACCCCACAAAATCACCACCTATATGACTGGCCTAACAATCTATCACTTGTAAAGGAACGATAATACTATAACATATTATCGAGGGAGATTTTGTGCCAAGAAGTCATCATTGATTATTAGCGAACATTTCGCAAGAAATTCTTCACGCAGAAACAAGCATACCATTGCAAACTGTTTCTGCTTGGAAACGTTTTCTGGGGAAGTTTGATGTTTATTGGAATTGACGTTTGATGATGGTAATATATTCGTACATATGACGGTAATCTGTCCGGAAGTCAACGCTGTGCTGCGGAAGGCCAAAGGTTAACACAAACAGATGAGATGCTTGCAGAACAATGGATCTCAAAGAGTACCAAAAAGTCGATACTGCAACCATATACCAATGTATGTGCGCAATACATTACTAATAGAATCTTATGACTGCGTTGTATTTTACCTTTATTTTGGTGAAGTTTTCCTATGTAAATACGTGATTTATATTAACAATCAGAAAATAAACACGAATTTTAAGACCAGATTAGATAAAGACATGTATATTTAAACCATGCAGCATGTTTGAAACTTTTATCAGCGACACATAAAAAGGGAGGAAGGGAAGGGGCATAGATGGAATGATCTCTTTTATTTATTTTTTTTACTTGCCATGTATAATTTTACAGTTTTTAAAACAAAAGACTGAAAATGGAATTTTGTTTCAAGAACAGGGAGCATACTTCCTGCTTGTCACCATATTTACGACTCCTTTGCAAATAACTGCTCCTTTGAATACCCAAATTCAAAAATGTCACGGAAGTAATATTGAATATAAATATAAAATTGAGTTGTTGTTTTGAAGCATTTGTTTTCATTTTCCTTTATCCAGGTTCTTGTCAGTATGCTTAGCAGTTTTCATGTTCTCCTCGTTACTTTTCAAGGCTCTCGGAGTAGATATTTCTTTTCTTCATATTTTCCCCTATTTAGAAATGAGTTTGGATGATGGCTATTGTACATAATGTTATTGTTTCCAACGTCTAGTTCTCAGTTATACATATTGGACATTTACGAAGACAAATAAAGTCAATTGTAACTTTAAAGAAGTCACCAATCTTTTAAATATCACCATGTATTAGAATACATCAGATTTAAGCATTATTGATAAAAAGGCTGCAGAAGATGTCATGTCTCATCGCCACCCCAACGCTTTGACAATATAATATCGGTTTAGCAACCCCGAATATTTGCAGAGCATCTATTGCCATCAGCTTGTGTTTGCTTTGTGTGGCATAGATGAACTTGTTCAATTACTTCTGGCACAGTCTGATAAATCCATATAGTGATAAATGTGTATACATAGGAGTACACTATATGGAAATGCACGAACGGACCCTCCTTAACATCTACGGTAAATACTTTTATGTATTTGTCAAACACACATAAACCTATAAGAAATACATTAGAACAATGGTTATAAGTAATTTGCCATGATACGAATATTTTATTTACAGCTTTTGGATATTAGAAATATCAATTCATTTATACCTTATTGAGACGTTAGATAATGCATTTTCTTTCTGGTGATTTACCATGATTACGTTTTTATCTTATTGTTTTATTGAGGTGTGAACGAACGATTAATAAGACTGAATCTAAAACGAAATATTCACACAAATATTTCAATGTCCATCAATGTCCATGTCAGTTGTTTATACATAATGTATATAAGGAATTCATTTAGAAATAAACTTCCTTGTTTGGCTCTACTGTATCTAACTATAAATTTGTATAAAAGGATGTTAATCACGTGTGTGTCTTTTGTACATTCTTCGTATCATAAAAACAACAATAAAAAAATGTACATTAATTCTAAATCTGAACATTCGACTAAAACTTGAAAAACTAAAATGATCGTTACATTTTATGAACACGTTCTGGTCTACATGTATGATAAAAGGCAGGTTTACATCTGTCAAATATGATAATCACCGAATCCCCATTAAAAGTTGGGAGTTTTCCAGACATTTGTATATATCAGTATCCTTTATAAGTAAATATACGTATAAAACTTATCACAGTGATTTTTAATGTCGCCGTAATAATATATGTAAACATTGTTATCATTTGGGAACATGGTAGTACTTACTAGGATTAACCAAGATTTATATAGCAGGTGTCCTCGATGAAACTGGAGACACCTACTCTTCCCGAACACGTGGTATTATTTATCTCTTACATTTTTCAGAAGTCTTCCGGTAAATCTTTCTCTGTTTCCTATGTTGGTGTATTCTTGTTGTTTATAGGGACCCATGTTTCATGTCGTCTCACCCTTTGTTTTTCTGTCATATATCTTCCACGTAATAACCTCATGTAAAGTTAGGGCTGTTCGGACAATTACTGGTTTACAGAAATGTATACCTTCTTAAAACTCATATCACAAGCTACGGCGAGCTTCTACATCTTTAGTTGTTATATACAGTAGTTGCCATTTGCAGTAGTTTACACTTTCATATTTTCTACACTTGCAGAGGACTGTAAAATATTCCCGATATTAAACGTCAATATCCACTATGGTTGAAGGCTCACCCTGATGCAGGTTATATCTTTACAGTGTCTGGTATCGTCTCCACCTTGCGTCATCCGCTTTCCTTCTATAACTTTGGTTCGGCGCATAAAACATGGCAATGATTTTCCTCAATCCAACAAATCAAAAATCAAATCAAACAATTCGGTGTAACTGTTCAAGTCGAATATCAAATAACATGGCATTAATTATTACTTGGTTGTCAGTTAATTGTAGTCGACGAAGATAATACTTAACAATTAACACAGAACGGTTTGTGATTATCCTATATTTTGTATATATGTCGAACGATTTCTCCCAAAGACATATAAACGTTAAACATATTGGATACTGACTTCACTTGTTAAAATTCAGTTAAGTCAGTGAATAATACTAAAGGGATGTCGGCAAGGTTATGCCATAATTAACAGAACGATGCTGAAAAATAGCAAGTTGTGTGAAAGTGGCATTAATTATTTAAGGTAAATGGCAAGCATCCATTCTAAAAACACTTCTAGCTAACAAGTATTCCTCTGGCAAGGTATACGTGGATACATAATGAGACATATACTCTCCACCTCAATGATACAGTCAAATCCATTATTGGCTTTTCCTACCAATCTGATTTACATCTTGGTACCGGCACTGCGGATGCCTCCGTAACTGTTACTATGGAGAAGCTGGTACCTCTTCGGGACAGGTCATACCGTTTATGGAACAGTGCAACTTGCAGAAATTTATAAATGGCTGGTTTTCGTTCATGGTGAATCATTTATACTTGCAATATTTAGGGGTCTGTGGTGATGGTTTCATGAAGATGTACATACGTTTTATGAAATAACCTCTTGACTTCATCAAGCTGAACATCGATTCTCGTTATTATGGTGTTATTCGTAGATGCAGATGTCCAGTGTCTCAATTTCCTGGAAGTTAATTAGCGGACCCATATTGATACCTTTTAATTATGGCGTTGTATGCAACATTAATCAACTACTCGTGATGAGATATTCGTGTGATAGATTACTAAAGATGAAGACGTTGACACGGGCAGTGCTGACACTATAGATCCACGATGGTGTTATTGTGAGATAAACTTAATACCAGTCCACTGTCGCCCAATGTGGCTGATAGTGTCATATATACATGGAGTCTTCCGTATTGTTTCTAGCAATGTCTACGTTATTGTAAGTATAATTACTATCCTTCTCATCACGTTTATGTATATATTTTTCAAAATACTATATTTGTATTCCATGTCTGAAGATTGAGATTCTCACCGAGCGAAGTTGCAATTGTGCCAATTTGTTACTCTTGCCATCAAGTGCTCATCTTATTTTGTTGTTCGGAGCATTTTTATTGCGGACGAATCGCCAGGGGAAATCATACAACATCTATTATGGGTAATCGGAGAATACGAGGTGTCTCATTTTTGCTGTTGCCTCTCAGATCAAGGTTATTGTTAAAATATGTTTTCACAACTGACATACTTTCGTTACAAACCGTCAAACATCATTTAGCCAAGTATCCATTAGCATCATTACGAAAATGGAAGTTAAACAAATGTTTGACAAACTCTTTTTTATTTCTTTTTATATAATATCCTTAAAAAACCGAAAACAAATAAATTAAAGACATTGTGTGAACCGTTATAAGCGTTTATTAATTCAAATGTAATGTAAGGCTCTAAACATTCTTTTGTTTACTATAAAACTATGACTGAAATTGTGTTAGATCATATTAGTGAGAGTGAATCGTGAAAGACTTATCTTTCTGCTTCTTAGAATACACAGACAACAACGTGTATCTTGTGTATATATGATATAAATGAAACACCAACTACTCCCTGTGTCTGTCTGGAGGCCAACGTTCTAAAGTAATGAGACCAAGGGACCAGCTACAAAACCCCCTTCCTGATCTCATACATCACTATGGACAGACTGGACCGTGGAATGGCTAGGCCTTACCAACGATTTACCTCAGAGAGGCAAAATAATGGGATAGGAGGCGGGCATCTTAAATGATCTTTAAAATTCCATTCGTTAATGATTTCTTTCTCTGAGAAAGAACCATTAAGGAAGCAAATTGAGGTTTTTCTTCCGTCTTTTATTGCTTGTAAATTTCGAAATATATTACTGTTGGAAAAACGCCATGAACATTGTCTATCGATAAACGAGACGCTTGTCCCTGACTGAACGTATTAGGTAACTTGCTCGACTAGTTGGATCAATTTAGGTAGATTGATTGTAGTATGAATGTATCTTTTTAATTTATCCTTTGAGAATCGGGATATGTGGACGTTCAGTTATGTTTACTGCATCTTGTCGTTAGAAGGATTAAAGGGTAGACATTGTGGTTTGCCTAACTTACCCATTACGTAAGCTAAATGTTCCATTGCGAGTGTAAAACGCATTGACAAGGTTTAGTGGAAGGCAAAACAGCTGCCAAATGGCAATTCGTTTAATCAAGGAATGCACTAGTGAATATGGCGCATTAAAGATGGGTCCTTCTTTTAAAAGCTTTTAAAAACATCACGGTAGAAGATATTGATTATAAAGAAATATAAATCGATCTTGTTTGTAAACAAGCCAATGCAGTTGTCTTTGAGGCTACAAACTACAGCTTATGTTCACTTTCTTGAAGAAGGTGTTAGTAGTCACAATGATGCATAACAGAAATTAACGTCAACGAAATGATAAATATTTTGAGTTATCAAGCTTTCCCTAATTGTTTCTTTCTTTTGGAGGTATTTTGATATTGATAAATCCATTTTGGGTTTGAATTAATTATGCTTTTTTTTACACTCTCGTCTCCGCTTGTTGTCTTTATATCTACAGTACTGTTAGGACAAACATAATTTGATACGGACTTTATCGTTCTCTTCTTTTAGACGATATGAATCCCCGAACAGGGGTAAGTTACCTCTACATTTGTCACTTCGTCACAGCAAATAGTTTGGCACAACGTTTTTTTCAAATGAAGAAATGAAATTTCAAATAGTTGCATATCAATCAAAGTTAATGAAAGTATTTGCTTAAGTTGTGGACATATCAATGTACAGTTCATTAAGACAGTAGATATCTGCTTAGGCGTCAATGCCATGTTAAGAAATCAATATCTATAGCCATACATGTATATCCTGTGGTGTATTGACAGATGTCTTAATATTTGTCTCAGTCCGGTATGTCAAGAGGTCATTAGCGGCAGGCAAATCGTCTTACTCCATATATCTTGGAAAATATGTCGTCACATCTCTTTCACAAACCTGTTTTGCTCATCTCGTACCTTTGGTGACGTTGGCATACTTCCTGAAACACATCTTATCATTGAATTGAAATTTACTATTGAACAATCAATGGATAAGTTAATCAATACGTGATTAGTTGGACATATTTGGGCGTTGTCCCGTCATAAGTCGAATACGTATCATTAATAGATTAATATCATTAAAAGATAAATCTTAAGATTTTCAATGTTGTTATTGTTCAGTTCTGCAGCATGAGAGCCGTATGTCAGGAATCAGCTATATGTACAATAGTACCTTAAATAACATATTGGGTGAATCATATTTATACTTTATAAGTTATTTGTTTACTGTAATAAGGTTATGGCATTTCAGTGTGATAGCACTTTAAAGTATCAGGCAGTGGCCTAATTATTCCTAGAGAAAATAACCCATACTACCAAGAGAACATAAAGTTCCTGAACCTAACAAACAAATCAAAACATAATATACTAACGGTCAGGGTATATTAAAGTGTATTTTATAGGTTTCTTAAGAACACTTTTACAATGTTATCAAACTGAATACCATGACGTACGTAGAACAGTTTATACTCCATACAGACACATCATACCGACAAGAGGTTTACACTTCTTTAAGCTAAAGAATAATTCAATATATCTTTTATATGTCTCCACTGAACCCCAAACTGGTTTTGTTCTGTGAGACGATTATAACAAAGAACAAAGGATGTAAGATGTAAGATCACAAATATTTCAGAAAATAAGATATAAAAACATAAAAGTTATTCCCCTCAAACGATCAGAAGTGGGCACAGCCATTTTAATTATAACATTCTACTTGCAAGGAGGTACAAACGTGCTAAATAGTTTAAAATTGATTTTGTTTATTCCGTATAAATTCTTCATACTATGTCTTTAATACTGAAGGTAACTTCACGTGGCAAAAAACCATAGAAAACTGTGTTTAATATCTGAGTGATGTTTATTAATATTTTGGCACTATGATGTGTCAAATGATATGAATTTATTGGCACAGTTGTATTGTAACAAAGATAGTAATAGGAGCTGTTTCATTTGTCTAGGAAAATGTTTTTCTATGAGAAAAACGGTTTAAGAATGAAACTAATGATATTCAATTTGTGAAGTTGGGTGCTATAGCCCTTTGTATTACTTAGTTCTACTGTTGTACGTTTTAAGGTTTGTAAGATGGAAGGTAGATAGCGTATCATTTTTCAGGTGCCTAACAGAAAGAAATGTGTATGTATATGGTAAGAGGAGTCACGTGATAACACAACACACAGGACAACGACATTCAGTACCATTATGGCAATTCTAAGTTCAGAAAACGTACTACAAGCTTATTATAGAACGATGAGACTGTGTTACATTTTCGATAGCATTCTGGATAAACCTGTCCCTGAATATTGATCGCCCAGTCGAGAATGCCACATGCAGAGAACCAAGTCTAACCTAGAAAGCCAATCCACACAGCAATATGTTTTCCAAGACTGCCTATCCTAGCATACCTTACACGCATGTTCATCAAAATTCAATATAAAATTGTATAGGCGAGCTACCCTGATGCCAGACCTAGTCAGAGAATTCTTAACAGCGAGGCAGAAGCCCGCTATAAAACAGGCAGGTTGGTAGAAGGCACTGCTTAACGTGTGATACAATGTCATACAATAAGTAGGTGATATCTTATAAAGATACGTCATAGCATAATGTATAGATTGTGGTAATCTAGATTATTGATTCTGTACAGCTGCATTTTATAATGTCAATTTATTCTAATAACAAACACATACACATGATTATGTAAATAAATTGTTATTCCTTTATTAAAAATTGCAAAACAAGTAGAACCAAATTTTGAATTAAGCTTTATCATACATATGTCTCGTTTTTCTATAACAAGTAAGTATGCTAGGGTCTTAATTTTAAAAGATACATGATATAAACAGAAAATTCAATTATGGGTCGGCTCCTAGAGGGATGGTGTCTGTGTTGCATGCAAGTGCATTTGGGAACTTTATAGTGTTACCACACTGAAGTATACTGCATGTCACGTGACACTAATAACGGGCAAACCAGTCGTTACACTGCCAGCTTGCCGAGCGTTAAAAATGAGCTTATAATAGCAATAGTACTATCTTTAAGATTTGGTTTGGCTTGGCAATAGGCAACTCCCAAACCCTTTTCTCTCAGTGACGAATGGTAAAGGCCGAAAAGTTATCATGCACTCATAAAGTACATATACATGGAACCTTTTAAGGTTAAAATCTATAAGATGGTGTTAAAATCTAAACCATATCACTACGTGAACAACGAACACACGCAACGCTATGTAACAATTTCCCTGAAAGCTTTTGTTTCAAATATCATGTTGCTTCTTGAAGTAAATATAGTTTTCGCAACTTGCCTAAAAGCATCAAGCAAAATGTTATCTCATTATGACAACACGAACAAGTTCAACTTCAGGACATTTTTTCCCACTCTTTTGCTCTATTTTAAATCTTCTTTATCAAAGGTGAAAACATATTTTTTTTACAATTTTCCGGATTAAGTGTTGATTTTAAAGTTATGTATTTATTAAACAAATAAAAAAATCTTTAGATGCAGTCAAACCTCGCTACCCCGAAGTCGGTAGGACCATAGGAGAAATTCGAGATAACCGAATGTTCATTTTTTTAATGTTTGGTGTGAGGTTTAACGAGTGCTGACGAAATTAAAGGGGCTGTTCGACTTAAATGAGTTCGAGATATTTACTTCGACGACACTGCTGTTTACATTTGATATATATATATTAATATATGCTATATATATAACATGTAAGGGAAAACGTTCCGCTGAAATTAACGTTACATTTGCTGCAAGCATATCACTATTGTTCTGGTCAAGGGTGTTTCCGTCAAGGCCTTGCTGAGAGCTGATACTGATCACATTTCTCTCATTACGATCTGTTTAATACTACTTCTCTGTTCTTGTATTACACACCCACCCATGCTATACAGGCACGCGCGTAGAAATGTGACGTCTCCTATCCCAATTGACGTCAACGCATGATACATGTGTACACACAAATGGGTACAAATTGTTATTTGCAGTGACTGTTTATATTATGTTATTATTTTCTAAGGCAAACTTTTTCTAAGTATGGACAATTAATTTCCTATGTCAGTTCTACGTTAGTCTGTGACTTTTCGGATGGAATGTCTTTGTCCTACATCCCGACACCTGAGACAGTCTTATAGTGTAATATATCGTTATGTGTTGATTTGTTTTGCATGTCATGGAATCGACAGTTAACATTAATCAAGCGAAGGAAACAGTAAATCATAAATATCACAGAAACAATCACGTGACCAGCAAATTACAACAACTATTACCAAAAACAACGTTACATTCGAATGTCTGCGACGTGTGTTTCAACATTATGGTGCTAGTGTACCTTTCCATCTAAATTTATACTTTTCTCTCTATTACTTTGAAATTAATACCCTTATCATCACTGACGAGTTCTAGTATGACAAAACAGCTGTATGATGCAAATTAGTTCATTGTTGGACCCTTTTGTATTAAAAGGTGAAGTTCACTTGTGTGCTTTTGTACAAGATTGCAGTGAAGATTTTCACTTCTTTCAAACAAAATGTCATTTATTTGTTACTTAGGGTTATTTACAGTTTTTGTTTTAATAAATAAAACTAATATTTTATCTCTTTAATTATATAACATATAACTTCGTCTTTAGTTCAGACTTGTTCGAATTAAAACACTGAAGCTTTATGAATTTCAAATAAAAAAGGGGTTTTAACGTATTTTGTATTATTTATCTCGTAAATTTATCAAAGCTAAAAACTTCATGTGTCCTCTCTTTAAAGCTACATTTTTAAACGAATATATCCATTACACAAGTCCTCTGAAATTACAAGTGCTAGCATGCATGGTGTTCATATAGGAAATATTGGACCACGATCAACCCTCTATTCAATAACTGGTACTTAAACATGCCTGAATCATCGGCCGGACAAAGGAGATTTGAATTTTCTCGATACCAATGTTAACAGATCCGAACACAGAGGCGTAAGAAAACACATGACTATGGTATTGGTACATGTTTTATGGCGTTGAATTGATCTGAAAAAGTCATTTGATGAATGCATGAGCCACAAGACCAAGGAGTGCCAACAGATAGGGGTTAATTAAACACTCGTCACTATCAAATGCAATAGATGGTCTTCAAAAAGAACTAAAAAGACCAAAGCGCTGGGAATTATTACTACTACAATATGTAGGAAGGTGCAGTCGTTGTGCGTGGGTGGATATTTAATAGCTGTTTAAGGGAAGACTGATACATCAATATCGGATACCGAATATTAATGCTTCTGTCAATTGGATGTAACATTTATCATGTTTCGCTTTTTTAATATCAATTTGTTTATATGTTTTTCGGGGGGGGGGGGGGTTTGTTTTTTTGTTTTTTGTTTTTTGTTTTGCTTTTTCCTCAATAATTTGAACCGTCAGCGTCACACTTTGACTGAAGGAAACATAAAGGCCCGTATTTAACCGGAAGTAATATCACTAATATTCAAATTTATAAGCATTCTTAAGCATTGGTCCACCTTGCTTATTGACAGCTGAGGTAAACTGAGAACAAGGTTGCAAAATGACGTCCTTACTATGAACGATCACTTTCGCTTGATCAATACAATGATTTACTGTGTGTTGTGACGGACGTGAAGTCTAAATGACCGACTGGTGTGTGTATATATATATATTTTAGGAATACAATCAAATTGTTAATAATTCGAGATACATTGTTTATAGATCAGTTAAATTGAGGAAGCTTGTTTGCTTTTTGTTATAACATATGAGATCATTTTTCTACATTTATTTGACCTTTTATGACCTATGGTGCTGCGATTTTATTCAATAGCTGCCAACACTGAATTGTATGAGTAAATCATTGACTTTGATGATTGCGAAAATAGACTATGAGTTCGATCTGAAATACGTTTACAAACAGAAACAGAGTAACATACTTTTCTTTATAAACATATACATCTTATTTAAACTATAACAAATATTTAATGTTAAAACGCTATCTGCGGAACTGATTCATTTACCCCGTCAGAGCCACACATTGACTGATTTATATTAGGAACCGACCGATTTCATTGCTAGGCGGGGCTTAATTATTCATAGAATCACACCCGGTATTTCCCGGTCGTAAACTTACAATATCGATCGAGGATGATTTCTTGTATCGGGACTGTCCACTACTCTCCACTCCTCTTTGAATAATGTACAGAGAAGAACTACATTTGTATGTATCTGGTAACGTACCCAATCAGTGAAGTCCAACATTTACGTCATTTGAGGTTGGCCTACCATATATATACTGACGGAATATATTTCGTTTGAATAGTGATGATTAATTTGGTAACGTTTTATGACAGTACTATATGCCACATGTCTGACTAAATTGAAATTCAAGCACATTAATGATAGAGATTTCAATTTTTCTGTGTTCATAGTTCTTCAAGGGCACTTTGTTTTTGAAACTTCAGTAATGTTATCATGGCCACATCTGGTGTTCTTTTAACGAATGTTTCGTGTCCCTGTGTTCAGAAGGTAACACAACTAAGCCAAACCAACTGCCCAAGATATGGACTTATACTGTGTGTACCTTTCAGACGGTTTAACAATCTAACACTAGAGTATAGGAAAATTTTGGGTAAAACTTGCAAAACAGACCTACAAGTGACTAGGATTGCAGTTTACACAATAAAAGTTTAGGTCGAATTATACGAAGTCATATTTGAAATGTTATATGTAATGTGATTTATGAAGCTCTGGTTTGTTATGAGATGATCTGTGTAGGAATGTACAGTTGTTCAATCATTTTGCTGTAATGTCAATACGACATTTTGAAACCTAAATATGATGCTATGGATGTTTGATACTGTAAATAAGAATTAAATAAAAATATTGAAAACAACGAACAAATGCCCAGGTTATATCAAGCTTAAAAGAACAATATAATGAGCTCAATTTATACATGACAACATAAATCACATATATCTTTTTTATAATTTAGTTAGAAAGATCTAAGAATAACGTGATTTAAATATATCAGTTTATTTAACGTCATTTGGTCTGATAAATATCCGCTTCTGACAAAAAACATTACATTACTTGGCCAAGATAAATCTACATATATTGGGTGTCATCGACGAAGCAAAGGACGCTTTTTCCTCCGGAACACACCCAGCGTTATTCGTCATGTTTTCTCTTACATTTCTTCAGAACTCTCTTCTTTCTTTCGGTCTGAATTCTGATTATGATGAAATGCTATATTTTCTTTGTAGCTTGCGATTAAGTGATGTGGCACATGTACCTTATTAGTTCACCCGCCTTTGTTTCTGAAAGTCTGATTTTTCTTGCTTTTATTGAACGCATGTTTCGTAATTTTTCTTTGTTTATTGTACTGATGTTCCCATGTTATTACTTCCCTTGTTGTTTCAGGCTTGACAGTGTTCTGGGGAGCTTCGCCACCTATGCACGGTTGAAGGGTCGATACGATGATGACTGGATCGATCGTCTAAACCATTTGTACACCACCATCATTTTTATCATCTTCACTATTGTCGTCAGCACAAAGCAGTATGTGGGCGAGCCGATTCATTGCTGGTGTCCTGCGGAATTCGAAGACTCCATGGTTGACTACACAAATAATGTCTGCTGGATCTCAAATACGTACTATGTACATATTGATGACGATATACCCAAGGAACGAACAGTTCGCACAGAGCGGGAAATTACTTATTATCAGTGGGTTCCTATGATTCTGTTGTTCCAGGCATTCTTATTCAAGGTGCCATGTATACTATGGCGGATATTGACGGCCTCGGCTGGTGTCAATCTCGATAAGATTGTGACTCTCGCCGCAGAAACACAATACATATCACCAGATGACAGAGAAAGGACTATTAAACATATCGTACGCTATATGGACAGATGGCTCGAAAATGCACGTGAATATAGATCAGGGTGTTTTATACGCTTGCGCCAAACCATATCAAAGTACTGTTGTATCGTCTGCGGCAAACGCTACGGGAACTACCTGGTCACAATATACATGTTTATAAAACTATTGTACATGTCTAACGCTATTGGACAATTGTTTATATTAAATGAGTTCCTGGGAACGAATTACAATGCCTATGGGCTTGAAGTACTTGATCATCTGGCCAATGGTATAGACTGGAAAGAATCACCGAGATTTCCTCGAGTTACATTGTGTGATTTCAGAATTCGAAAACTGGCAACAGTCCAAGATTATACTGTACAGTGTGTTCTACCAATCAATCTTTTTAACGAAAAAATCTTTATTTTCATCTGGTTCTGGCTAGTGTTTGTATCCGTGCTAAGTTCTGCCAATTTTCTGGTTTGGTGTTACACAATGATCTTTAGACAACATCGTATTCGATATCTAAAGAAATTTCTGCGCATCAATGATTGTTACAAATCAGAACTTGATAAAAAGATGGCGGTGAAATTTGCCGAACAGTACCTGCGCCAAGACGGCATTTTCGTGTTAAGACTTGTGGGTAAAAACGCTAACGATGTGTTGGTGTCAGAAATTATTTTGCAACTCTGGAATCATTACCGGAATAAACCTTTGATAAAGCATGCAAACCAGATAAGTGACGACAATAGCAACGTTTGACTAGAAGCCTCGAGGCTCCTGAAACTTGTGAAAATCCAGTACTATTCGCTCTCCGAAACGCAAGACGAAAGACAAGCACTGGCCCAAACGCTGATGTCCAATTCCTTTCCGAACGGTTCTGTTCGGAATTCGTGTTTGGAAACAGAAGTTTAAACGTAAGCGAGATAAAGATGGTGGCATTGAGCTAAATCACAAAAAACGCTTGTAACACATTATTGGTGTAAGCGCCGTGAATGTACAGACGCCGGAAGTTTGAAAAGGGCCATTATGAGAAGAAGTCGTTAAACAACTTACGGGCTAAACAAAAGTCACCGTCCAACTTATCCTATCGCTATACGTGCATGTATAGTTTGACTACGCATGCGTACCGAGGGTCGCCGAGAGACGGGTGTGACCCTGGAAGGTATTTAGATCCTTCTAGGGTTCTTGCCAGGTCCAACTTTCATAGTAGAATGCCTAAAAGAAAAACCTACCAAAGAACTGGAACCTGGGAATTTATCGCGGCCTCTGACCATTGAAAGCATGGTTTTCATTAGCGGTAAATTCCAACATTTTCACACCCACCTTTAGCAAGTGTTGTTCAGGATTTGTATGGTTTTGGTTTCGCAATCTCAACAATTACTCAACATTTTGCTATTTGTATTATATTTCTAAACAGTTTTGCAAGAGAAGAAAACCTTATATTTAATCATGTGTTTTACTTTACTTATGTGTATGCCAATATACGCCATAGGAATAAAAAGTAAATTATCTATTTATTTGCAAACCTTTATAAATATACCGTTATTATTGCATTGTTGTGTTGAATGATATGATTTTGGCGTGAGACATATTTACAAAGTGATTTTTTTCTAAATAAAACATAAACCTGGAATATGTGGGGATCACTTACGGGGAAAATCTCAAAATGTTCAATTCAAACAGTTATGTTGTTGACTTGATTTTGGGATATTTTCCGTTTAACAATGAAATGTTGTTCTATATATCATTTTTATACCTGTAGTTTGTTGAAATGTGTTTTGATTATAAATTGCATGTTAATTAATCTGAAATTTTATGATTTTGAAAAAAAATATCATAATGTTGGTAGATATTTCGGGTCGAGGTGTTGAAGCAAACTGTGATGAAAACGCCCATCTTGTTACCATGACAACACCACCGAATTTGTGACGTCATGGGCGTCATTTATAGTATTTAAAACACATTTTACTTGTTATCACATTTTATGTCAGCGAGTAACTTAAAATGTACATTAAACTTGTGTGATTTTGTTTGGTCACGTTAGGTGACGTCATAAGTTGGAATGATTGAGAGAAGAGAGTGGGAGATCTCGTATAAGACAATACACAAACATGAAAGATCATTAAGTAGACATCATTGAATAAACAGACCATGTTCAAGGAAATTCTATCTAGTTCATGTGGTGATTGAGAAATCGATTACAAAACTTCCGGCAGTTCTACATACCTTCTTTAAATTAAGACAAAGTCTTGTGTTTAGCAGCAGTATAACTTAAGTAGAAGGTGATACAAATACATAACAGTATCATACCGCGCTTTCCTTTTTAGCAAATTTCAGGCGAAGAATTTCAATATTCGTTTGGTTTCTTTTTTTCTGAAGGGGGGATTTTTTAAGCTAGCGATGGGTAAAATCTTTATCATAATGAATTTTTGAACTTACTGAGCAGTTCAATTATATCTTTTATGTAAATGTTAAGGTCATTTTTGGCGTTATCACACTGGATAAGGTCAAATCTAGTCTAGTTTTATTTGATTTTCCTTAAAACAATGTAATACTTTTTATGTAATGGACAACTACTTCATAATAACAAATCTACAGCATTAAAACTGAATCCTGGGGAGTGTGTACTGGTGTCTTCATAAACGTTGTGGGAAATAGTTATTTCCAGGGTGACGAGGCGTGGCTTGGTTGTGAATATTATGACGTCACAATATTTGTAGAGTGTAAGAAACCAATTAGGAGGCTATGTATGAACTAAATTTCAGTGTACAATAAAGTGTGATTGTATACTGTTTTGTTTGAAATGTTAATCGAGTTAATCTTTTCAACATTTAGCTGAATATATTGATGTTATTTTTCGGCTATCGGGTTGCAAAAAAATGAATTGCTGCTATATGGAAATGTTTCTTCTTTACAAAACGGAAAAGAAAGAAAACTTATAGATATAATCAAACTATGAACAAACTGTATTAGGTAATACGATGCAAACACTACCTTAGTATATTTGACGTCATATTAGAGGGATTGAAAAAAATAATGCAAAAAGCTTATTTAACAAGACAAGACGATACTAGAACCCGAGCTGAGATTATGAGTAAGAATCGTTTTAGAGATTGTTAATTGTAAGTTGTCAGTTTTAATTGAGATACATGTCTACAGTCACAGGGCATTACCCATAATTCATTGCGACAGTTTTCGATGGCTTTATGGGCGATATCTTGTGAAATCTAATGATAGGCAATGTGAATCATGTGTCATGATTATACTTCACCATGCTCATTGGCTCCGTTGATGGGAATTGTGTTGTTGTGATTGGGTATTAGCTAGGTGGGCGTGATTGGAGGGTTGGGCATACGTGATAAACCACGCCCCCCTCAAACGTCATTCCTTCACACGTTTAAAGGCACAATGGATTTTTTTTTACTTTTAATACAAATCTGACACAAATATGTAGTGCTTAGAACTTAACGCCAAAATTACCAGGTGTCACCTACCTGATCGTTTTGTTACAGGCGCGCGTTACTACATTTGTATGAGGTATGCGTGTGTGAATAAATGTTGGTGTCTATCATACAAATACATATTGTTTGTGAGAGAGAGTGCGCATGCGCGATTGTAGACGGAAGTTTATATGTTAAACAGGTTTCACCTTTATTGAATTATAGTGTTGCTGTTCTGTATATATTGTTTCATTTCGAATTTACCTGTCAGAAATATCTTCAAAGAATATACGTATAAGTATATATATATATGTCGTTTATATATACATATATGTATATGTGTATTTGTATGCATCCCTTTTTCAATCTTTCAATTTTTCTTCTAGTTTAGAGTGTCTAACGTAGATTTTCAAGAGAACTGACACGTACATAATGAACGAGCATGTTCAAGCATTAAACTGCTTTCTCATTATTTCAAACATTTTACCAGTTTTATTAATAAAAAAATATTCTTCATTTTTATAACTATTTTGTATTACATTGACCAGGAATTGGTTGTTTGTATATTAAATTCAAAAATTGATTTTTGTTCTTGCAAAAATTGGGGCTCTATGTGTATTCATGAATGAAAATCGAAATTCAAAGTTTGATCGCGGAAAATATTAGAATTCAAAATTGTTCTTGAAAATAACACAATTCAAAGGTTTGTTCGTAATGAATTTGAAAAAAAATAACTTCAACAATTTTTTGTAACACACACTACAGTTATTTATGTATTTCTGTCAAAAATAGACATTTGAATATATATGTATGCAAAATGGAGGTATTACGACAACACTATGAATCCCATATCCGCTCATTATGCAACAACTGAAATATGTGACATTTAAGTGTTTTGTTTCACTGCGCATGCTCATGGTCCAACCAATTAAATCACTCGGCACATGGAGCAAAGTCAAGTATAGCAAACAAAATATACTTCCTGTTGGTCAATTTAATTTATTTAGTGACAATTGAATCTATTTTAAAGATGCCAAAACTCATTATGTTATTCATTTAAACACACAAGACTTTGATTTATGAAGTTTATATATTTCACACACGATATGTTACTATCACCTTAATTTTAATAAACCGTTTTCAAATTGTAAGAAGTGTTTCATTAGGTATTGTAGTCGATGTAAAACAACTTAATTTGTTTCGAAACAAAACCACTCCGTCTTAAATACAGGTGCATACATCAATTTATAATCATATGAAAATGAGAAAATAACTTTGAAAATTAAAATGCTTTAAATAGACTTACTAACATTAACCAAATGATGAAACAGATAAATATAAGTATACGCCTACTTAAATTCAAACATGGCCTAAATGTTCTTCATAACTTATTAGAACATCTTTTTTTTTCGTTCATCAACCGCCATCTTGTTATTGCTATGCATACAGTGAAACCGGCCCGAACTAAAACCTTGTGAAGAAGCTTAGACACACAATATTGTGTCTGCAAGTACCTGTCATGAGTCCGATTTCATTTTAATATGATGCATTGACTTCACTGTTTGGAGCGTTTTTTGTTCATAATTATTGCTTCTGTCTCCAGAAAATACTATTTTGTTTAGTGATAGTTAAATAGACGCTTACTATATATTGGAATAGCATACCTGGATAATGAAAATCTATCTAACCGAAAATTATATTGAAACTTAGTATCAATTCATTAGTATAATCTGATATAGAATTTGGACCGAAACAAAAACAATGGTCATAACAGTTAATAGGATTCAATATGATTAATACTTTCGAAATCAAGTTTTTGGTTTGGTTATAAATAATAAATACAACTTACATAAATAATAATTTTGTAATGTACCTAATTAATTACTAAAATTTTCTTTTAACAATATTTTCAAAATTTTCAAAAGTCAAAAGCAACCATAAGATTACACATCAATATCTGCTCACAAGATTTTGTGGAATATTTGTTAGTTTTATTTATTTAAGGCTTTGCTGCATGTTGTCGGTCTGAGGTGGGCTACTTCTTTTCCTGGTTTACCACAGCTAAACATTAGAAACGTGACGTCACAATCTTCTAGAGAAAGATGACGTGGTATAAAGTGTGTTCTATGACATCAGTGCTATTTATAGAAGTTTTGTTTACATTCCACTAGCTGTAAATTATATATATATATATGTTTGTGTATATATATAAATATAGATAATACACTGAAAACGTTGTTTCTATTCTTCGGTAAGAAATGAAACCCAAGATTTTTTCAGAAGACAAAACTTTAATAAACCTATGCACTGATGAAAAACGGTTTTTGTTTTTATTTTTACTTATTTCATCGAAGATATCTATTTCGATAACAATATATACCGGTTGTTGACATTATAGATACAATATCTATCTCATCTTGTCATTCTGAACACACAAAGCAAACATTCTCGAAACAGCTATGGTTATATAAGGACGGATGTCAAAAGAGACACAAAGAGTGAGAAATAAAGGAAAGAAAGATATGGAAGAAATGAAAATTTCAAGACTCCCAGCATTGCAAAGAAGGCAGTGGATCTATCTTGGTCTTTTCAAGTTCTTATGCTAATTGACATTATACCGAAGCAGGATCACTGAAATATATCAAGACTACAAGCATACAATGTATACATTCCATTTCACAAAAATACTATTTATTTCATAAAGCATGAAATACGATACATTTAACCTGATTGTTGTATGGACAAATATATATATAAAGACATTTTGATTTCGTTTCCTCTGTTTATAGTGTTATCATACTGAAGTATACAGCCAAAGACACCATCAGGACACATTACTGGGACGTATTGTACCGACAACTGGTAAACCCTTATATCATTAGGGACACATCAACACAGAAACGGTTGATAGGGCCGAAAAAAGGTGGACAGAGAAAGTCCAAAACTAAACGATTGCAAACAAAAACTCACTGTAATTTACAACACAAGAAAGCAAATTGGCGATGGTAAGTCATTCCTTGTGTTACAAACAGACAACTGGTTTGCCTACAAGTTTAAAATGTTACTGTTGCAAAACGAAGTTTACGATTTACCTGTTACTACAGGATACAGTGTACAGACAACAGAAGAATGCCTATCCACGTTTTTTGCTCAACACATTAATACTTACATATCATTAAGGTACCTATTTTAAGTAAGCAATAGCTGGAATCAATTAAATGCCAATTCGCAGAAACGTCGTATTCCTACTAACCTGACCGTATCTGCAGTCGTCATCTACCTAACCGTCTCAGATGAAACTGTGAGCCCCAGAATGGTAAGTAGTACATGTCCTTTTGTCTTTTTAGCCCACCATCTATCTAATAGATGGTGGGTTATTCAAATCGCCCTGCGTCCGTGGTCCGTGGTCCGTCCGTCCGTCCGTAAACAATTCTTGTTACCGCTATTTCTGGAAAAGTACTGGATGGATCTTTCTCAAATTTTATATACAGGTTCCCTAGTTGTGCATTGTAGCTTTTTTGAACTGATTCGCATTCAAGATGGCCGACAGGTGGCCATCTTGGATTTTGGAAGTAAAAGTTTGTTACCGCTATTTCTGGAAAAGTACTGGATGGATCTTTCTCAAATTTCATATGCAGTTTCCCCTTGGTCCCTAGTTGTGCATTGTACCTTTTTTGGACTGATTCGAATTCAAGATGGCCGACAGGTGGCCATCTTGGATTTTGGAAGTAAAACTTTGTTACCGCTATTTCTGAGAAAGTACTGGATGTATCTTCCTCAAATTTCATATGCAGTTTCCCCTTGGTCCCTAGTTGTGCATTGTACCTTTTTTGGACTGATTCGAATTCAAGATGGCCGACAGGCAGCCATCTTGGATTTTGAGAGTAAAATCTTGTTACTGCTATATCTGAGGAAGTACTGGATGGATCCTTCTGATATTTCATAGATATTGGTTTCCCTTGGTCCCTAGTTGTGCATTGTACCTTTTTTGGACTGATTTGAAATCAAGGTGGCCCATAGGCAGCTATCTTGGATGTCGACAGTAATACAGCACAAGCATATTGTCCATTATCCACCTGTAACTGACTGCTATCTAATAATACTTTGGGATCTTTTTCAAATGATATTTGCTAATAGGTGCTTAATAAAAATATCTTGTGCCATCATTGAGTACATTCAATGAAGACCAGTTCATGAACATTAACAACACCTGTAACAAACAAAACAAAAATAAACAAATCTTCAAGAACTGAAAACAGATCCTCAAATGGTGGGCGCCAAGATCCCTCTGGGATGTCTTATTCAGTTTTGTTTGGTGTATTCGCAGATTCAGTTTTATAAATCTGCGCCGTAATACATTCTACACGATAAGGATTTGATATCTGGATATTGATATTCAGTGATTAACTTAAAAGATAAAGTAATGTAGCCGGTTTTGAAACAAAAAAACATTACCTTGAAGTAGAAAGTTCGCGGATAACTATGCAAATAACACTGTTGATTGTAGTCCTTTTTCTCCAATTGTTCGTGCGTCGTTTAGAAGAACGAAAACAAACATGAACATGTGCAATAAATATCTCCAGTGATACATTAAGACAAAAAAGTACTATTATCTTGATTGTTATCATATAGTACTACAATAATAAGAAATAACATTATTTTACAAGACACATATAATATCTCCATCTAATACAAATTGTTCAGTAAAGCAGACTCATTATTATGCATTACATCATTTCCCCGTATATTTATCTTCATTGACGATAGAGAGCAATCGTGTAAACAAAGAGTAGCTGATAATCTTACAGAGAGAATTGGATGGAAAGTGTGCTGTATGCAATCTGTTTTTATCAATCTGATCATATTGGATTCGACCAATTTTGATAAAATGTAGATCCTAATTCTCGTTCATTTCTCTCGCTATGCAAAGAGTAACGCATTCTGCTTCAAATTGGCATTTGATATAAGTTTAAAGAAATATAGAAATTAAATGCGTATGGTATATTCAAATCTCGTGAAAATTCTTAAAGGCAGTTTTTATAAAGAGTTCTGTGTTTCCTACATGACAACGGACACTCATAGGACGTTAAACAGTAAAACAAAATTCTTTGAAATAGACATGCTGCTAAATTATACGATTACACACTCGTAAGCCTCCCACATATTTCCTGTTTTATATCCGTAAGAGGACACAGGTCATCTGAACAATATTTGACGTAATGAATACACAAGGAATCAGTAGAAATAATATTTTGATAGATAATCCATGTGCTTAGCCTTTTTATAATTATATGCATACAATCTGATCTTAATTGACTACGGGGAGAAAACCTAAATGGTATGATTTTTTAAATTTTCTATTTTAAAATGAGGGGCAGTTCTGATTTTCACTTCCCGAAGTTTGCTTTATATTGCGGCATTTACATCATTTATAGATCTAATTGATTTCAAAATGTGGATGACATATATGCTTAATGCTTCTATTGAAAATTAGATCGATCATAGATTTTGACGTTTTAAAACAAAAGGCATGATGTATTCTCCGGCATAAGAATAAATACTAGCATATCATTTCCTAATAAAATCCAAACAAACCAGTAACTGAACGTAGTGAGCGGAATTTGATTTCCAATATAATTTTTACAACTTTTCACAATTGTCATTTTTAGTTGTTAAACTCTGATTTCTACAAGACGTTTTGGCTCTAGTAGGGTATTAGTGTTGGTCAACAATCAATTCAATGTAAATATTATTTAAATTTTTACACAAATGTTGAAAAAAAGGTCAGTTATTAGTGCATGTCCATGAAATATGATTGGTAATCTGCCTATCAGTCACAAGGAATGCAATATTCACAAGGGCTTGATCACCATTGAACTGTACTTCCGTTCTATGTTACTACGGATATTCCGAGGTCACAATACATCTTACAGACTTTACATCCAAACAAAATAGTGACGTAAAATATGGACGCAAGTTCGAAGGTAACGCAAATTTAGAAAACATTTTTTTCTTGTAAACTTCCTTGTCTTTTCTCGGTTATGTCATTAAACACTAATTAGATTCATGTTTGAACTTTGATAAAATAGTCATTCACGTATTGGCAACAAATATGCCACAGACTTGGATCAAATGGACTGGAAACGACACTGAAAGGATAACATACTTTACATGTTAGTCTTCATATTGGGGAAGCAAATTGAAGACTGATCAATGGAATTTTTTTTCAAAATTATCAATTGTTTTGACCCTCATTTATAAAATGTAGATCCCACAAGACTGAATGCTCCCTATCAATACAGTCTAACCGGGTTGACCTTAGAACAGTAGGCATTTTCATTATCTGGTTGATGTTTTTAAATGGACCACTGTCACTGGGACGCTATCAATACTAGTATATTGTGGCAGAACATCCGCAAACGGTGTTATCACTGTAATTTATAAATGGGCAGCTGACATTGCTGAAATTGATAAGGGTCGTTTGACAAAAACATCATTTTGTATGTTTTATACTGTGAGCTGGAACGCAGACATTCGATATCGGTCTCCGCTACACAATGTGATGTCCATGACAGCTATAAGATAACTGTTCATCATACCTTCGTTCACCTATTGTTATTGGGTTTGGGTCGTAGCCAGCCATTAAAGGATTATTAAATAGAAAAACAAGTGAATAGACTTTCCAAAACGACTCTGAAATAAGATACCTTTTCTCAAAATGTTGAATAAAAATGCGTCATGCTTCTTTTTTGTTCTTCTAGGATTTCTTAGTGACATTACCGACATCAATTTTCGTTCAAAATTTGTTGGAAAAATTGTCAAAATCCAATAGGATAGATGAACCTCAAACAAACTTGGTTTTCCCATTTTTCATTGTGTTTTTTTACAAGAGAGTATTCTAAACAATTCCACTATAATTTGAATGCACATGGTAAAATGATATGACTATCTGTTTATGATGTTAATAACAAGAGCACTTTAGAATAATAGTCGCATTCTGACCAAGTTCAGATGAAAATGAATTGTACAGTGCGTTTCCATTACACTAGGACACTTTCTAACAATAAAAAAGTCAGTGTTTTTATTAAAGTTTGCCATAATTTCATCGTGTCTGGGTGTGAATTGCAATGACATGTCTCCATTTTTTTCTTTCCACATTAACAGTTACTGTGTATTTGTGTGCCTGTTATACAGACACTGAAATTTAAATCAGGATTTGATGATATTTAAATCCATTCAATGTGATATATCAGACTAAATGAGCGACATATATCTATAAAGCTTTGTAAACAGTTTCAGAATCAACCACGTCGTAGCTCTGAGCTTATTACTTAAAATACCGCCCTTAAAATAATGTTACGCAACCGTGTGAAAGATAAATCATCCCACTGCGACTACACAATAGGTAAGGTCTCACCATTCATTGTTCTAAGCTGTTCTTCCTCAAGCATTTTTATTGTAGAACGCACGGCACATATTTCGCAATGTCAGACAGTAATGCATGCTCAAATTGTGAGTACGAAACGAACGCTATTTTTTTATCAGTTATACTGTCTCCCCAAAAATGTGTCACCTTTTATCTACGCGTGTTTTGTCATATATTTATAGCACCATGCCGAGTATCACCTCCTACTTGGCAGTTTAAGATAAGCAGTGCTCGACCGTAGTTTGGCTACGAACGGGCATGACAAACTACTGACAAAGTAACGCAGTTAGTGAATGAAATTAACTAAACAGTTAGTCTGTTGTGTGAGAACAGATCCAGTTTAAAGTGGATTTCGCTGACTTTTTATCAAATATAGTGTCGAATTTGAGTTTAGTGATTCGGAAATATAATTATATTGATTTGCTGAAGAGGAATACAGGGCAATGCCTCAGCATATCGACGCATACAATACAAAACAGTACTTCCTTACCGGTGTTGCTTCGCTCGTAAATCATTCCAAACACAATTTGATTGCTTCGGCGTGATGAAATACACTTGTCAGTATAATGCTTAAAATATGTTTCGTTGATTTTTAAAAATAAAAGTTTCTATTTCACATATTCCAGTAAAATTAATCTGCAGTTCAAATATTTTTTCTTCGAGAAAAAAGAAAATATACATATTATAATGATTATTTTGTTCAGGCGGGCAGATCGAACCATCCTTTAGTTCAATGCAATAACTATTTGCCTCGGTGTTCATCATGACATTTGTGATGTTCTTAACCAATCACCTTCAGCCCGTAAACTTGTCTATAACGGAGAATATTCGTTTTGTAGCTGGCCTCCACTTAACTCTGGTCTATCTTGTTAATGAATTGACCCCTTTTTAGGATGTTATGGCTGTAGTTTTCCCTGGCACCAAAAAACCGATAAAACTAACTGTTTGCGTTTAATACCTTAGCAACAGCTTTGGTCATATAAGATTAGTATCAAAAGGTGAACCGAGTACTCAATGGCTTATTTTATTTTTACTTGCTAATACAAATCTTTCACGTCGTGTACTTAACATATCGTCCAAATGAAGATGCGCGCGAAACCAGATAGGTTCCTATCAGGGTGAGTGTCACAGAGGACACCAAAAGTGGAGAACAAGGAACAGAAAGTCAGAGTAAGAGAAACAAAACTAAGCATAAAATCAAAACCCCATGTGCCAAGTGTCATCCCACTGATGTGTCATAGCATGGTACATTGTCCACCCAAAGAGGCAATTCGGAAATAAATAGTATTCGTGAATCTGTTGTTACATAGGAGACATAACGAGACTGAAGAATAGACTTGGGCAACTCGGACATTTTTTACATAGATGAGTATAGAAGTATCAGTTGTTATTTAATCCAAACTCATAGATGGTAATGACTCAAAACATTAAAAAACAACAAGAAATACAGGAATTCAAAACCTACATAGCAAAGTTGATTATATCAAAAGCGGTTTCTATGCACCTGTCAAATTCAAGAACTTTTAATTCGAAAATATGTTTCTCTGCCACTTCCGTTGTCATTCGTTTCCATTCAAGTTTCTAGTTTCTGACACAAAATGCGTCGGCATAAGTCACAAAGCTGTATCATTGCTTCGTTCGCATTTTGGAACTCTTCTGGCTTTTTGATTTACTGCATCAACACATCGGTAACTGAGCATCTTATATATGCATGTTAAAATTACAGAAACGCTGGTGACATCTATCTATTTACTTCTGCGGAATGATATGAACGACTCTAAGGACTTATGATATCACTTAGCTATATGCATGTTCTTCACAGGCCATGGCATTCAATGTTGATCAATGTGTACCAGGAGCAGTTAATGCTGAATTTTTGGGGGGGAACAATGTCTGTTATAATATCTAACATGTATTCACATTTGGTATGATATAGAAATGTCATCTTTAACACTAGAAATGACCCTCACAAAGCACTAAATCAATGTTCAAAAGCATCATCGCAGGCTACACAAGGAAATGTTGCCAATGTATCAATTTTTTTCTATAAAAAGTAAAGTAGCATTAACTCTAACGTGTATCCCCAAAAGCATATTGAATATAAAAAATCAACCGTGTTCTTATTGGCATTACAGACGTGTGGTTAAGTGGCGCAGTGATAACGCACTTACCTTTCAACTTGGCACCCTAGGTTCGATTCCTCGAACATAAATGAAGAGGTAAACGTACTTAGCCGATCACGTGGGTTCTCAGCGGTTGCTCCGTTTCCATCTGGACCAACACAGTGATCGATATTAGTAAAAATCTAGTTTCGTAATTTGTTTTGCATATATTTCCCATACCAAGTTATACTCTCTGAATGTTAACATATTTTTCGTCACTATTATGATTCGTTTATGTTGATAAACGCCCTGTTAACATACATGTTTGTGCAAGTCTCCATGTAACAATTGACAGGTGTTACTAACTATTTTAAATGATTTGTCGTTTTGCAGATTTACAAAGGATTCTACCTGTATCTTGGCCTACCTTTTGGTTATATGTTCACAACTAGCATTGACTGTATCGATTTTATCATCTTAAAATAAATAAGATCACTAATCACTACCTAAGTCTGAAGAAAGAATGCAAAAACACATACATCAAATTGCAAATTGGTCCAACACCATTGCATTACGTCTGATAGTATGTTCAAATTGATATTTTGACTGTTTCTTTGGTGTACTCCAGCCAAATTCCTTTTGTGCCCAGAATGTCGAAAACCTACGGGAAGGACAAACGGATGTCTTCGTCTTAATACCTCATTTTCAATTTACCTATCGGTGTTGTCACCACCCTGGTACCCGATGTCCTCTGCGCTCAAAATGGAATACACTAAAAAGCATAAATAGCCAGAATGGAAGTTATGATTAAATTGATCCCATTATGAC
This sequence comes from Ylistrum balloti, assembly GCF_031769215.1. NCBI lineage: Eukaryota > Metazoa > Mollusca > Bivalvia > Pectinida > Pectinidae > Ylistrum > Ylistrum balloti. The sequence continues at coordinate 468,733 of NW_026782645.1, read as the reverse complement.
TTCCGGTCATTTAAATTTGGTTGTAAGAAAAAAATATAATAAACACACTCGGGAAACTTTCAGTAGCGTAATGATATATCAAAATAATCCTTTTATGTATGTTTATAAACTTTACCAGCTTTCTAAAATCGTCAGTGATGCTTAATATCGCATTTGTTGTGAAATACCGAATTTATGATTGAAATATGTTTGAATATTACCTACATGTATTGTTAAAGGCAGATGTTATTCAATTTGATCATGGGCATTAACTCCTGAATGCAAACATTGATTAAAGATACATCGGAACACGGGCAGGAGTGTGGGAAGGGAACTAACCGTTACATATAATGTTCACATTGAAATGGTATACACATATACTATTCTTAAACCTACATTAGATCCATTTTAAACATAACAGACAAATTTTATTTTATTTTAGGAAATACACATATGCGTTGGGTAGAATACAAGAAATAAATCACCCAACTGATGAAAAACATGACAATATATACCATATCACGTGGAAATAACAAACGTTTCATTAACATACTGTGTTACACATTCAATAAAATATACCATATCACGTGGAAATAACAAACGTTTCATTAACATACTGTGTTACACATTCAATAAAATATACCATATACAAACGTTTCATTAACATACTGTGTTACACATTCAATAAAATATACCATGTCACGTGGAAATAACAAACGTTTCATTAACATACTGTGTTACACATTCAATAAAATATACCATGTCACGTAGAAATAACAAACGTTTCATTAACATACTGTGTTACACATTCAATAAAATATACCATGTCACGTAGAAATAACAAACGTTTCATTAACATACTGTGTTACACATTCAATAAAATATACCATGTCACGTAGAAATAACAAACGTTTCATTAACATACTGTGTTACACATTCAATAAAATATACCATGTCACGTTTCATATAAAATATACCATGTCACGTGTAACAAACGTTTCATTAACATACTGTGTTACACATTCAATAAAATATACCATAACAAACGTTTCATTAACATACTGTGTTACACATTCAATAAAATATACCATGTCACGTAGAAATAACAAACGTTTCATTAACATACTGTGTTACACATTCAATAAAATATACCATGTCACGTGTTACAAACGTTTCATTAACATACTGTGTTACACATTCAATAAAATATACCATATCACGTGGAAATAACAAACGTTTCATTAACATATTGTGTTACACATTCAGTAAAATATACCATATCACGTGGAAATAACAAACGTTTCATAAACATACTGTGTTACACATTCAATAAAATATACCATTTCACTTGTAAATAACAAACGTTTCATTAAGATAGCTAGTTACACATTAATTAAAATATAACATATCACGTGGAAATAACAAACGTTTCATAAACATACTGTGTTACACATTCAATAAAATATACCATGTCACGTAGAAATAACAAACATTTCATTAACATACTGTGTTACACATTCAATAAAATATACCATACAAACGTTTCATTAACATATTGTGTTAAATAACCATAATACAACGGAAATTATAAACGTTTCATTAACATACTGTGTTACACATTAAATAAAATATACCTTGTCACGTTGAAATAACAAACGTTTCATTAACATACTGTGTTACACATTCAATAAAATATACCATGTCACGTAGAAATAACAAACGTTTCATTAACATACTGTGTTACACATTCAATAAAATATACCATGTCACGTAGAAATAACAAACGTTTCATTAACATACTGTGTTACACATTCAATAAAATATACCATGTCACGTAGAAATAACAAACGTTTCATTAACATACTGTGTTACACATTCAATAAAATATACCATATCACGTGGAACAAACGTTTCATTAACATACTGTGTTACACATTCAATAAAATATACCATATCACGTGGAAATAACAAACGTTTCATTAACATACTGTGTTACACATTCAATAAAATATACCATATCACGTGGAAATAACAAACGTTTCATTAACATACTGTGTTACACATTCAATAAAATATACCATATCACGTGGAAATAACAAACGTTTCATTAACATACTGTGTTACACATTCAATAAAATATACCATGTCACGTAGAAATAACAAACGTTTCATTAACATACTGTGTTACACATTCAATAAAATATACCATGTCACGTAGAAATAACAAACGTTTCATTAACATACTGTGTTACACATTCAATAAAATATACCACGTCACGTAGAAATAACAAACGTTTCATTAACATATTGTGTTAAATATGTCACACCTTACACCATAATACATGGAAATTATAAACGTTTCATTAACATATTGTGTTAAATATGTCACACCTTACACCATAATACATAGAAATTACAAACGCTTCATTAACATGTTGGATAGAACTACCCATAACACCACAAAATAATTGGTGCTAATAACTAGATAATGTTTTGAATGAGTAGATAAAATGTTTTTGACTTAAACCTACTTCAGATATCAAAATCACTTAACATCAAAGCTGTTCCAATAAAAAGGGAAAACAAAATAAGTTTTATATAGTACAATCCATGTCAAAAAGGTTGCTTGCTATGTTATTTGGTTGGTGATATATAATATTGATAATTAGTTATATTTTATGTTGTAATATGAAGTACTATTTATTTATCGATAATCTGTTGTAATCTCTATCACCTTATTTGAAGACCGTTTTGATATTCGTTGATTATTTTCCTAATTTTGTACATCATCAGAAAATCGATGATGGCTTCAAGGAATTTTCTGTGCTAGTCGAACAATTAAATTGTTTATATAAACAAGCAGACCTTTTGCTAATTTACATTGTAAATATCTTCCATATTCTTAAGCATCTCATCGGGTATTACCTAACAAGACAAAATGTAACAAGAAAAAATCAGCAATTTATGACTTAATACTATCATAAAATCTACTAATGTTGGTCCTCTACACAACTAGGGGCATGTCCTCTCTTTCAATATATATACATTACGGCAATGAGATAAACACAATTATCTTTTTCCGCTTAGAAATTATCTTATGACTAGGGAAAATCTCAGCTATGACATACAAAGGTATTACATAAATATATATCCTGAAGATGTCAATTACATCTTACTTATCATAGCATTAATTTAGGGAACTATATTAATTATAAACTATCAGAAATAGGTAAGATATTCCCAGACTATTCTGGTCTTTTCAACAGAGAAAATAACAATAAAATACCAACATGTCAGCTTAATAATAATCCAAACTCAAATACCATAAATCTAGGGTCAAATATGAATAAAGAAAAATTCACGCGGAGAATCGTGTAAAGTAAGTGTCCACACCCATCCTGCAAATCTTGGTCAATCCAGGTAAATAACGATCGCAAATCAAATGATAACAAAGTATTCAACAGCAGGCACACTAACGAGCATCAAACACATCCAGTGTCATATAACGCAAGGAAAGAGAATATTTCACAGTAAGATCACTGGGACGATTGTAAAACTTACAAATAAATCTTAGAAACTTGTGTCTTTTGAAAAGGTGTTAGAAGTGTTTCCGTCAGTCAGTTGACGACTTCTTGATTTAAAATCAAGATAATGGGAACAGGCCATTGAATATTAAATCAGCTCCGACATGTAAACACTATAGGTTGGAGGTACAGGGAGTTTGCTATCAATAAATGGAAAATTCCTGCAAAATATATGATTCTACATCTTTCACCCCAAAATCCATGTCAAAATTAATCATTTGATAAGATTGTGAATCTTCAGTCACTTTTCAGTTTAGCAATCAAATTATAAGTACCGAAAGATTAAGCTTTTTGTAACTTAAGATACAATTGCAAACATTCATAAAAAGCATTTTATGACACTGATCCGAAATATCTAAATCGGCGATATCCTCATTATATGTCTCTTTCCATGGTAACCTTGATGGAATCCACAGACCTCCAGTTAATCACAGCTCTGCTTAATCATATTCCTCATGTGTAATAACAAATCGTTATGGTGTCATTTCAACGATTATAGTGCTAATTACGTACATTAAAAAGAGAGAAAAGTGAGAAGAGCATACTAAAGTACTGCAATGGCAGTCATTATAGTCAGTAGAGTAGTAGGCACAATCTATGGTCCATATTCTTTGTTCTGGTTGGTTTCCAATGTCATCGCGACAGCAGGGATCGTACTAGACGATGCATGTTTTTAAACTCTCATCGCACTGTAATAGTATAACCTGGATAAGGTAGCTTGACAACCTAAACTACTAACCGTATACTGGTAAAGGTAAGTGTTACACAGATCACATGACATTCTGATGATATTCACAGATAATAGTTGCATTATCTTTTATTATGTCCCCACCTGGCAAATCGCAACTATATAACAGAAACAGGCGAGGTCAAGCAGTTCATTCTGAAAACACTACTAGGAACTTTTTTTCTTTGAGTTAACGTCCCGATAACATCCTAAATCACATACATGTGTTGTTGGATAAGGGGACAGCCTATGCATGTTTTTATGTTGTTACCACACTGCAATGTGTGATTAAGCATTGATTACAAAAAGTCTGCGAGTGGCAAGGAAACTTTGTGTTCATCAAAAAGATGACTTAGCAGTCAATACCAACTAAATAAAACAAGAGGTTGATACGCCCTGTATCGTTTACCTGGTAATTTCATAATTCACAAAAAAATTCTGTACACAATTGTTACATATTTTCGAAAATAGGGAAGTCAAAGTGCGTTTTACTCCAAAATACTTGTGTCCAACCAAAAGAATCTTTTTAATTTCCAGCATTGGGCCTCATCCCTAGACTTCTATCGAGTCAACCACCCAATGATTTAAGATATTTTCTTTCGTTCACATGAAGTAGTGAAATTGATATAAAAGTATAACCTAAAATTCTACATTGTTCGATTTACCGATCTTGTAAAATAGGTCGAGTTAATTCCTCGACTGCTGAATACCTGATAACCTGTACTGGATTTACCGCACTTTCTTACGTAGCTTACTGGTTGCTTTGGTAGATAGAAATGACGCGACATCAATCATGACGTGGACAAAAATCACAAGCGCAATGACGGCGCTGCCTGTTCCGCCTATTCCGGCAGCTGATGTTCGGTTATCTGGAGCAGATATCTTCGTTATTTTGTATGCCGTCAGAGTTGTTTTGTTGAGAGAAAGCTTGAATTTCAGTTCTGCTAACAATGTGAGAACTTCATTTAGATTTCCTGGATCCAAATCATCAAGAGTTGCGTTTCCCCAGCTGATGCGTTGACAAGAGCACACCCTCATACATATTTGTCCTGTAAATAATGACAGAATCCACTATGGAACCCACAGGCTAGTGACGTCACCAACGCTTTCAGTGTCAGCATCTCCGTTTGGATCAGCTATTAGTTACTTTACAGGTAAGTAGGCATTTGTTGAAATAATTATCGCACTGTAAAGATACTTAAAATGAAAGTTAAACATTTTCTTGATAATGTGAACGTTCAAATTCAAAGCATTGATATTTGCAATTTTTACCTTGAGCTGCTGCGTTGGTGGAGACGGTAGTCGTAGTAGCAACGGTTGTCGTAGCAACGTTTGTTGATTTCGTGGCGGTGACGGTGCTAGTGGACGTGTGAGTGTAGACACTCAATGATTCATATGGAACCTTTCTTAGTGTGACTTCCGATGTCAAAGGTGGGGTAACCGTTCTCGTGGACTCCATGGACTCGACTGTTAGGTTGTATTAATTTGAACGCAATATAATGAAAGCATAACTAAAACTTTAAAATGTCAAATTATTTTGTCAAAAGTCAGTAACGTCGAAAAATAAGAGTTGCATCTTATGAGACATTAACACGTTTTATATATCTTACATAACATTTACAGGTCATCATACATATATTGTAAGGCATGCTTTATCTCGGACACGCTTTAAACGGCAGACAACACAGAGTACCTAGAAATGTATTTGAAAAGACTCCTAAGCACTTCAATCATGTGGGTGTGATGAACCCATCATGTATTCATAGAGGGCCTTTTTTCTGCTTAACGGTTGAAATAATATGTATAAAGAATTTAACAAGGTGATTCATCTTTTATATTGTCGTGAGTCTTCAGTGCTATTATTGATACGATAGTACTGACAATCGGCTAAAGTCATTACCGCTGTTTAGAATAATGACGTCTATATATACTGTGTTGGATGTTTGGGACAGCAGATTAACATTTCATTCGTCAATGTCTTCCTACGAGAAATCAAAATGAAGGGAAGTATCACAATATATTATGTTGGATACAAGTTACCTGTGCTTGTGGCAAGTTTGGTCGACGTCTCGAAGGCTGTCATGCCAGTCGAAAAACTGTCAGCAAGGACAGTCAATGATGAATGTGGAATACTTGAATGAAGGAATGTGGAAAACGAGTCGGTAGAGGAGGTGAAATTCACTGAAATATTGAAAATATATTTTTTATAAAACTAATAAAAATAATTAGTCTGTTATCATATTTTTTGCATTTTCCTTATAAATCTGTGCATGATTAAATTATTCCTATTAGTAGATGAACTTTGGCAACAGTGTTCTATTTGGTAAGTAACGCTGAAAATATCTACAAACAAACATCAGAAGCAATCAAGATGAGCTGTGACAAGCTAAATGCGACAAAATTGTACAAAAGACACAATTATCTCATCGGTATATATTTCTTTGCGTACTAAGTCGGAAGCGTTTGATTCTCGTCATTTAGTAATGTGATTGGAAAAGATTTGTGACATTGATCAGAAGAATATAGAATAAACAGAAATTATTTAATCGAAATTTGCTATAGGGTGTTTCATAAGAATTCAGATAGGAGAGAGCACACCCTACTCATAATTTCCAAACCACGGCATGCTTATTTAAGTTGTGGGATAAAAATAATTAAATGTCAAATACTGTCCATAAAGCAACAAGGAAAATACCGACATATCAATTTGTTCTTTATCAAAACTTTACAAAGCTGCAGAAAAAAGGGGGGTATGATCACGAATATGGGTAACATTTACACTAAGTACAGTGGTATAATACACAAGGAAAAGAAATGTACACATGAATAAGTGCCTTATTCTTCATCAGCGAAGCCAGCAACCTTAATCTTCACTGTAATTTGTGGTACTTTCTGGTACACACGAAGTTTGGTTCTATCCAATTTCCATTTGAGCAAGTTGCTATCGGACTGGGGAATTGCGAATTCGATGTAGTTCCATTTTCACACGTGTAAGTCCGTGTGGAGCCCTCTGTCGTACCAGTTCCTGATATTATTGTGTAAGGTCGGTCGGATGGATCGTTCGGACAAGTGACTTTTAAAAGGAATAATACTCAGTGGATACATATACCAGTGAACATTTTCATTATTCTATCAATTTTGTTTTCGTTAATTGCAAACAAAGACCATTAAGGTGGGTCCATTTTAAGTGTAACCGTCGTATACTGGTTTATATGTCTCGAAACAAATAAGATTTTTTTTCGTTTTTTGTTTGTTTGTTTGAATTGTTTTATTATTGTTAATGGATTGTGAACCACATCTCACTGCAATAAATCTATTATGCTCGCATACAGGAAATGTTGTTTTGTACCAGTTATCGAAAATCGCTAGTGGTTTGATAATATTTAGCATACTACCGACAGAAATGGTCATTTAGGACAAATTCCTTATGTAGGTGTGCATTGGTTACGCGCGTGCAATGTATTCGTTTGATCCTACTTGTGATAGTACGGAACTGATTTCTTATGCTGAATTATTCTGCCGAAGAACACACCATCCTGTCAGATTATACTGACCAATAGATTGTTGTAAACTATCATCATGCCAAACGTTAATCAATGAGTAGTTACTATGGTCTGTTGCAGAAAAAAAATCTACTGAGTAAATATGCTGTTGGTCGAGCACATGACTAAAATTCTTCTTTTATCTTGTTATGTTTCAGCCATTGAAGAAAACACACTGCCTTCCTCACAGGGGCGAACGCTCAACGAAAGACCAAAAATGGGTCTACGCCGATGGAGACATAAAAGAAGGTTGTTTATCTTAAATTCTGACTATTGCATCTTTTCTTAATGAATCTACCAACTGCAAAAATAAACATTAAATCATGAAAACACTACGGAAGCATTCACGTGAAACGCTGATCTCACACACAAGATAATCAGTTACATTACTACGCCATAAAAGTTTGTATAGTAAGGGTAAGTTCCCCTGTCCAACCTCCAGTTAAGACGTGACTACCACTAAATGTCTAAACAGTCATCGACCTAGAATTAGGAAGTTGTCATTCTTTAAAATATCTCCGGTCATATAATGGCAAATCAATAGAATCACTTTTTTGTGATTTTATTCTTTGCTAGAGAGCAAGAACTAAACTTACGAAAACGGTCATTTATAGATTCGTGCAAATAAAGAATAAACAAATTCACTATCAAAAATGTTCACGATACAACATGAACTGTATCTGTGTTGTTAGGTCAAAGAATTCAGGCTGGGCTATAGGACGTTGAACGGTCAAATCTCTGAGAGGGTGATTTTCATATCAATTATTTTAAAATCAATTGACGTACAAACCTTCCACGTTCATAAATCTCGCATTTTCCTCGAGCAATACCACAGACATGATATATATTTTTACTCTATCATTATGTTTGTGTATCAATTAACACTTTGGTGAATAAATTGTGACCGGTACCTGTGAATACAGAGAAAATCGTTCTGTCATAGCACATATATTCATTATTCATGTAAAAGATCGAGTTCGGTTCAGCCAATCGTGAGTGGATTCAAATGATTTTCCATGTAGAGGGCCTTGTGCTTTTATGGAAACCTGTGATAAAAAGATAGTTCCGGCAATTTTGATAACATCTCTTTCATGTTTTGTTTATTCACATATCATTCAGCAATTTGTCGCGGAATAGTGAATCCTTTTTTGTTTTGTTTTGTTTTGTTTTTGTTTTGTTTTGTTTTTTATTTGTTTGTTTGTTTGTTTTTTTTGTTTTTGTTTTTTGTTTGTTTGTTTGTTTGTTTTGTTTTTTTTTTTTTTTTTTGTATTTTTTAATAAGTTAGTTTATTGAAATTTAAAGTTTACGCTTGAAAGCGGTAGAACCCTTTTTTCAGATGTAGAAAAAAAAACCACACATAAGCAAAATCAAACAAACCAGAAACACATTTACTACTCACTGTATAGTCCTTCTATAACCAGGTAGTCGGCCGATTCGTATGGAAAATCTATCGGTGAAAATATAATGGTAATAATAAAACACTCCACATATATAAAGACAAAATTCAGCAAAAACTAGTTTCATTACATTCTTTTATTTATAATAATTTGCAAACACGTGCAGCTTGTAAATGTTCTTTTTAGACCAAAATATTGATATTTCTTTGCACCACTTTAATTCAACATTATAATGCTAAGCGTTTCCTTAACATATGAAGTGATCTGCCGTAGGCATCCAATAGGGCTCTGAACTAAATAGCATTAAACTGAGCAAGTCAGACGTTTAACTACAACAACGCTTATCGTTATACAGGAAAGTATTGGGCATCTACCTAATTAGTAGGTGGAGACCAGAGGACAGGGCCCGAAGTTTCCCTCACAGAGCAAATACTTTGCCAAAAGGAAAGCAGTGTTAAGGAGGACATTATAAAACAAAAAGTAGAAGACGAAGGAGGTCCACGGATTAGGTGAATGCGTCATGTGTTGCAGACTTACATGAATACTCGATGGATACGACCATGGACATAATCGCAGAACCGGTTTTAGCGCTGATCTCCATGTACGCACATTCCGTGTTGTACTCTTTAAAGAATGGTGAATTAAGCTGAAAAGAAAAAAGAAAAAGATAAATTCATCCTTATAATAATTTATCCTTTCAATTTATGCCTTAATATAACATTACTAAATGTATTTAAGTCCGTGTATCAAATTAAATTGACCAAATTTTCCATTACATGTGAGACGTGTGTAACTGTATAGAGGTATGAGGTTACATTGTTGAATTAGAAATTGAGAGGGGTAGGGACGAAGAAAAATCTTATACAAGACCCGTTATACAAATGACACTATAACGTTTGTATTGGTAAATGTCTCTTTGGCTTCTAATTGCATCTAAAGACGACTTCCGTTTGTTTCCGAGGTTATTGTGTGAGTTGAGAGCATGCATTTAAGGTAACGCTATGTGTATTTGTAAGGTTTTTGGTGAAAGAGCAGGCCAGCAGTTAGCTTTATTATGAACCAATACCTTAATTCTGAGCGTTTATTAGGGTTATGTAACGACCATCTGGGGACATTATCAAACAATTCTAATCTTGATCTTTGTGAGATATGAAGCCAGGTGCACGTCAGTATGCCTGTTGATTCCGTTTTTGTATACCATGTTCTTATTTCAGAACGTGACATTACATACTTGAATTGACCAATATTTGCTTGGCGCGTGTCGTCGATGAAGCAGACGACGCTTACGCTTTCAATACACCTAGTCGTACGTGTTATTCTCCCTGGACTTTTTCAAGTATCCGTGTAAATCTTTCCCTTAGTCATATATTTGTAGAATCTGAATCTAGATTATGATTGTGTTAACATGTTGGTATTTTCTTGATGTTTTTTCTTACAAATGTGTCTTACCCGGTTTTTATCACTTATAGGCATTCCGTTTGGTATTCACATTGTGACCAGACACGTTGGCTCAAGCGAATCAGTGCTTGATATGTTCACTGATTTTACTGTCACACCCGATGCCATATCGAAGCGTACTAGTTGAAGATACTTTCTGTCAATGTTACGCTTGGTAAGAGCGATCTTGTGGTTGTTTTGGGTTATTCTCTCTGTTCCATTTGCAGGAAGAACAATGACGTTGTCCTGAAGCGCCAACGAAGAAAACTGATGGTTTTTCAGATTTTGACGAATATCTGCGATCAGAAAAAAGTCTTCTATGAGGTGATATATTCTCTACGTTGTACAATGTAATTCACCGTGTAATTATGTGTCAGTGTGAAGACAGACATTAACTGTCCTCAGACTGATAATTATTTACGTATGTTTTACATTGTTTATGCTTATAGAGCAATATTCATGCGGCATTTTTTGGTGGATGGTAGCACCGTCTCGTTATTTGCCGGTTATCAGTATAATGTATCAGTTTGAGATGTCAAGCTACCGTGTATAGTATTTCAGTGTGATGACACTAGAAGAGCCTGTCTGAAGCAACAACATTTGCAGAAATCACAAGAATGTGGCAAGGACTAAAACCAAAACAAAGAACAAAGTGTCTATTACTCATCTGTAATGAGTATAAGGTAGAACGACAAATGCATTGCGGGTGAGAGTGATACTGAAATAAATCCAATTCCCAAGTCCAAAGTCTTCGTATTGAAAAAGAAATTATCTGGATGTTCATCCACAATGCAACGTGACCTCCTTACAATAAATTGTAAAACGATACATTGCTCTGATTGGATTAGGGATTGTCACTTACAGGTCAATATAAGCATGTGAACCCCAAGTTTCTAAATTGAGAACTTTTAAAATTGAGACTTTCCGGTCTGTATGAATATCGTATAGTGTACTCTGAACATGATCGTCGTGTTCAAGAAGACAGTCTAAAATATATAGAAGATTTATTTCAACTTTATACATTATTATTTCCTGGAATTACTTTACAAAACACTAGTCACACACTCAATCACATGTATAAGCATACATAAGCATAAATATTCATATTCATAACATACAATCTCCCTTTAAGTCACTTAAAGGCCATTTTATCCACACTGTTTACGGCTCCACGGCACAATGGTGTGAAACGTGACAGTTCACCTCGCGGTAGGTACATTTCTACATGTATATAAAGATCCGAAAGCACCGTCCATAATATGTCCTACATTACTCATGGAAGCGAAAAAGATTTCAATGTCACCTACTCAGTGTTCAATCTCCGAACCAGCTCCTATATCAGAGATTAAATGTTGTTGAACTGCGCTCTCTACCGCGGGAATGACGTCCCCAGGTAGATATCGGTTTCAATAACATTGTACTACGTCACATACACGTTTACGAAGCATATGCATAACACACGTACTATTTCTTTTATGAAGGAAATATGAATACGACTACAACGTGTACAATGTAGGATTCCTGGGTGCGGGATTCAGCCACCCGTACACGGACTCCTTACAACAAATCATTGGTAATCAGGGCCACAGACACGTTACGGTGTTGGTTCAACAAGCTCAATCTGTAATTTGAGCGTATAACTGAATCACTCCCTACTGCTGTTCTTTGTTTACATGTCTGTCTCTTCTATCGCTTAGTGTGCATATGCATGACCGTGGACTCCTCAGACGACAAAGACACGACCTTTCAAAACTCTCTAAACAATACTTAAACACAATTACACAAATACATGAATTCATACATCGAAATATCATGTATCGAGAAATATAAAGTAATTATCTAACTAAGGCATATTATCTGTTAAAGAAATGTAAAATCATGTTAATTATGTTTGCAAGAGAAACACGAACGAACACACAAAATGACGTAATAACAAGGGAGGCAGGAAGAAGGCTTAATCAGGTAAGGAAAATTATTTCTTTCGTCCATTCAGGGCTATGTTTCGATTTTAAGGTAGGGACACTTTAGTTTCTTGTCTGACATCTTTTTTTATCTATTTCGATTTCCCATGACCTCCTAGATTCATTAACCTCAGCACTTTGAATCAGATTAATGAAATAGCATACTGATGAGGTTTCAGTCCTTGTTTGGCTAACAATTTGGGCTTAATTCAGATGGTTGATGTTGAGAGGAAGTTAAAAATAGTTTGTTTTCAAGGAAAATGATGATAACATATGAACAAAAGAAACATTTGCACGGCAACTCCTGAAAGTACAACGAAAGTAAGATCAGGAGTTCTGGAAGAGTAAGCGTCTACTGCTTCATAGACGACACCCGCCATGGTCAATCCAATTAAGTAATGCCATGCTCTCAAATAAGGACAAGGTATAACACAAAAGAACCCAGAGGAAAAGTAACGAGTATCAAACACGACCAGCTTCATATCGCTCAAAGAAATAGAATATTTCTAAATGAAATTACTATGACGACTGTAATCTTTGTTACATTTTAAACTTCCCTTACCTCTAGTCCCATTGGTGTGGTCTGAAAATTGGCAGGATGTTAAAGAAAGGAAGACAACCACGTTTTTCCCCTTTTATTATTAATGTCTTAAAAGTCATTCATCAGGGGTTTTTCGTCCTATTATAACATAGTAATGTTTTTTCTGGACAACACATGTTTTAAACATCTTGTAAAATTCCATCCTCGGGATTCAGTTAAATAATGCTGAGGTGGTCATAACCAAGGACTATTTTCTAGGCAGGTATAAAATGAAATATGACTGCCATGTCTACCATCTTGACACATTTAAAACTCCTCCAATTCCACCTGACAATTGACTGGCATGTTATGGAAATGAAGTATCTTTATTTCTGGCCCGGTCAGCTTTTTGATTGTGCAATCCCAATTTAGCTGAACGTCCGTCTCTGCGATTTCAGCATTGCCAAAAGTGTAACATGACGCCCACGGCGGCCATTTAATTACATGATTATTTTCCCAAATTTTCATGGAATTGAAGTTAAGATCATGATTATGTCCACATGTTGGTATTTGCTGTTTATGAAGATGCTGATCTTCTTGGCTGTCGGTTTTGGTTTTATATTGCTTAAACCAGAATTATTTAAGGATAGTCTCCCTTTGTATGCAAGCGTACGTGTTTTCAAGAATATGTTCGTTTCAAGCAAACTTATAATGCTACCATACTGAAGGATAGTGCCGAAGGACATCCACACGGAGTACGGACGACAAAACGGTACAATACTGCTTAGCATACCTATTACACTTTTTGTCTCGTTATGTCACAACAGAAATCCTTCTCATATTTGGTTATGTCTCGACCATGGAAAAAATCTCAACTAATTGCCAAAAGTGTTGTATGGTCGGGAGAAAACATTAGGAAAACATAGGATAAAATTGTACAAATGCCACAATTTAGAATTTCATATAAAATAACGTTAATACATAATCTAGATGTTTCGTCCTTCTAGGACTCGTCAGTGATGCTAGGGGACTAAATCTTGAAACCAAGTAGGTGACTGAACAATATCGAAAGTGTGCAAAAAGCCTCTAAACCTCATTTTTATCTACTAGAAAGATGCAATGAAGAGCAGGTTTATTTATCACGACGTTCTTGCAGAACAATTAAACGTCCTAACCAAGATTCAGCTTCGGTTTTATCAGCATTTCGAGAAATCAGAAAACTCGCTCGGACCTATCTTAGGATCGTTAAAGACAAAATGTGAGGACATTACCAACACAACGGTCACGATCCTTCAGAATCTAAAAATGAATTCTAATTACTTTGATTTATAAACAAAGGGATGATGACTTACCATTTACAGAACCTCCTGACGTTTGATGTCACCAAAAGACCTTTCGGGACACTCAAAGAATCCCACAGGAAGAGCATACCTCCTTTCATTGTTGCTCCTATCAAGTTTTCCTGTGTATAGCTGTACCTAAATATAGCTCCATCTCTGAAAAAAAAAATCACGAGATTGTCAATGCTCTTTCACGTATCCTATACAGTTCGAATTCAGGAAATTAATAGCCTTTTTATTCATTGTTACATAAGAAATACCCGACAAATATAAGTATCATGGATTCTCGTCTATTACCTGGTCTGAAGAGGTAAAAAAGCAAAAACTGAGAGTCTTAAATCAATGAAGATGTAGTCATACAATCGGACCTCATTATCTCGAAGTGGGCAGGACTGTTGTAAAAACTTGAGTTATCCTTTTATTCGATTTTACTAACAAAGAAGTTGTACTGTGTTTAGTGTAGTGGCCGGGACAGACGAACTATTATCAATTTTCAATATTTATATATATATAAGATAAGATATAAGAGTTTGAGAAAACGAGGTTTGACTGAAATTATAACATTTGGTTTAAGATCATACGTCTACAAATCTTTAGCAAACTGTAAACAAATAAACGATTTTCACATATACCCTGAACATGTACAAAAATATATAAAATATGCTTATAAAAACACTATGATCACCTCTTTAGTAACATGGCTTTTGTTGTTTATTGTTGCTTTAAGTTCAATAAACAGACAGGGTAATTTAAGAACGTGTCAAGTTGGTGGAGGAAAACCGGAGTACTCCCCCAGTACCTGGCGACTGTCCCACGTAGACCTCGAACCCGCGACCAAGAGGTGGAGGGCTAGTGTTAAAGAGGCTAAAAGACTTTAGCCACTTATTTATTGTTACCCTAAGATTAAGAGAACGTGCATAATATTAAATTAATTGCTCACAATAAAACTTTACCTTCCGAATGAAACATGAAAGATGACTACGACTATATAAAGAACTTTAAAAACAAATGTCACTATGATATATAACGACGCCAATAATCCTGAAACAAATAAGACAAACGATATTACATACGTCGTATTATGCGAATGGATACTCCCCGTGGTTGTGGCTGAGTTTGACAGGTATTCATTCTTCATCCAGGAGTCGAAATCACTGGACTCCACCGTTGTAGTGTTGAACAGAATAGACTGCATTATTGTCAAGCCCCTCTTACCGTTGTTCACGGCCATAACATTAAGCTGCAACATATCATGCAAACGTTCACTTCGGTGTCACATGTTAATGTTATCGTATTCGGGATTAAGCAGTAAAAAAATATTTTATGACGTCATAATTTTGAATGACGTCATTCTATTGTGCAATTTACAATCCATCCTACCTGAAGGAAAAATGGTTAAAATTCGATTCCACCGTTTGTCGTGTTGGGTCCAGCCTATCTATTGCTAGGGATAGTCAGACCCACCGTTTGTCGTGTTGGGCCAGCCTATCTACTGCTAGGGATAGTCAGACCCACCGTTTGTCGTGTTGGGTCCAGCCTATCTACTGCTAGGGGTAGTCAGACCCACCGTTTGTCGTGTTGGGTCCAACCTATCTACTGCTAGGGGTAGTCAGACCCACCGTTTGTTGTGTTGGG
Source organism: Ylistrum balloti (assembly GCF_031769215.1). Taxonomy (NCBI): domain Eukaryota; kingdom Metazoa; phylum Mollusca; class Bivalvia; order Pectinida; family Pectinidae; genus Ylistrum; species Ylistrum balloti. The sequence continues at coordinate 452,611 of NW_026782645.1, read as the reverse complement.
TCCAACCTATCTACTGCTAGGGGTAGTCAGACCCACCGTTTGTCGTGTTGGGTCCAACCTATCTACTGCTAGGGATAGTCAGACCCACCGTTTGTCGTGTTGGGTACAGCCTATCTACTGCTAGGGGTAGTCAGACCCACCGTTTGTCGTGTTGGGTCCAGCCTATCTACTGCTAGGGGTAGTCAGACCCACCGTTTTTCGTGTTAGGTCAAGCCTATCTACTGCTAGGTATAGTCAGACCCACCGTTTGTACAATTTTTCTTTGTCCGAGGATTATGCCACTGAATTAAAAAAAAAATACTATCATTCATTTAACAGAAAGATGTTAAAGTTTTAAATTTTCTCTTTTAGTATCTGCAATTCAGGACAAATGTGGCTAAGAACTCAATTTATACAGATTTGGTCCCCCTTCACCAAATTTTGTTTAAATCTGCTCTATTGTTTAAGACTTGCAGCGATTTGTAGGGGAAAGACAATAGGAAAACTGTAGGAGACGTCGGAAATATTAACCAGCTCATTTGGCAGCAATTTCAGGCAGATTTATATTCCAAACACAATGGTTTGGTTTGGGTTAGTGTTGCGTTACGTCCTGTCAACAACCTGGGTAATATAAACTTGCTAACCAGATGTGGAGAGTAAGTGATAAAGACAGTCAGACGCCTTAACTACTTGACGACCGCAATCCCGAATTACAATGGAATATCCATCATTTATATTTAATTCAACATCACAAGATCAGGAAATAATGGGTAGACACCATCGCTATATTTAATAAAGTCACTCTTCGAAAAAAACTGCAATTTGTAGAAAATTCGGTTTGCTTGTACAGAATTTCATTTAACCGCTGATAGTTCAGAATTATAGACCTACAATGAAAAACAAACATTCCTGTAAAGGCTTTTTATTGCCAACATTTTCGGGCCTGTAATCAAGCCCATTTTGCTTTAATCAATCAATGGATGCATCGCCCTTACCATTGCTGGTTTGACATAATCCCACATCTGTATCCGCGAAGACACAAATGGTGATAAGATGGACACGTTACCTATCCATTGTTCAGTAGTGGAGTTCTGTGACGACTCGGAATAATCCTCACTCAGCCATATATCCTCCGGATATCTTAAACTGTTTACTTTGATGATCAGCAATGGCTCAAAGATTGCTAACAAAATAAAAACATTCAACGTTAGGAGTGACATAAGTTGCATACTTAAAAGAAAAATATTTGTGCCAGATTCGATAACGGGATATTTTTAGTCAATCAGATCCTGACCTGTTCAAGCTAAACTGTATTTGGTCCAAAGTCTGTTGGCACTCCTACCTTAAGAATAACTGCTCTTTGAAATATACTTGATCGATTATTTTGAACATTTCATTTGCCGGTACTCATTTGTCCCCGTTATGCTTGAGACTGGTCAGAAAAAATCATTGAGAGTGAAAGTCTGTTATTACATTCTAAAAGAACTTATTCCAACTGGTTGTGTTGCAATATTGTTGCTGTCACAAAATGTTGAAAGCGGCCATCAGTGATTTGTGACAGTAGTTCTCGACTGATATTTTAAAAATTTGACTTTACTTTCTATGAATACATACTGAATGGGTACAGAAACGCATCTCCTTTAATTGTAAAATATTTTGTATTTAATATACATAAATAAATAAAAAGTTACAGGAATATAAGGGAATCTCTTCTATCCCAAAACAAATATTAAATATACATCATCCGTGACGAAAAAAAACCCGACATCTGTTGCATATAGATAATCAAAATATCCTGACTGTACATTTAAACTAGTGTCGATTTCTGAGTATCACTAAGAAGCGTGATCGCAAATTTATTTTAAATCAATAATTGTATTTAAAAGATGCCACGACTATCCCGAATTGAAAGAAGAGACGTTCTTACAATGCTTATGAGAATTGGCACTCAACAACAAGACGCTGCTCACTTCGGAGTTCACATATTAACTATAAATTGGCTAATTTTGGATCTCCACAGGAAGTGTTGATGATAGACGGAGAACCGGACGTTCAAGTGTAACACGGCAATGTTAAGGTCGGTTTATTATGCTCGGCGTGACAGGAGATTCACGACAGCTGACGCGGCACAAAATACCATTGGTAATTGAAAGCGTCGAATTCACACAAAAAATGTGAGAAATAGACTGCGAGAGGCAAATTTACGCCCACGTCGCCAGTGTGTTTGTATACCACTGACACGTCAACGTCGAGCACGTCGATGCGATGATTGACGGCATATGTGTGCAGACGTTTCCTTATGATACGCTTGAGGTCCATGCTCTTCACTCAGGAATCTCGATTCGCTCAACGTGTGTGTTCCGTCGTCGAGGAGAGCGTCTTGCTTGTGATTTGAAACATGGCAGATTAGGGGTGGATCAGTTATGGTTTGGGCGGACCGTTGTTTAAAGAAACCTTTAGTGATCATTCACGGCTGTACGACTCCTGAGGCCTCATGTTTTCAGTTTCACTATAAGACGCCATTTGACCTTTCAGCACGATAACCCTGTGCAACACGTTGCAAGAGTTTTCGAGCCGAGCAAACGTCCCCTCTAATTTGCCATCGAATTACCGAGGAAAGGGATAACATTCCTCTATGGACAGTCAATGTCTTAATGAACTCCATGTCATTCGGAAGTAGAGACGCTCTAGCTGTTTGTGGAGGGCGCACGCGATATTATAGATAGTTCTGACTACAGCCCTTATTTCAACTTCGTGTACATTGTAGTATCCTAATTCATTGCAGTCTAATGACGTTCTCATTTGTTGAAAATTGAGACGAATGGATCAGATTTTGGCATAATGTTCATCAATGTTAGAATCTATTTCATTACACCCGTAAAGATGAAGTTTTTCCCTCTTTGTATATTTCCTTAATGATAACATATACATGAATTCATTTATTTGTAAGAACATATAATATTTCCATGTATTACTGAAATTGTCAGTTTTGCTTAGGCCATGTCATTACCCTCACCTCCTCGCTGTTTAAACACACGTCAGTATAGAATAGATTTGTTTCTATTGTGGTAGAAACATACACAAACTCCGGGTCGTTACATATGTATTTTTTTTTTAATTTTTCAAAGTTCTAAACCGTTGGGTCGATTCGGAAAAATAGGTACCACCGAAATGTTAGGAATTACATATAGAGAATACATGGTCTTTAAATATAATCTGTAGTTTGGTGAAGGTCGGGAAAGACAAAAGTGGCGAGTCTCCGATCACGAATTCTTTTTATCTTGTGACATTGATTGAAAAATCTTTGTTTACCTTTATTGACATATCGCTGAATTTTGTCTTATGACTTACGCCAAAATAATTGCTCCGCCCGAAAATATAGTTCCAAATTTTAACCGATGTAAAAGTGACCTCTACCAATTTTGGTAAATATATATGTTTATTACATCATCGCTGAAACTCCTTATTTCAACTTTTCTTTATGTTTTCAAACGTAATATTTCATGTAATACAGAAAGTTATTTTGTCGAATAAATAAACATATTCAAATACAGCATTTTTCCTTCACTGCCGAATACAGTAAAATATGTTTGGCAAGTGTATTCTGATAATGTAAGCGCCGGTTGCAGGAAAGTATGTTGCACTATCCCAAAATAGGTTTCTGAAGCAGAAACGGTTGTATGTAATCGAACGCTTTGGTCGAAAGCATGCCTTTTCCTCTATAACAGAAGGCATGAATTATAGCTGATAGAAGGATTTTTGCTAGATTTTAGAGTAACAAAATTGTTCTCATATCTGTAAACGGTTTACGTTATCAAAATATTTAGTTTTCGGGAAAATAGTCTTTGCCGGTCGCAGTAAAGGATGTTTCATTAGCATATGCAGAATAATATGTATATTCGAGATGTACAGCTGGCGTTGGTACTTTGTCTGTGTTGACAGATTACTCATTTTAGGGAGTTTTCTTCAGCAGTATAAACAGCTTAGAATGAACTGAACACTTTCAGAGGTAAATACCACTTACTTGTACAATCGCACAGCAAACATAATGCCGATAACAAACTCAAAACCAGACAAACATCGTCTTCTTTAGTGTCATCGTTAGATTAGGAAACATCGATTCCAGTAGCTGCTGCCTTCACTGAAAACACTGAAGACAGTATGTTTGGCGCTGTCTTTTAAGGTATTCTACCATTCGGTAACTAGAAGTCCCTTGACAGACTGTCAACTCACAAAAACTTGCTTTAAGTACACTAACACTCCACTAGGATGTGGTTTTCGTTCGCGGATTGCTTTTGTATTAGTTTAATACAAAATAAATCATGATTTAACTTTCACATGTTTATTTAAACTCTTTTGACTTAAAACTCTCTAACACGTATAAAAATGGCAAGAAAAAACTTCAACTGTCGTTTTATTAATTCTACAGATTCCTAATGAATACTAAAACCTAGAAATGTCCCGGATGGCACATTCGCCGTTCCAGTAGGTTATAAAGAATACACAAGTTCAATCTATATTTGGCGGTCATAAATCTATGCTCTGAAATATTTATTTCCACATCGCAGATTCCAACCTATACACTTGAGATATCCCTTGATGGACACGGTTCATCGCACATTTTGACAAGTACAAGGATAAGTTTCCTTCATTAATTTATGATATTTGTTTTGCTGTTTATGTTATACCAACAGGAATCAAGCTGGTGTCCATTAAGGATCTACTCCTAAGGGCAATTTAAAACGAGATACAAAAACAACAACGAAATTACCGACATGTCGACAGAATATTCATTCAAACTCAAATTTGATCAAGCTATGGCAAAATATGTAAAGAAAGATTTACGTTGTGAGTCATGATCAAAGTACAAAAAAATAATACCAGGCGTTCCTGAATAAAAAGCGTCTTCTGTTTCATCTGCGACACTTGCTATGTTAATCTTAAATAATATATGTAAGTTATGCCAAGTTCCTACATGAAATCAAAATAAAGATTACCATATTCGCTAGGCAGCGAATAGTAAATACGTTCAACTTCATATCAAATTTAGATAATGCCCAACGAGATCATTATCATTACAGTATGTATCTGTCGCGAGTTAATCACATTTCATAGATCCTCGACTCGTCGCAATTAACTGATTGCGGTCAACGGTACATACAGTTACTCCTTTACAGTAAGCCTTAGAAAAATAGCAAGAATGCATAGCTTGAAATACTCAAAAAGAACATAGAAAAGTTCATTCGGATCATAGAGATACTGTTAAGATATTTCGTTCGCCCTGTCTGGCGTTATTCAAATTATGACCGCCATATTTATCAACGAGCAGAGTCTGGATTTAAAAAATCACAGTTAAATTACATGAACGTTTCAAATATATACGTCACATCCACAACGTCTATCTGAAGACTTGTATATCCTGAATGGGTATGAATATTTTATTGAAATTGAAAACAACAACAATCTTCTCGTTCTAAAGGCTGTTCAAAATATTTTGATTTATTTAAAGCATTACGTAATTATACATTTGTGTATATGTGAGTATATGTATTGAAAAACCATAACAAACACGAGTGTTACGCACAAGCGCTTCCACTCCTAATCATAACATGCTTAACAGCAATATATATACACTGACGACTTCATAAATATCATGACGTCATAAGACATATTTCCGTACGGGAGGTAAGTTACACGAAGGAAAGTTTTGGTTTTAATGATTTAAGAAAGTAGGATTTCCTTACGTTTCCAAATTACCAATTTTTTTACATACTGAATGTAGTTTTAAGAACTTCTGTCCACATGTGACGAGATGTTCACTTAAGTTGATCCTTCCAATATTGGATTGTGTGTTTGCTATTTATGTACTCGACGACGGGTCTTATCTGATCGCCGTTTCTTCCATGTACATTTCCTTGCAACCTGGATACCTGTAATAATACACACGTATATATGTATACTGGAACTTACTTATTCTAAACATATTTCCAAATGGTTATACAATTAATATGTAATATGGCTATCAATCCATATTACATATTAGTTGATTTATCTTATACTCTCATTCTGGATTGTATTGTCATAGCTGTATCATAGTTTTATCTTTCTATATCACTAAGAGATCGAAAGAAAAAATCGATAACCATTATTTTAATTGGGAAGGATTTACATCAATTAGTTTACACTTTAGCGCATGCTCAGACAAACAAGTATTAGATGTTGATGAAGTTTAGCCTTGTGGATAGTTGAGAGGACATTCTGATCTGTATTTGTTCAGTCAAGGATATTCTATCAAATATTTACAAATGTGAGGTATAAACAGAATGATATTTCATAAATATTTAAGATAGTAATCTTATGTCATCAAAACCAAACGTTTTGAGTTTAAGTACCTCCATACATTCTGATAGGATTTTCTTTGCTCGCACTGCATCATTTTTAAATATACAATTATATAATGCCTGTTCTCATTCTCGCTCCGTTACTCTCCGCATAGGATCTGGCAATACCCCATACGGAAAATGACCTTGTGACCTTTGCTCTCGTCTAATTGAAGATTTCATCTGCAGCAAGTGATTTTGTCAGAGTATGTAGATCCAGTTTATTAAAATTTGGATCCTCATCCTCGCTCCGTTAATTTTGTCGACATGCTGTGACGGAATGCCTCATTTAACAGGACCCGCAAGCCATTCTGCTGTAGGCGCTCGTCAATATGCTACTAGCTTCAAAACGTCTTTAATGAATATGTCGCAATCTTTCACAAACACACACCCTCAACATTTGCAGTCAACACCATACATAGCATGGCATTTCAATGAATATAACTGGTGCTAGGACGTTCATTCAGCATCCTGCTTCATATGTAGGTAGTTTTAACACCTCCCTCTATAGATCATTGATGCTTTTCTCCGCCGGCGATCTTCTGGGATTTTGGTTGATAATGAGAATTATATTAATGCACATCATGTTGGGACTGCTTGCAATAACTAAGTCAATTTTCTAAACCCTGTCTCTGACAATAGGTAATCTTAACAGAACTTAGTATTTTAATATCCATATCAATCATGTTATTGTTTGTTGACTCAAACTTCAGTAGCAAACATTTGAGTGTGGAAGTCTAAATAACAATTGATAATAGAAAATCCACCATAAAGAACTGATCTATCCTCGCAGTGTACATGATATGTGCTGTACTTCACAAACCATGATCTGTGGTTGACTCGTCCAATGAAAATTTATCATGTCAAAGTAAAGCCTGATGGATTAGATTCATCTACTGCCTGCTCAATAACTCTACACTGAATCGAATGTAAGACTTAACGCAGTTAGTGATTGGCTGTCGTCTCCTGGTGTCATGTCTTTCTTTTGCATTTTTCACCATGTACGTGAAATTCAAATCCGAGAGCTGAATCTATCTTACATTGGAAATGAATCTGAAACATTGTACAAATGGCAAGCATTTTTTAAATGCACATTTAGAAATGGATAGATCTAATACCAAATAATGAGGTTAAAATGCGTCGCACGGCTGTTTCGTCCTTCTGGAGCTCGTAAGTGAAGCTTAGGGCTCACATATTGAAGCCTATGAGTCGAAAATCCAACGTGATCAAACTAAATCAAAGACTATGGATGGAGAGGTTCACTAGCGCCATACTTTAATAATTTTTTCAAATTTCATATATCTGACAATTTCAGAAGAAGTTTGAGAAATGAAAATCAGTTCCCCCTGGAGTTCACAAATCAATAAAACATTAGAAATAGCCGCGGCTTCTTAATGATTAAACAATCAAAATTTCATGAATGTCAATATGAGTACAAAAAATCAATAGTAATATTCTAAATAAATCAATAGTCATTAGAAACGAAGTTGGTTTTGATTGGTGGAAAGTCACATGACTTTATCAGGTTTTCAGTTCAGATACCATTTGCCATTCGAGAAACGACATGTTTGCTTTTCTGAGAAGAAATAAGGAGAAAAGTCTCTTAGGATTTCTACTCTTCCTATATATTGAAAGTGGTAAGTACATCATAACGCAAGAACGGTCTTGATATTTCAAAATACATTTTACATAGGCTCCAATATTGTGAAGACTTAATTAAACACTAGTATGTTGAGACCTCCCCAGAATACGAGAGATCGGTGTTATTTTTATGGATAGTCAAATCACGGTCACCAAAACCACACAAGTAAGATTTTTATTATATAAACCAAGTGAATAGCGAAAAGCTTCGGGCTATGACTTTGTGAGGAAAAAAAACTTCCCCAGAGGAACCGTGACAGCATCCGTTAAGTTTAAGACTGATTTTAGATCCAAGCAAATTAAAGCGAAAAGTGATGTTGTGTCCAAACGCTTATGTTACATACCCTATCTAATGTTTGGTACAGATTTGCCTCCAGAAGTGTTGTATTGAATCCGTCATTCCCTGTCATGTTAGATAAAAAAAAAAGTGATGAATTCTCCTTACTAAATTAACTAAGTAGTCAAATTTCTTTAGAACATATTGTGTTCTATTTACCTTCGTTATGACATTGATGAAGCAGAAGACTCTTATCCTTCCAGAACACCTGGTTTTTATGATATTTTTGCTGTGATTTTTCAATCATTCCTTCTTTTGTTTTTGTTTTGTCACAGATTTATTGAGTTTGTAATTGAATTGAAATTTATTCGGCATGTCAGCATTTTCTTGTAAGATCATTCACTTATAAAAACAAATCTATAATTAAATTTAATACATCGCATTTATGTGATGTCATTGTATATCGAAGTCGATATAGCTATTCCTTCACACTGTTATATGGAAATGGACTCACAAGTATCTAAAAACACTTTTTATTAATTTGTATATTTGCACCACTCTTTGAAATTTTTGATTTTGGTAAAAGTACTTTTCATTTGTATCTGATGGTAAAAAATCATTCCAGGCAATATTGACTTGAACAATTATGAATGGAAAATTTTATAGTAATGATCCGAACAACTTCATCGTTATCCCCAACTTAACGTACATGCGGAGAAGATAAAGTTTGACTCCTTCCATCTGTGCATGGGAATGTTCTGGAGATAACTAATGAAACGTTTGAAGTGTACATTGTTATTAAGAAAATATTCATCTTTTTTACTGCTACCAAATCTAAAAAAAAAATCAGTTTTTTCCGGACCAAAGCTCTGAAACCGTTTAAGACAATGATGGAAATGATGTACAAATACCAAGCAAGCACTGTTCTTTCAAATGTGGCCGAAACCGTTTAAGCAAACAACCTGAAGGCGTGTCCACTTCACATCACATCACTCTAGTGGTGCCATTAACTGTGGGGGTGTTCCCTTTTTTTCTTGTTACAATGGAAACAGATTAGAAACAGACAGACAAAACGAAAATAAAAATCCCGGTTTTTATAGCACAACAAAAATAGTGTTCAAGAACTACCTAAAATGTTGTACAATCTTTACAAGCATTCTGTTGGTACATTTTGCCACTGGAAGAGTTTACATTGGACATCGCCAGGGTTTCCTATCTTTAAGTAATTATAATATTAAATCATATCACAAAATCGGAGACGTGTAATGATCTATATCAAAATTTTGGTAACAGTGGAAGAACGGGGTTAGCATCCGTTTTGTAAAATTGACATTAAATACATACGATTGCGTTGTATTCTCTTAAACAGCGTGCGGGAAAATGTATCGCATTGTGTCACATATTCTCACTCTGTACAATGTAATGAAAGATTTCTTGTTATGTTTCTTCTTATAGAATAAAAAATATTAAATCTAAATTCTACTTGATCAAAATTTCCATGTCATAGTAGAAATCTTGTCTACAATTTGGATGGGAACATAAAAAATATTATCGGAGATCAAGGAGAAGGCAGAGATTAACATGTATATAAGGGGGTGTAGGATTAGGAGTAGCAAGTAGGATTAAGAGTAGGTATGGTAGGGGTGTATAGGAGTAGCAGATAGGAGGTCCAGGAGAAGGGTATGGGTTAACATGTATATTAAGGGTAGTGTTGGATATGGAGTTAGTTTAGATGTGGGTTTACAGGAGTAGGTGTAGCAGATAGAAAGTCCAGCAAAAGGCAGGATTAACATGTATATTAGGGTGTGTAGGATTAGGAGTAGGTTTAGAAGGTGGTTATAGGAGTAGGAGTAGCAGATAGGAGGTCCAGGAGAAGGGTATGGGTTAACATGTATATTAAGGGGAGTGTTGGATATGGAGTTAGTTTAGATGTGGGTTTACAGGAGTAGGTGTAGCAGATAGAAAGTCCAGGAAAAGGCAGAATTAACATGTATATTAGGGTGTGTAGGATTAGGAGTAGGTTTAGAAGGTGGTTATAGGAGTAGGAGTAGCAGATAGGAGGTCCAGGAGAAGGCCAGGATTAACAGATATATTAGGGACGGGTGTAGGATAAGGAGTTGGTTTGGAGGGGCGTTTAGACGAGTAGGAGTAGCAGAAAGGAGGTCAAGGAGAAGGGTGAAATATGTATGTTATGGAGGGGTGTAGGAATAGGAGTAGGTTTATAGGAGTAGGAGTAGCAGAAAGGAGGTCCAGGAGAAGGCAGGGATTAACATGGTTATAAGGGGGTGGCGACGTAGGATTAGGAGTAAGTTTAGAGGGGGTTTATAGGAGTAGGAGTAGCAGATAGGAGGTCTAGGAGAAGGCAGGGACTAACATGTATATTAGGGAGGGTATATGATTAGGAGGAGCAAGTAGGAGGACTAGGAGTAGTTTTAGAGGGGGGTTTAGGATTAGGAGAAGCAGATAGGAGGATCTGAAGAAGGCAGGGATTAACTTGTATATTAGGTGGGTGTAGGATTAGAAATAAGTTTACAGGGGGTTTATAGGAGAAGGAGTAGTAAATAGAAGGTCAAAGAGAAGGCAGGGATTAACATGTGTGTTAGGGAGGATGTAGGATTAGGAGTAGGTTGATAGAAGTAGCAGATAGGAGGTCAAGGAGAAGCAGTGATTAACATGTATATTAGGGGGTAGGGGTTTGAAATTAGGAGTAAGTTTAGAGGGGGTTTATAAGAGTAGGAGATTGGAGGTCCAGGAGAAGGCAGGGATTAACATGTATATTAGGGGAGATGTAGGATTAGGAGTAGGTTTATAGGGACGTTATCGGAGTAGGAGAAGCAGATAGAAGGTTCAGGAGAAGGCCAGGATTAACATTTATATTAGGGAGGGGTGTAGGATGAAGAGAAAGTTGTACAGGGGTTTGTAGGAGTAGGAGTAGCAGATAGGAGGTCCAGGAGAAGGCCTGGATTAACATGTATGGCTGTGTGAGAGAGCGGACGTACGCTAAAGGTGGCTCCAAGAACTTTGTTTTATTGGCCCTTTAATGTTTGTTTTCCATTACTGGGAGAGAAAGAACCGGACAGACTAACTTTTCGACCAATGTTGATGCTGTTTTAAACCAGTTAGTACTTTTGAAATGCTGCTTGTTTAGGGAAAAAACTTTACCTGTCGACACCTGAACTATTGAATACGTGTCAACTGTCAGTGACTGCACGTGCCATATACACGTATATGTACAACATGCCACCAAAACAGTCTAGTAAAACAAGAGTCAACGTACAAATGTGACGATATTTCAGATATAAGCAACTGTTTTAAGCAGCTAGACGTAAGAATTTCGGGAGAAATTGCTACACTGAAAAATGAAGTTTCAAAAATCAGTACGGAGGTAGCGGGCATCAAGGACAGGGTAGTTCAAAATGAGACAGCCCTTGAATTTATAGAAAAAGAGTTGACCAGTATAAAAGGTAACTTGACAACAGGGAAATGAACGCCTCAGTCTGGAGTTATGGGGAAGAAAATGGAACCTCGTTATACGAGGGATTGAGGGAGAGGCTAGGGAGGAACCACGGACCACCCTAAAACATGTGAGAGTTTTTCTGTCGAAAAAACTAAAAATTGAGGACGATGTTATCAATGACATCTTATTTACGGCCGTTCACCGACTGCCCAGTGGTCAGCCTGGACATAAAAATATCATCGTACGTTTCTCGGCCCTAATGGACAGGGATTTTGTATTTAGACAAGCTATTTCAAAACTTGAATCGGGGTCAGGATTCTCAGTGGTACCCGACTTACCGCCGTCATTGGCAAAATTTCGACAACAACTATTGACAAAGAGGGGAAAGCTACCAGACGAAGAAAAAAGGAAGACAAAACTTATCTACTTGAAAAACGCGCCTTTCCTGGTACTGGAAAAAAAGTAGTAGATTCTACACATCATGTATATATATAACACACGTGCACGGGCAATATAGGTGTGTATACGTGAACTTTTCATGCCAATTGACTTTTTTTTTTTTTTTAATGATAGGATCGGAACTGAGTCCGAAAATGCTCCTAGCACTGGCGAAATCCGAATGGTATATATACATATACATGCAAGGACGGCATAAGTGTATATATACAAAATGTACATAAGCGGACTGTAAATACACGGTCAAAAGTGTTGAAGACAAGTCTTGAATCGAACAAATCTGTTGAGAAAGAAGGAGGGGAAAAACTGTCTGGGCCTTGGTCTTGAAAAAGTTGATAAAATAATTAATTTTGTTGAAATGAAATGCCATAATTTTAGACAATTTTATCAATATGTCTTCAGAAATTAATTGAAGTCAAGTCTTCAGTGGAATTAAATACAGTTTTCAGAAATCTTTTTTGCTTTAAACAAATTGTACAAGATACGCTATTTAAATTGCTAAAATGAATATTATTTTGTTGAAATGAAAATATATTTAGCAAGGTAGTAAAAAATGCCAATGTTATAAATGGTAACCCACGGATGAATTAAATTTAAATGTGTGTGTGTGTGTGTGTGTTTTTTTTTTTTTTTTTTTTTGACGATTACCTAGTCTAGTCTTTTTGTGATGAATTACCTCCCTTAGACGTTTTTTACGATTTCCGGATCTTTTGATAGCCTTCCGTTTTCATAAACTATTGTAACCGGAAGTTAAGTATATTAAACATGTGGTTTCATCTGTAACAAGAAGTAGGGAGTATCTTCCTTACTCGCTTGGGACAAAAGATAGTCGAATATACAGTAATATGTCTAAGGGAGGTGAAATCAAACTGAAATTTCCATTACTTGTCAGAGGCATAGTTTAATAATGTAGTATGTTAAAATTAACACATGTCAATAATCATGTGAGCTCTAGCAGAACTTTTTTTTTTTACATCAATAGACACAGTAAATGTCTAGTATGTTTATATATATATATATATTTTTTTTTTTTTATTATTTTTCAAGAGTTTTTAATGTACATAACAATTACATCAACAAAACATCATCAACATACAACATACAATATGCTCACTCACACATCACCATAATCTCGATTAAGTTGCATCATCATCATCATCATCATCATCATCATCATCACCACCATAATCATCATCATCATCATCATCATCACCACCATAATCATCACAAACACCATCATCATCATCATCATCATCATCATCATCATCATCATCATTATCGTCATCATCATCATTATCTTCTTCATTATAAACATTACCTCATCATCATTATCCTCCTCATTATAAACATTACCTCCTCATCATAATCATCAGTCATCATGATCTCAATCAAGTAATCATGTCAATACATTCTTCATCATTGTCATATTCAATATGCCTTTGTCACCACCTTCATGTCAATAGATTCATCCTCAGCATTCATTATCACATATGCACCTCATCATCAACCTAACTATCAACACAATTTGTCATTATAACTTGAAATCCATCCATACATCATCGCCTGGCATTTTCATCAACACCCTTACTAACATCACAACACTACCCTTACACACTCAATCCTACACATACATCAATACTACACATAAAGATAAAGAGGAGAGAAAAAGAGAGAAAGAGAGAGAGGGGGGGGAGAGAGGTGATCTGGGTTAGTAAAAATTGCAATAATCAGCGAAACAATAGGGACTCGAGTATAAAGAAAAATACCTGGTAAATAAATAAATAAATAAATAAATACTATAAGGGTAAGCAAGGGGCCTGCTATACTGTAAAGACAGAGAATACTAAAATACGGTAAAACAAACTACATGACAGTAAATGTATTTAAAGTTAAGAATTGGCCAATTCCTATAATTTTCTCCATTTTCTCCATTCCTCATTAAAACATAACTGTGCCTGTTCACCTTTACTATTGGCAATATATTTCTGAAAGGTATAAAATTCCCTGACTGAATAAATAAGACTATATACACTTAAGGCTTTGTGATGACATCTTGCCTTATATATGTAATATTTAATGATAATTAAGATTTCATTGTCAAGTTTGCTACTGATTAACTGATTTTTATTAGCAATGAAACCAAACAGAAAACTTATTTTATTGAAGGAAAATGGAATAAAAAGAGCCTCCAGCAAAACTTCTACACTTTCTAAAAATTTTTGAACTTCTGGACGTTCCCACATAATATGAATACTTGTCTCCTTTTCTAAGTTACAGAATGTACAGTGTGGGTTATTCAGTAGTCGAATTTTAAACATATATAAATTTGTTGTTAAGATGTGTTAAACCACTCTGTACTGAAACCATTGAAGTTTTGTATTTTTTGTTGCACGAAAACAATTTTTATAAATATCACTCCAATTTAGAACATCAAATTCTAATATTTCTTCCCATCTTTTCCTCCCAGTAGAAATTATATCGTTTTTTACTAAAAGATTATATATATCTTTTGACCCATTTCCTTTTTTTACAAAACACTCAATACTACTTGGAATGGTTGGAAAAACTTGAGAGGTACATGTTCTTACAAAGTCAGATCTAGCTAAATATGACTTAACCACAGAGACTACACCATGGTATTCAAGGAAATTTGAATTTACATTATAAATTTGCTTAAAATCTTGAAAAGTGTAGAAAGTGCCAGTAGAAAAATCTTTGAATAAATCATTAACTATCATCACTCCCTTATCATACCATGTCTTGTAGAATATACTTGTCTTCCCTATCAACAAATCTTTATTATACCATAAAGGAGTTTTCCAAATATTTTTCTTAACATATTCTACCCCCACCCTTTCACTGAACCTCAACAGGGCTTTGAAAACATCACTCCAGAAATTATTTCTACAGATATTACAACATTTCTGAATGTAATCACTTCCACAGGAAGATAGCATATGTAGGTCAATATATGTTTGAAGAATTGCTTGCCATTTAGCAGATTTCTGGTGTAATCTTCTAATCCAGCCTAATTTCAGACTATCTATAAACAACTTTATATCTACCATTTTAAGTCCACCGTTATCAAAATTCTGGGTAACAATATCTCTCTTTACCTTGTCAGTTTTACTGTTCCATAAAAAGCTAAAAAGGATGGAATTGAGCTTATTCCAGAACTGGTTGTCAGGGTTTGGCAAAGACATAAATAAATGGTTAAACTGTGATATCATTAAAGATTTAATAAGATGAATTTTCCCAATTGGAGTCAGTGATCTCCTATTCCACATCTTAATGATAGATTTCAATTTAATTAATTTTTTATCATAGTTTAATTTTGGAATTTCATGAAGATTGACACTGAATTCAATTCCAAGAAGCGTGAATTTGACCTTTCCCCACTGTAATTTCAAGTCAGGTAACAAAGTATCTTCACTATATTTTTTACTTCCTATCCAGATCACTTGTGTTTTGTCAATATTTAGATTCAAACCAGAGAATTTTGCGAAAGCATTCAATTCTAAAATAGATTCTTTTAAAGATATTTCAGAGCCATCTAATATAAGAGAGGTGTCGTCTGCATATTGTGAGATAAGAATTGGAATATTACTGATGTTTATACCCTTAATGTTTTTGTTATGTTTTAGTTTAATGGCCAAAATTTCAACACAGAGAATAAAGATATATGGCGCGATTGGATCACCTTGTCGACAGCCCCTTCTTATATTGATGGATGAAGATACATTACCACCTTGATTAACAAAAGCACTGACATTAGTATGAAAAACTTTTATCCATTTACGAATATCTGGACCAAAATTAAAGAATTTGAAAACCTTGTCAATAAATTTCCATGGAACGGAATCAAATGCTTTCTCAAAATCTATCATTAACAACATTCCGGGAATATTTTTTTCCTCTACATGTTGCATAATGTCATATATTAATCTTGTGTTCTCCCCAATTTAACGACCTGAGATAAAACCTGACTGATCCTCACTAATTAATGTGTCTAATATTTTTTCCTCTACCAACATTACAACTATTTAAGAGATCATTTAAATTGAACCCCCCAAGATATTTCCAAAAACATTTAAAAAACTCGACGTCTTCTACACTTCTATTATCATCATATAATTTTTTGTAAAATGACCGTACTTCTTCAAGAATTTCATCTTGTCCAGTTAATGTGCCCTTATCCTCTGTTTCCAACTTGGGTATAATTTTGGAGGTAAAATTTCTGTTTTCTAGATTGAAAAAATATTTTGTTGGTTTTTCTCCTTCCTCTTGCCATCTCGCTCTAGTTCTAACAATGCTACCTTTAATCCTATCTAATCTTATTTTTTCTAATTTCTTGTTCAAATGCTCTAATTTCTCTATATCTACATGGTCTTGATCTTCAATGTTTTGTATTTCATTTCTTATACTTTTTTCAGCCATATTTTGTTGTTTTTTTCTGTGAGATGAATATGAAATTGTTTTGCCCCTGATTTCCATCAATAAAGTTTCTAGAAAAAGCTGGTCATCAATCATGAACTGTAAGTCTGTATCTGGGATATTCTCTATATTATTATGATTATAAATAGGAAGACAATATTGTGTTTTTATTTCCAAGATATATATAAAGATATATTTAGTTGCTAACATTTTGATTTTTGTTGTGAAATGAAAATGTATTTCGTAATAATAACATGTCTAAACATGGTACAGTATAAAAATAAAGTCTTCTGGGTTAAATTAATATACATCAAAACTTTGATGGAGCTTTATATGTTTATAAATGTAGTTGTAAACAGGAAAAGTCAACTTATTTAAAATTCTTGTGTACATAGTCCGCCAGTTTCATAAATTCATATTAATGTCTTCTAAATATTCATATGGGGTCACCAGTAGGTAGGATGAAAGCACAATGAGTTTCTTTTATTTTTTAATATTTGAAATGATTTGTAGCTGGGAGAGTGAGATGAGCCTTTTATGCTCATTGAAGATTAGAAAGGGAAGGATGGGGGGAGGGGATCTTTTGTTTTTGTTTTTAGAAAACATAGTCTCATATTATGATGTTACATCACATGGATACATACACTTAATTTCTACCAAAAATGGATATATAGGCACATGCTCAATTTTATTGTTACTTTTTACTGCATCAAATGTAGAATCTTTCGAATACACCATACATGTATCAAACTATGACTGAAGGTCTTAGAATTGGAAGTATAAATTGTAGGGGATTGTCCTCAGATCCATCAAAGCGCAGAGACCTGTTTGAAAGATGTAGAAAAAATTATGATATTACTTTTCTTATAGATACTCATTCTATTCAAAAGGTTAAAAACTTATGGAAAATGGAATGGGGCTATGAAGTCTGGTTTAGTTCATATGAGTCATAGAGTAGGGGGGTTGCAATCTTTGTTATCTAAGAAAGAAGACAAAAATGGTAATTTCTTAATTGTAAATATTAACCTTACTTCATGTGATAAAAACTTAACTTTGGTTGCAGTTTATGGACCAAATAATACAGATATCAACTTCTATCATCAACTATCTCACCATCTTGAGCTTAGTGAAAATACATCTTTCATTATAGGTGGTGACTGGAATGCACGACAGGATTATGTTAATGATACTAAAAATTATATAAATAGAAATAATATGATAAACCAGGGTAAAATTATAGATATTATGGAATCTTTTGATCTTGTAGATATCTGGAGAGAACAACATCAGGATGTTAACTTTTATACTTGGCATGGTCCAAATCAAAAACAGGCAAGATTAGATTATTTCTCGATCTCCTCTGATTTAATGTCTTATGTAATAAATAGTGACATAGGTTTTAGCTACAGATCAGATCACAGTCCAATATTAGTAGTTTTAGAATTTATTAAACAAAAAAGGGGAAAGGGAACATGGAAATTTAATAACAGTTTGCTAAGAGATCCTAATTGTGTAAATTTAGTTAAAGCGTGTATAAATAATATAACAGATCAATATGCAGAAAACCCTGAAGTAGAGAATAAAGATCTGTTAACTTTTACTATTAGTGACTCTTTAGTGTGGTGAACCATAAAATTTATATTAGGGGAAAGACTATTGCTTATACAGCACAGAAAAAGAGAGAAAAAGACAGGTAAGAAAAACAGAAGTTAGGTTAGAAAAATTACAAAAAACAGAACATAGGAACTCAGAGCTCATTCAGATGGTTGAAAATGAATTAAAACTACTTAGGGAAAGAAAAATTAATGGTATTCTCTTAAGAGCAAAATCAAGATGGAAGGTGGAAGGTGAAAAAAGTACAAAATACTTCTGTAATTTAGAGAAGAGACACTTCCAAGAGAAACTTATACCAAAACTTGTCAAAGAGAATTGACAAGAGATCACAAATATACATGAAATAATTTCAGAGCAAAAACTTTATTATGAAAAACTGTATAGCAGGAAAATTTTAGAAAATAATGAACATAACTTTTTTGATGATACAAACCCATTTAATAGAAAACTGTCTGCTGCACAAAGTGATCAATTAGAAGGTAAATTGAAATATCAAGAATGTCTCTTTTCTGTTAAAAATATGAAAAATGACAAATCACCAGGTATCGATGGATACACTGTAGAATTCTATAAATTTTTCTGGTCTGATATAAATAAATTTTTGATACGTTCTCTAAACCAAGCACACACAAATGGTCAATTTTCTGTCTCACAGCGTCGTGGCATGATTACATGTATACCCAAAGAAGGAAAATCAAAATTATATATGAAAAATTGGAGGCCTATAACTCTTTTGAATGTTGATTATAAAATAGCATCATCTGTTATTTCTAATAGGTTGAAAATTTTTTTAGATAGTCTTATTAGTGATACTCAGAAAGGTTTTAGAAAAGGCAGATATATTGGAGAATGTACAAGATTAATTGCGGACATATTAGAAAACACTGAAAAAATCATATATTGCTGGACTTCTTCTATTAATTGACTTTGAAAAGGCCTTTGACTCTTTTAAGTTTTGATTTTATTTTTGATTCTCTACATTTTTATGGTTTCGGGCCGTCATTTATTCAATGGATCAGAACTTTTTACAAAAATACAATTGTTGTATTATGAACAATGGTCATTGTTCAGAATTCTTTGAAGTACAGCGCGGTGTGACAGGGTGACCCTTTGAGTCCATATATATTTATACTATGTGTAGAAATATTAAGTTCAGCCTTAAAAATTAATCCAAATATAAATGGAATTACTATAAATAACTCAGAATATTTAATCAATCTGTTTGCAGATGATACTTTAAGTGATAACCCATTGTCCCTAGTAACCACACTTAATATTTTGGAAGATTTTGGAAAAGTATCAGGACTTAAAATAAATTTTGACAAAACCCAGGCAATATGGATTGGGGCTAGACGGGGTTGTGGGTTGGAACTTCTACCTGAAAGAAATTTGTTATATGGAACCATTTTTAAACTTTTGGGAATTACTTACAATTTCCAAAAAGAGAACATTTTTGAAGATAATTACTATGAAAAATTGAGAGCAATGCAAAAATTACTTAAAGATTGGTCATTTAGAAATTTATCCTACATAGGAAAAATTATTATTATAAAAACATTAGCCTTACCTATTTTTATTCAGACATTAACTGTCCTTGCTGACCCTCCTTTACATATAATTAAGGAATTACAAAAATGTTTCTTTACCTTTCTATGGGAGGGAAAACCAGATAAAATAAAGAGAAATATTATGTACAGTGATTATAAAAAGGGGGGGGGTTGCGTTTTCCACATATTTTGACTTTTTGTCACTCACTTAAGATGTCTTGGATAAAAAAAATGTTTTACCTCAAACCACTCAGCTTGGAAAACATTACTTATAGATAAACTAGAATTGGTTGGAGGTGTAAATATTTTTTTAAAATGACAAGGTTAGGATTAACTGAGATATCAAAAATGTTTAATACTTTTTGGAGTGAAGTATTTACAGTTTGGGCCTCAGTACAGGAAGAAGTATCCCCCACAACTCCTGAAGAAGTTATATCACAGCCTATCTTTTTCAATAATTTTATCAAAAGAGGTAACAAATGGTTCTTTTATAAACAGTGGTGTAAAACTGATATATTTTTTGTTTCAGACTTATTAGAAAATTATCGTTTTATGCCATATGATATATTTAAAAACAAATATAACATTAATGTTAACCTGATAGATTACTATGGTGTGATTAATGCCATTCCAAGGAACTGGAAAGTAATTTTGCAGAATGTAAATGTTCAAGTACCTATGGTAAATGTTCAATATAGGTTAATTGATTACCTTAATATACATGACAAAGTGACAAAGTATTTCTAACAATTTTTTATTAAATCTGTTTCTGAGAAACCTACAAATAGTCAAAGAAAATGGCAAGAAAACTTTAATACTGACATTAGTGAAGACACTTGGGAGTTAATTTATTTAATATCAAGGGAGATAACTAATGATACAAAACTTTTCAGTATAAAATATTACATAGGATATTGTATACAAATACAAAGTTAATGAAATGTAAACTTGCAGAAACCGAAAGATGCACATTCTGTACAAATGAAAGAGAAACGATTATACACCTATTTTGGGAGTGTAATGTTGTTAAAACACTTTGGTTTTGGTTAATAGAATTATTAGAAAACAAACACCAATTGTCTTTACCTAGAAATCCAGAAGTCTTTGTTCTTGGTGTAGTAGAAATAGAACACAGATATGAAATCAATTTTTTAATGCTTCTTATGAAATACTTTATATTTTTGTGTAAATTAAAAAATAAAACTGTAACTATTTCTAAATGCAAGAAATATATTTCTCAATATAAAAAAATAGAGGACATTGGGTTATATAGATACAGCCTTAGAAAACAAGAAATTATTCAAAACAAATGGATCTTTATTAATCAGTTAATAAATTAGTGAATTATCGTATTCCAACGTATTGTTAACACAGTGTCAACAAGTATGTACTTTTTTGTTTTCATATGCACTGTAATATTTTATATTATATGCATTAATTTTAGATACAAGTACAATGTATGACGTGTAGTTATGCATGTGATGTGATTGATGTATGTGACTATTGATAAAAACCTTAATAAAAAAAAAAGGTTTTACATTGCCGGTGTTGTCAATGTGTAGGGATGGCCAAGGTTTAACATGGCCGGCGTTGTCAATGTGTAGGGTTGGCCAAGGTTTAACATGGCCGGTGTTGTCAATGTGTAGGGTTGGCCAAGGTTTTACATGGCCGGTGTTGTCAATGTGTAGGGTTTGCCAAGGTTTTACATGGCCGGTGTTGTCAATGTGTAGGGTTGGCCAAGGTTTTAGATGGCCGTAGTTGTCAATGTGTAGGGTTGGCCAAGGTTTTACATGGCCGGTGTTGTCAATGTGTAGGGTTGGCCAAGGTTTTACATGGCCGGTGTTGTCAATGTGTAGTGTAGGGTTGGCAATGTGTAGGGTTGGTCAAGGTTTTACATGGCCGGTGTTGTCAATGTGTAGGGTTGGCCAAGGTTTTACATGGCCGGTGTTGTCAATGTGTAGGGTTGGCCAAGGTTTTACATGGCCGGTGTTGTCAATGTGTAGGGTTGGCCAAGGTTTTACATGGCCGGTGTTGTCAATGTGTAGGGTTGGCCAAGGTTTTACATGGCCGGTGTTGTCAATGTGTAGGGTTGGTCAAGGTTTTACATGGCCGGTGTTGTCAATGTGTAGGGTTGGCCAAGGTTTTACATGGCCGGTGTTGTCAATGTGTAGGGTTGGTCAAGGTTTTACATGGCCGGTGTTGTCAATGTGTAGGGTTGGCCAAGGTTTTACATGGCCGGTGTTGTCAATGTGTAGGGTTGGTCAAGGTTTTACATGGCCGGTGTTGTCAATGTGTAGGGTTGGCCACGGTTTTACATGGCCGGTGTTGTCAATGTGTAGGGTTGGCCAAGGTTTTACATGGCCGGTGTT
This sequence comes from Ylistrum balloti, assembly GCF_031769215.1. Lineage (NCBI taxonomy): Eukaryota > Metazoa > Mollusca > Bivalvia > Pectinida > Pectinidae > Ylistrum > Ylistrum balloti. The sequence goes on along the minus strand of NW_026782645.1, from coordinate 430,457 downwards.
GTCAATGTGTAGGGTTGGCCAAGGTTTTACATGGCCGGTGTTGTCAATGTGTAGGGTTGGCCAAGGTTTTACATGGCCGGTGTTGTCAATGTGTAGGGTTGGCCAAGGTTTTACATGGCCGGTGTTGTCAATGTGTAGGGTTGGCCAAGGTTTTACATGGCCGGTGTTGTCAATGTGTAGGGTTGGCCAAGGTTTTACATGGCCGGTGTTGTCAATGTGTAGGGTTGGCCAAGGTTTTACATGGCCGGTGTTGTCAATGAAGCAGAAGGTAACTACTTCTGGACTCTTTGTTTTAATCTTCCTCTTGCTAATATTTGTTGTTTTTTTTTAAAAATTCTGATATAGCTTCCAATTTTCCTTCTTTTTGTAATTGCGAATAATTAAAAAAAGGTTCTCTCAAAACATCACGCATTCAATTTGCTTGAGATTATACCACGAATCTTATTCTGTACCATAACTGTATAAAAGGTCTAACTGTTCTATAAAGTCTTTATCCGGGGTATACTTATATTAATTTCAACTGACTGCTAGTTTTCTCTATTATGACTTTTACAACCTTTTTAAGTATTCCTGATCATATCGGATCTATTGGGTATAATATCGGTCGACTTTCAGAAAACGTACACGAATTTCAATCAAAAAGCAATGAATATTTATAATGGTTTATATGAAAACCTTGAAAAATTGTCAACAATTCTATACCATTTACATATTCCTATAATTCAATCCAAAGGGCATTTGAGTGTAACCGATTCAGCCAAACGCCGAGGAGAAGGCAGGAAGAACTGACAGGGCGTGGAGCAATCTCAAAAGACTAAGTTGTCACACGTGTTTGTTTTTTTATCATTATTATGCATTTTAATTCTCTCACAAGGCTGATTTTCTCGAGACAATAATCGCACATGGATATAACCATATTATTTGCGAGGATTCTTACAGGAAAATAGGATTGAAATAATCGATTACTGACGAAACTGGAAGCAATCAAATCTACTTAGAATTATGATACCAGTTGATATGAGAATCATTTGCGTGAAAGATTGAGTTTTATTTACTATTATTTTCAAACTACAAGGAAAGGGTTGGATTTCTGTAAATTTGCTATAGTAATGTTTTACGATTGAGTGACGATAAGTCATTTAGAGTCAAACCAGGAAAGACACTTCCAGGAACTACAGGAGAAACATCGAACTTAAACATCTGATGTTTAAATGTTGATCACACATAAAGCAGGATCTCTGTAAACATTTATGTGTGTGGAATAAATATTACAACTGCGTAAACGCAAGTAGTTTTTTCTCGGGGTTATTTGCTGTATTAGAGGCACATGCACCTCCATAAGGTAAAATTCCACGAAGCTGATAGGTCCAATGATGAATTTGTCCCAACCCATTTCCAAATAATTTATTCATATCAGACACGCTCTGACTATTACAACATGATGTCTATCCCCAGTGAATATAATGTAGCTTGCCATAGAACTGAATCCTATGAAACATTTAAATTTAGCCTACATGTATTTATTTTCATAAAATAATAAATTATTCCAATATTTTTTGTAAACATTAATAAACAGACCATTGTTTTTTTTTTACCTGAGCGCTGTATATTTCACATTGTTTCTCTAATAAGATCGGATTGGAATGACGTCATTTTAGCCAATATTTCAACCAGGTGTGATCTCCCACTTTTTGTTTGATTATGTTCCATTGATTTGCCTGAAGTCGGTATAAACGATGTTTAATTTGTTGATGGGCTGTTAGAAAAGGTTTCAATTCCTCTTTTGCAAACACTGATATACACTTAGTTGAAAGAATATTTTCGTTTTAGTTACAGCAATATGGGAACCACTTTTGATCTACGACGTCAGTTCCACATCTAGTATGTCACCTCTTGAAGCCTGGGACTATAGCTACGCACGTCAGTATTTCGAGACAATGTCCGCCGAAGATTTGATAAGGTTGATGGATACCGATACACCTATGGTGTCTTCACGCATAGCAGAATGGACAACACTGGGGCCGAATCAGGTATTGAAATGAAAATAAGGGTCACAATATTGGTAATGTGGAGACAACTGATGTTGTCTGAAGACAGCAGCAAAAGACAATCGAATGGATTGTCTGACGATAGTTGGAACTTTCCACAGTTTGCTTTTTCTATTACCTGATTTTGATTAGAGACACAAAAGTGATTAAATAATTCACTATTTCGGAGATCACTATGCTTCCCTCATATCGTTGTGATAACTGTTGCTGTCCTACTTAAAAATACCTTTGCTTATGATTTTTGACCAAACCGTTATTGACAAACACGGTATATATAAAATCATGTGCCTTCCTGTAGGGGATGCCATGAACGCTTAGGTTTTAAAAATGGATGTTGATAAGAAAGAAAAGTCCAAATAAAAAAATAAATCATGATGAGCAACTTGGGCGACCAAAACTGGATACTGGTAACTATCGTAATAAAATTGCCCTGTAAGCCTTTGTACATGCTGCTCTTCCAACATCAGATTTATTAGCCTACAATCATTAGATGTCCACAGTCCGTCCGTCCGTCCGTCGAGCCGCCCGGCCGTTTACAAGTCTTGTAATCGGTATATTTATGAGGTAGTGGATGATTCCTTCTCTGATATGTAGTTTCCCCTTAGCCTCTTGATATGTTTGGTACATTTCATGACTGATCAAGAATACCACATGAGTGGCTGCCATCTTGGCATTCAACTACACTGTATGAAAGGGTGTTTTCGCTAAGTCTTAAGAAACACCGGATGAATTGTTTTCAGATGTCAGAAGTATGTTTCCATTGGTCCGTGTTTGCACCCATTTGATTTAAAGAGTGATGAGAGAAACGAATCTGGTAACCGGAAGTCATCTTATATTTTGGTTATGAAAGTTCGTTATCTTTTTTCTTGAGAAACACTGGATGAATCTTTCTCAAATTTGATACGTAAGTTTTCCAACGTCCCAAGTCATATTCTTTGGTTTTGGGATTTATCAGAAAACGTGAAAAGGGCTGAGAAGAGAACATTTTGGATTTTGACCTTGGATGGGGCAATGCCCTCATTCAAAATTTGAACCATTTTCGCCGGTGTTTCTAACTCTATCTTTGCCGTTATTTTTACAATCTATTATTTTAGAGAATGGATGTTATTATCATTATTGTGGAATTATCTTAAATATTGTTTTATCAATAAGTCTTTAATGGTTACGATCACTGTCGCTCTCTACATCCCCGGTACGATCATCGAAACTCCATTGGTTACGATCACTGTCGCTCTCTACACCCCCGGTACCATCATCGATACTCCAGGGGTTACGATCACTGTCGCTCTCTACACCCGCGGTACCATCCTCGATACTCCAGGGGTTACGATCACTGTCGCTCTCTACACCCCCGGTACCATCCTCGATACTCCAGGGGTTACGATCACTGTCGCTCTCTACACCCCCGGTACCATCCTCGATACTCCAGGGGTTACGATCACTGTCGCTCTCTACACCCCCGGTACCATACTCGATACTCCAGGGGTTACTATCACTGTCGCTCTCTACACCCCCGGTACGGGGTTACTATCACTGTCGCTCTCTACACCCCCGGTACCATCCTCGATACTCCAGGGGTTACTATCACTGTCGCTCTCTACACCCCCGGTACCATCCTCGATACTCCAGGGGTTACAATCACTATCACTCTCTACACCCCCGGTACCATCCTCGATACTCCAGGGGTTACGATCACTATCACTCTCTTCAACCCTCAATGCTCCACAGGTAACAATCACTATCACTCTCTACACCCCCGGTACCATCCTCGATATTCCAGGGGTAACAAATACTATCACTCTCTACACCCCCGGTACCATCCTCGATACTCCAGGGGTAACAATCACTATCACTCTCTACACCCCCGGTACCATCTTCGATACTCCAGGGGTTACTATCACTATCACTCTCTACACCCCCGGTACCATCCTCGATACTCCAGGGGTTACCATCACTATCACTCTCTACACCCCCGGTACCATCCTCGATACTCCAGGGGTAACAATCACTATCACTCTCTACACCCCCGGTACCATCCTCGATACTCCAGGGGTTACGATCACTGTCGCTCTCTACACCCCCGGTACCATCCTCGATACTCCAGGGGTTACGATCACTGTCGCTCTCTACACCCCCGGTACCATCCTCGATACTCCAGGGGTTACGATCACTATCACTCTCTACACCCCTGGTACCATCCCCGATACTCCAGGGGTTACCATCACTGTCCTTCTCTACACCCCCGGTACCATCCTCGATACTCCAGGGGTTACCATCACTGTCCTTCTCTACACCCCCGGTACCATCCTCGATACTCCAGGGGTTACGATCACTGTCGCTCTCTACACCCCCGGTACCATCCTCGATACTCCAGGGGTTACCATCACTGTCGCTCTCTACACCCGCGGTACCATCCTCGATACTCCAGGGGTTACGATCACTATCACTCTCTACAACCCTTAATGCTCCACAGGTAACTATTACTTTCACTCTGTACACCCCTGGAACCATTCTCGATACTCCAGGGGTTACCATCACTATCACTCTCTACACCCCCGGTACCATCCTCGATACTCCAGGGGTTACCATCACTGTCGTTCTCTACACCCCCGGTACCATCCTCGATACTCCAGGGGTTACCATCACTGTCGCTCTCTACACCCGCGGTACCATCCTCGATACTCCAGGGGTTACGATCACTGTCGCTCTCTACACCCCCGGTACCATCCTCGATACTCCAGGGGTTACGATCACTGTCGCTCTCTACACCCCCGGTACCATCCTCGATACTCCAGGGGTTACGATCACTGTCGCTCTCTACACCCCCGGTACCATCCTCGATACTCCAGGGGTTACGATCACTGTCGCTCTCTACACCCCCGGTACCATCCTCGATACTCCAGGGGTTACGATCACTGTCGCTCTCCACACCCCCGGTACCATCCTCGATACTCCAGGGGTTACTATCACTATCACTCTCTACACCCCCGGTACCATCCTCGATACTCCAGGGTTTTCTTACACTTTCAATCAATCTCTGCACCCCTACAGTACCATCCTCGATACTCCAGGGGTTACCATCACTCTCACTCTCTACACCCCCGGTACCATCCTCGATACTCCAGGGGTTACTATCACTGTCGCTCTCTACACCCCCGGTACGGGGTTACTATCACTGTCGCTCTCTACACCCCCGGTACCATCCTCGATACTCCAGGGGTTACGATCACTGTCGCTCTCTACACCCCCGGTACCATCCTCGATACTCCAGGGGTTACGATCACTGTCTCTACACTCTCTACACACTGTCGCTCTCTACACCCCCGGTACCATCATCGATACTCCAGGGTTACGATTACTCTACACCCCGGTACCATCATACTCCAGGGGTTACGTCTCTCTACACCCCCGGTACCATCCTCGATACTCCAGGGGTTACGATCACTGTCGCTCTCTACACCCCCGGTACCATCCTCGATACTCCAGGGGTTACGATCACTGTCACTCTCTACACCCCTCGAAACTCCAGGGGTTACGATCACTATCGACCCGCGGTACCATCCTCGATACTCCAGGGGTTACGATCACTGTCGCTCTCTACACCCCCGGTACGATCCTCGATATTCCAGGGGTTACGATCACTGTCGCTCTCTACACCCCGGTACCATACTCGATACTCCAGGGGTTACTATCACTTTCGCTCTCTATCTACACCCCGGTACCATCCTCGATACTCCAGGGGTTACGATCACTCTACACCGCTCTCTACACCCCTCTCTACACCCTCGGTACCATCCTCGATACTCCAGGGGTTACGATCACTGTCGCTCTCTACACCCCCGGTACCATCCTCGATACTCCAGGGGTTACTATCACTATCACTCTCTACACCCCCGGTACCATCCTCGATACTCCAGGGGTTACTATCACTATCACTCTCTACACCCCTCGTTACTCGAGGGGATACCATCACTATCACTCTCTACACCCCCGGTACCATCCTCGATACTCCAGGGGTTACCATCACTATCACTCTCTACACCCCTCGATACTCCAGGGGTTACCTCTCTCCCTGACTCCAGGGGTTACCATCACTCCAGGGGTCACTCTCTCTACACCCCTGGACCATCCCCTCCAGGCGGTACCATCCTCGATACTCCAGGGGTAACAATCACTATCACTCTCTACACCCCCGGTACCATCCTCGATACTCCAGGGGTAACAATCACTATCACTCTCTACACCCCTGGAACCGTCCTCGATACTCAAGGGGTTACGATCACTATCACTCTCTACACCCCTGGTACCATCCTCGATACTCCAGGGGTTACTATCACTATCACTCTCTACACCCCTGGTACCATCCTCGATACTCCAGGGGTTACCATCACTGTCGTTCTCTACACCCCCGGTACCATCCTCGATACTCCAAGGGTTACCATCACTATCACTCTCTACACCCCCGGTACCACCCTCGATACTCCAGGGGTTACCATCACTGTCCTTCTCTACACCCCTGGTACCATCCTCGATACTCCAGGGGTTACTATCACTGTCACTCTCTACACCCCTCGTTACTCGAGGGGTTACCATCACTATCTCTCTCTACTCCGCCGGTACCACCCTCGATACTCCAGGGGTTACGATCACTGTCCTTCTCTACACCTCCGGTACTATCCTCGATACTCCAGGGGTTACGATCACTGTCTCTCTCTGTATCCTCGATACTCCAGGGGTTACATCACTCACTCTCTCTCTGATACTCCAGGGGTCCTCACTTACTCTCTACACCCCTGGTACCATCCTCGATACTCCAGGGGTTACGATCACTGTCGCTCTCTACACCCGCGGTACCATCCTCGATACTCCAGGGGTTACGATCACTTCACACTCTACACCCCCGGTCCATACTCCTCGATACTCCTACTGTATCCTCGAGGGGTTACAATCACTATCACTCTCTACATATCCTCACTCACTATCACTCTCTACACCCCGGTACCCCTCGATACTCCAGGGGTTACAATCACTTACTCTCTCTGTATCTTCGATACTCCAGGGGTTACGATCACTTTTTCTCACTGTATCCTCGATATTCCAGTGTTTACTATCACTTTCTCTCTCTGTATCCTCGATACCCCATGAGTTAAAATCACTTTCTCTCTCTGTATCCTCGATACCCCAGCGGTTACAATCACTTTCTCTGCCTGTATCCTCGATACCCCACGAGTTAAAATCACTTTCACTCTCTGTATCCTCGATACTCCAGGAGTTACGATCACTTTTTCTCTTTGTATCCTCGATACTCCAGGGGTTACAATCACTCTCTCTACACCCCTGGTACCATCTCGATACTCCAGGGTTACAATCACTTTCACTCTCTACACCTCGATACTCCAGGGGTTACAATCACTATCACTCTCTCATCCCCATCCTCGATACTCCAGTGCTTACTATCACTTTCCCTCTCTGTATCCTCCATACTCCTTGGATTACAATCACTTTCTCTCTCGGTTTCCCTGACACTCAAGGGGATACAATCACTTACTCTCTCTGTATCTTCGATACTCCAGGGGTTACGATCACTTTTTCTACCCCCGGTCTCTCTGTACAGGGGTACCTCTCTGTATCCTCGATATTCCAGGGGTAACAATCACTATCACTCTCTATACCCCCGGTACCATCCTCGATACTCCAGGGGTAACAATCATACAATCACTTTCTCTCTCTGTATCCTCGATACTCCAGGGGTTACAATCACTTCTCTCTCTACTCTCTCTGTATCCTCGATACTCCAGGGGTTACTATCACTTTCTCTCTCTGTCATACCTGGAACGATCCTCCCAGGGGTTACAATCACTTTCTCTCTATATATCCGGGATATTCCAGGAGTTCAAATTACTTTCACTCTCTGTATCCTCCATACTCCTGGGATTACAATCACTTTCTCTCTCTTTATCTTCGATACTCCAGATGTTACGATCACTTTCTCTCTCTCTCTATCCTCGATACTCCAGGGTTTACAATCACTTTTTCTCTCTGTCTCGTCGATATCCCAGGAGTTACAATCACATTCTCTCTCTGTATCCTTGATACTTACAATCATTTTCGCTCTTTGTATCCTCGATTACCCCAGGAGTTACAATCATTCTGTCTCTCTGTATCCTTGATACTCCAGGGGTTACAATCACTTTCTCTCTCTGTATCCTCGATACTCCAGGGGTTACAATCACTTTTTCTCTCTGTATCCTCGATACCCAAGGGATTACAATCACTGTCTCTCTCTGTTTCCCTGATACTCCAGAGGTTACAATTACTTTCCCTCTCTGTTTCAATGACACTCCAGGGGATACAATCACTTACTCTCTCTGTATCCTCGATACTCCAGGGGTTACGATCACTTTTTCTCACTGTATCCTCGATATTCCAGTGTTTACTATCACTTTCTCTCTCTGTATCCTCGATACCCCACGGGTTACAATCACTCTCTCTCTCTATATATATATATATATATCCTCGATACTGCAGGGGTTACAATCACTTTCTCTCTCCGTATCCTCGATAACCCAGGGGTTACAATCACTTTCTCTCTCTGTATCCTTGATACCCAAATGGTTACAATCACTGTCTCTCTATGTGTCCCTGATACTCCAGGGTTTACAATTACTTTCTCTCTCTGTATCCTCGATACCCCAGGAGTTAAAATCACTTTCACTCTCTGTATCCTCCATACTCCTGGGATTACAATCACTTTCTCTCTCGGTATACTCCATACTCCACGGGTTACAATCTTTTCCTCTCTCTGTATCCTCGAAACTCCAGGGGTTACAATCACTTTCTCTCTCTTTATCTTCGATACTCCAGATGTTAGAATCACTTTCTCTCTCTGTATCCTCGATACTCCAGGGGTTACAATCACTTTTTCTCTCTGTATCCTCGATACCCAAGGGGTTACAATCACTGTCACTTTCTGTTTTCCTGATACTTCAGGGTTTACAATTACTTTCCCTCTCTGTTTCAATGACACTCCAGGGTTTACAATTGCTTTCTCTCTCTGTATCCTCGATACTCCAGTGTTTACTATCACTTTTTCTCTCTGTATCCTCGATATTCCAGTGTTTACTATCACTTTCTCTCTCTGTATCCTCGATACCCCAAGGGTTACAATCACTCTCTCTCTCTATATATATATATATATATATAATCGATACTGCAGGGGTTTCAACCACTTTCTCTCTCTGTATACTCGATAATCCAGGAGTTACAATCACATTCTCTCTCTGTATCCTTGATACCCAAATGGTTACAATCACTTTCTCTCTCTCTGTCCCTGATACTCCAGGGTTTACAATTACTTTCTCTCTCTGTATCCTCGATACCCCAGGAGTTAAAATCACTTTCACTCTCTGTATCCTCCATACTCCTGGGATTACAATCACTTTCTCTCTCGGTATACTCCATACTCCACGGGTTACAATCTTTTCCTCTCTCTCTCTCTCTGTATCCTCGATACCCCAGGGGTTACAATCACTCTCTCTCTCTCTCTGGATCCTCGATATTGCAGGGGATACAATCACTTTCTCTCTCTGTATCCTCGATACTCCAGGGGTTACAATCACTTTTTCTCTCTGTATCCTCGATACCCAAGGGAGTACAACCACTGTCTATCTCTGTTTCCCTGATACTCCAGGGGTTACAATTACTTTACCTCTCTGTTTCAATGACACTCCAGGGGATACAATCACTTACTCTCTCTGTATCCTCGATAATCCAGGGGTTAAAATCACTTTCTCTCTCTGTATCCTCGTTATTCCAGGGGTTACAATCACTTTTCTCTGTATCGTCGATACCCAAGGAGTTACAATCACTGTCACTCTCTCTTTCTCTGATACTCCAGGGTTTACAGGGATACCCAAGGAGTTACAATCACTGTCACTCTCTCTTTCCCTGATACTCTTTACCATTTCCCTCTCTGTTTCAATGACACTCCAGGGGATACAATCTCTTACTCTCTCTATATCCTCGATACTCCATGGATTACAATTTCTTTCTCTCTCACAGTATCCTCGATACCCCAGGGGTTACAATCACTCTCTCTCTCTCTATCTCTCTCTGTATCCTCGATACTGCAGGGGTTACAATCACTTTCTCTCTCTGTATCCTCGATAATCCAGGGTTTACAATGACTTTCTCTCTCTGTATCCTCGATACTTTAGAGGTTACGATCACTTTCTCTCTCTGTATACTCGATACTCCAGTGTTTACTATCACTTTTTCTATCTGTATCCTAGAATAAGGCTAACTATTACAATCAGGTTGATTTATAAATTATTGGTCTTAATTCCTTACTTCTCTGCATTCATTGGCGACTTGAGATATTTGTTATCTCATTTTTCTAATGATCTTCCTCGTGTCTCCTCGATACCATCTCATTTTTTGCCTTAAGGTTAGCGTTCGTTCTTTTGAGGCAATATTTTGGTTCTCTCCACTGACTGCGACATGCCGAAGCCTTTCAAATTTGTTAATGTAACAACTGGTTTGCCTGTTATCAGTATAATATGACCGGATGGAGTGTCCTGCTGGGGGCGTTTGTCAGTATGCTTCAGTAGGATAGTGTCGGCTTCACTTCCGCTCTATCACAGGAAACCTTATTCGAACACATCGCAGCTTCCCAAGGCAACACAAGCACTCACCTAACGTACATTGGAAGGTTGATTAAAATCTGTGGCTGTTGAAAGAACGTCAAACATTGTACTTAAAATCAAACCATTTATATGTACTCAGGAAACAGGAACTCTCGCTCATTAAAGTATAAGTTTTTTATGAGTTGGTGAAATGAAGTATAAAGTGTTAAGTTTTTTTAATCGAAAATTTGCAATATAAAAACGTGCACCGGTAAGTATACATGCATTATGAAATCTTTTCTCATCACCAAGATAAAGAACTCCACTCTAAACATTCTTAATGTACATATGTATCAACGGTGTGTACATTTTTACACTGTTTTATAAATCATCATTTTTGTTGACAGATATTCGGTTCAATCTTCGAACTCATGTATATACTTCGAAATTCCCGGAAGCGGACGTAGACCCTCGCCTTCGACAGCAGGAAGAGCGAATCAGCTTAACTGACATGAAAATTCACTTTATGAACCGGACTGTTAGAGTTTCGCCACTGAAGGTTAACGATTATCTTGTTGTATTGTAATAAGAGAAAAATTATAAATCTGTTTGTGATCAGATAAGCAATGAATCGTAATGGTTAAATCACATGCATGACAATAAAGACCTTTCGTAAGATATAACTATATGTAGTTTGATAGCGCGAGAGTACAACCTCCTCATAATTCTACTTTAGGTTGAATTTACTGATCAAGATTTAGACATATTGATGAAATTTGTGATCAGTGTTTTAACTCGGAGTAGATATCCTAGTGGTTTAAATCAAGTTAAGGCTTGCTGACTTTTGTTGTACGGTATGCTCTGCCTTGACAGCTTTATTGTCCTTCAGTTTTCACTGATACTATCATGATCAAGGATAGAAAATAATAGTTAAAATCTTGAATAATGAGTGAAATAAAATGTTGTGTGCCAGTTTACAGTTTTATCATCATACTCTGAACTGCTGACAATGAGTCTGAACAAGTTGTTTTTACAAAAGTATTTTTACGTCTAAAGATAGAAACACTGGTGTCCCTTCGGTATGAGATGGAAGATGGAGTAATGATCAGTGAAGTGACTGCGGTTTGCTTAGAAACACCATATGTTATAAACCTTCAGACGTTTGATGGAGAGGAAGAGACATACAGAATCAGAGTATGTGATCTGATTTGTTTGTGATATTTTATCTTGTTACTAAGCTTCTTTTTCTGATTACATTGGACAAACCATGGGGAATATTAGATGTAGGAATTGGTTTCCTGACATTTCTGATATTTTAGATTATCTAAACAAACCAATCACACAAATTTGATTGCAGATAAAACTGAGTTTCAATATTGAATGGTCGACAGTGCTCAAGTGATCTTATTGATCACATTTATAAATGACTCTTTAATGTGAGATTCAGGCTTTTAATATAACTGTTACTGTTACTATCTTTTTTAGAAAATCCGTGTTAGCATAAGAGCGATTGGTTTTTTTGTTTTTGTTTTTTTTTTTTTTTTTTATTATTATTATTGTTGTTATTATTGTTTTTTTAGTTTTTCTTTTTGTTGTGATTTTGATCAAAATCGATCCTTTTTAAAGCTTCAGGGTTGCCGGGTTAAGGTCGATCGAACTTCACATTTCTGGTTTTTATTACTTAAGTCAAGATGGACCAAGGCTTGAGGGTCCTGGTTACCAAACAGTTGTTATACAATGTCCACCGTTAGCAGGCCAGATTATGATCTGTCACTTCTATCTCATTGCATGATTGTCAGAGGCAGATATGCTTTCATGTTTTTCTAATCTACATTGTTATCCCTGAGGTCTCATTTCTCACTGACTTACCTTTAGTTGTGCGTTCATTCCTCCTATGAGGAAGGTTTTGGGTTCTGTTCCCGGCCGAAGATATCATAGTAAAAACCCTCCCTGCTTATCGCTCACCGTTATGGTTGTGTAATAGTGTGCGTGCTTTATGGTGTGTCCTTTTGGATTCCTTCAGTTAATAAGTAATACTGCCTCCAGTCCTGTATTTTCACACGAAGGAGCGTATCTCCTACAAATACACGGACAAACCTCTCCTTCATAGAGAGATGGTCCTTAAATAAGGAGAACTGTTGACCGCATAATATAAATCACCTAACATCGAAGTAATGCTTGGAGTGCTAAGCTGTTAATACAAACTAAAATTATGGTCTTGCAGGAATTGAGCTGGTCGATGAAGAACTCGAACCATTTGGCCTACCGGCATATAGAGGTACTGAATGAAGCTGGTTCCCTGATCACTGTGTTTAGTCTGACAATACTCTATTCATGTAAGTTATTTCTCGATATTGTCTGCTATACAACAGAAACTCCTCTTTGTTAAAGAACAGTAATATTGAAGCGAAATCATTCTTTGCTGCATTAACAAAAATTACCAAAATGATTAATTAAGATTGAGCGATTTTCTTTCATCGAACAAATTTCTTATAATTTTCTGTCCCATATACAGAATGGGATACACTTAAGTAATTGATATACAAGTCAATTATATGTCGAACTCACATTTTTCCTTGAAACTTCAATTTAGAATATCAGACTAGTATTGCGAGGTCAGAAGAAACATTCTGTATAAATTATAGTTCCATTTTCTAGACTTACCATACGATGTTGCGAACTACTTAGTGATAGAGGGATACTACCGTAAGTATATGTCATTCTTCTATACATTCTATTCATTGCAATTTAAATACAAAGTGATTTCTTATCGAAAGTTTCTCTATGAAAATTTTGAATTAAATATATGGACTACTTTTGGCATTGTTAACGTGTCTTAACGGGTTTTCATCTAATTAGGTCTAGTCAATAACTAGTAGCTTTATAATCTTATCGTCCGTGATTCGTGCGTCAGTTAGTCTCAAATTTCAGTTTCTTGATCCACTATTTCTGAAAAATGTGATAATATCAACATTTGCGTAATTCATAAGAGCGGGGCCAAATAAGCTCAATGTTTCATTTTTTCCTCAGTTCAGCAAAAATCATTTGATCATATTCTTGAGTTAGGAAAACTAGCCATTGAGTGGTCGGATGTGGTAAACATCCGGGGTTAAGGGAGTGGGGTCCGCCAAAAGACATAAAGATAAAATCTTTCAAACACTCTATCCGCTTGACTGAAATGAATTTAACCAAATTTGACCTAAAACGTTAAAGTAAATGAAGAGTCTAGTCACTACTGGACCAGAATGTCAGGTCCGGGGGAAATAGGTCTTTAAACTGATTTTCTTAGAAAAAAATTGACCAAACTGTTCTTCGAGCATTCTTTAACAAAGTTTGAAGAATTCAACGGAGAAGCTTAATTAAGATAAACGGACTTTAACTTTTGGTTGTATTGTAAGAAATATCATTAACATAAAATATTTTTTTGGGTGAAAATCTCTTTTAGCAATGGACTCTACAGCAGCAGTCAATATCACACCAGCTACTTCAGGTGCTGTTGAATCTTCCGTCATTGACCAGACGACAACATTTACCAACCCAATGACATTCCCTTTTGAACGGGAGACAGCTCCTCCCGACTCAACGACGATCCTTACTGACCCAATACCGACACTTATTCACGAAACGACAACCCTCATAGACTCAACGACAACCCCTGCTGACCAAATACCAACCCTAACTCACCAAACAACAACACTAAATGACCCATCGACAATCTTTGCTAATCCAACATCTCTTATCAATCCAACTATAACATTTACCGACTCAGCATCCCCCAGTCATTCATCAGAAACCCATAACGACCACGGCGTAACCTCAGCTGACCACTCGTCTATTTCCATTCACCAAACATTCACTCTCAGCGTACAACCAACTACACAAAACACAACTGACAGCAGTGCACCGTCTGGAACTACGGGTAAAATCGCTTTGTCATAAATCTCAGTATCGTGGTGAAGAGTGTAAATTTCCTATCAAGATTAAACGTTTTATGTTTTTATATAACAATTCTTTGTTGTCACGTGTCACGTTATATCTGACGGATAGTGTGTTCTTTGTTGTCACGTGTCACGTTATATCTGACGGATAGTGTATTCTTTGTTGTCACGTTATATCTGACGGACAGTGTATTCTTTGTTGTCACGTTATATCTGACGGACAGTGTATTCTTTGTTGTCACGTTATATCTGACGGATAGTGTATTCTTTGTTGTCACGTTATATCTGACGGACAGTGTATTCTTTGTTGTCACGTTATATCTGACGGATAGTGTATTCTTTGTTGTCACGTGTCACGTTATATCTGACGGACAGTGTATTCTTTGTTGTCACGTGTCATGTTATATCTGACGGACAGTGTATTCTTTGTTGTATTCTTTGACGGATGTCTTTGGTGTCACGTTATATCTGACGGACAGTGCATTCTTTGTTGCCACGTGTCACGTTATATCTGACGGACAGTGTATTCTTTGTTGTCACATGTCACGTTATATCTGACGGACAGTGCATTCTTTGTTGTCACGTTATATCTGACGGATAGTGTATTCTTTGTTGTCACGTTATATCTGACGGATAGTGTATTCTTTGTTGTCACGTTATATCTGACGGACAGTGTATTCTTTGTTGTCACGTGTCACGTTATATCTGACGGACAGTGTATTCTTTGTTGTCACGTTATATCTGACGGACAGTGTATTCTTTGTTGTCACGTGTCACGTTATATCTGACGGATAGTGTATTCTTTGTTGTCACGTGTCACGTTATATCTGACGGACAGTGTATTCTTTGTTGTCACGTGTCACGTTATATCTGACGGACAGTGTATTCTTTGTTGTCACGTTATATCTGACGGATAGTGTATTCTTTGTTGTCACGTGTCACGTTATATCTGACGGATAGTGTATTCTTTGTTGTCACGTTATATCTGACGGATAGTGTATTCTTTGTTGTCACGTGTCACGTTATATCTGACGGACAGTGTATTCTTTGTTGTCACGTGTCACGTTATATCTGACGGACAGTGTATTCTTTGTTGTCACGTTATATCTGACGGACAGTGTATTCTTTGTTGTCACGTGTCACGTTATATCTGACGGACAGTGTATTCTTTGTTGTCACGTGTCACGTTATATCTGACGGACAGTGTATTATATAATTGAATACAGCCAACATCAAAAAAATGAAAAAAAGATATTGACAAATGCTACTGCCTCGTTAAAGCTATCTATATGGCAGCTATGACAACTTTTTTTGCACAGTAAACGTTTTCTCATGTTTTGTCTAAACTGTTATTCTTCAGGTATATGTGAAATCCAATATGGCCGGCATTGCTGCCATTTGGAAAAACTCATTTTGAATCTCTTTTTAAAATTCCACTGGTGCCATTGAACTAATGTTTAGGAGGTGTGGAGAACCTGAACAGCGATGCTGGTTTTGTTCACATTTCCACTATCCCTATTTCACCATTGATCGGTATTTGATGTCAGATTACTGTTAAGATTCATGGACCTCCTGTGTTCCCAGAAACGAGATGCCAGAAAGAGTGCTCCTGTAGACAAAGCAACTGGGGAAATACAACTCTTGATGATTTGGAACCGGAAGTTCGCGCCGAAGTTCTCCGAATAATATCAGAACTGAAGTCCACTCTTACTGTTGAAAAGATCTCACTGTCAATGTACAGAGCAAAGAAGATTAGTGCTACTGACACAAGAACAACGTCATCCAGCATCGGTGCAGTTGGAATCGTCATAATCGTGGGCCTCGTATTGGTCCTCGTCGTAGCGGATGTGACCTCATTCTTCGCGCCGAAAAATCAGAAGCCGTACCGGAGGATCAAGCCAAAATGATTGTTTCATCGGCAGTGATTTTTTTCAGATCTGTGTACTAATGTACTTCCGCTTATTGTTTCTGACTTAAGAATGTTTCGATTAACTTGGAGGAGCGGAAATATGTTACAATTTTTTAAATATGGTAAAGGAAACCTTTTTTACGTCAATCGCTTCAGTAACAACTACGATACGTAGACAGTGCTCTGATTTCTGACGTCTGTGTTGGTGTAACATGAAAATAAATGCCTTTTTCACGCATTCAGTTGTACTTCTATATCATATGGTATGCTCATAATTTGATATCACGAAAAAAGGTGCGTCAAGAAATGTTAAAAAGGTCAACAGCAATGCTAAATGTTATATTTTTAATGATGTAAATATTTCCCCGGCTTGTTGTGATAGCTCTGTAAATACAGATCGGGGATCTAGATATACCACAGTTACTTTCTTTCCTTAAGCTTTTTATAACAAATCGTGTAAAATTAATTACACGAATTATTTCAACGTCAGGTGGAACAATATGTACCTATCCTATTCCAAATAAAAAATATGTAATTGGAGCCAAAATCCCATGAGATTAAACAGTGTTATCTGCTTTAATGATAAAGCATATCAAACTGTAAATAGGATTAATTAATTACGCTGAAAACAACAAACGGCAATAACTCTTCATAAAAATATCAATTCAAAACACTGTTAGTAATACAGTTTCATTTCTTGGTTAAAAAAGCAAACCAAGTGCTGGAGAGATTGGGTAGAAGCTCCAAAAAGGAGATAAAAGGATAAGCTAAAAATCATCTAGTTATAATTATCAATCAAGCTGATTATGAAATTTATTGTGTGGATGGGAGGGGGGCGGGGAGACAAACAAGCTGGCTGAGTATTATTTCATGTCCCCTACCGGCCCCGCAAAGTGTCATACTGTAATCATGTTTAGCATTGTGCGCCTAAATCATATTTGTTTGTTTTCAGTTTGACTCTACAGTATCCACTTTTGACTCCACAACATCCAAGTTTGACTCCACATCATCGACGTTTGACTCCACATCATCGACGTTTGACTCCACATCATCAACGTCTGACTCCACCTCATCCACGTCTGACTCCAAATCATCGCCGTTTGACTCCACTGTATCCACTTTTGACTCCACATCATCCAAGTTTGACTCCACAACATCCACGTTTGACTACACATCGTCTACGTTTGACTCCAAATCATCTACGTTTGACTCTACAGTATCCACTTTTGACTCCACAACATCCAAGTTTGACTCCACATCATCGACGTCTGACTCCACATCATCGACGTTTGACTCCACATCATCGACGTTTGACTCCACATCATCAACGTCTGACTCCACCTCATCCACGTCTGACTCCAAATCATCGCCGTTTGACTCCACTGTATCCACTTTTGACTCCACAACATCCACGTTTGACTACACATCGTCTACGTTTGACTCCAAATCATCTACGTTTGACTCTACAGTATCCACTTTTGACTCCACAACATCCAAGTTTGACTCCACATCATCCACGTTTGACTCCACATATCCACTTTTGACTACACATCGTCTACGTTTGACTCCACATCATCGACGTTTGACTCCACAGTATCAACTTTTGACTCCACAGCATCCAAGTTTGACTCCACAACATCCACGTTTGACTACACATCGTCTACGTTTGACTCCAAATCATCTACGTTTGACTCCACATCATCAACGTCTGACTCCACCTCATCCACGTCATACTCCAAATCATCGCCGTTTGACTCCACTGTATCCACTTTTGACTCCACATCATCCACGTTTGACTCCACATATCCACGTTTGACTACACTTCGTCTACGTTTGACTCAACATCATGGACGTTTGACTCCACAGTATCCACTTTTGACTCTACAACATCCAAATTTGACTCCACATCATCGACGTCTGACTCCACATCATCGACGTTTGACCCCACATCATCGACGTTTGACTCCACATCATCAACGTCTGACTCCACCTCATCCACGTCATACTCCAAATCATCACCGTTTGACTCCACTGTATCCACTTTTGACTCCACATCATCCACGTTTGACTCCACATATCCACTTTTGACTACACATCGTCTACGTTTGACTCCACATCATCGACGTTTGACTCCACAGTATCAACTTTTGACTCCACAACATCCAAGTTTGACTCCACAACATCCACGTTTGACTACACATCGTCTACGTTTGACTCCACATCATCGACGTCTGACTCCACATCATCTACGTTTGACTCCACATCATCGACGTTTGACTCCACATCATCAACGTCTGACTCCACCTCATCAACGTCATACTCCAAATCATCGCCGTTTGACTCCACTGTATCCACTTTTGACTCCACATCATCCACGTTTGACTCCACATATCCACGTTTGACTACACTTCGTCTACGTTTGACTCAACATCATGGACGTTTGACTCCACAGTATCAACTTTTGACTCCACAACATCCAAGTTTGACTCTACAGCATCCATGTCTGGCTCCACATCATCTACGTTTGACTCCACATCATCCACGTCTGACTCTACAGAATCCATGTCTGGCTCCACATCATCTACGTTTGACTCCACAGTATCCACTTTTGACTCCACAACATCCAAGTTTGACTCCACAACATCCACGTTTGACTCCACATCATCCATGTCCGACTCCACATCATCGGCGTTTGACCCCGCATCATCCACGTCTGACTCCACCTCATCCATGTCTGACTCCAAATCATCGCCGTTTGACTCAACTGTATCCACTTTTGACTCCACATCATCTACGTTTGACTCCACCTCATCCACGTCTGACTCTACAACATCAAAGTTTGACTCCACAGCATCCACGTTTGACTCTACAGAATCTACGTTTGACTCTACAACATCCACGTTTGACTCTACAGCATCGACGTTTGACTCTACAACATCCACGTTTGATTTTGCATCATCCACGTTTGACTCTACAACATCCACGTTTGACTCTACAGCACCACGTTTGACTCTACAACATCCACGTTTGATTTTGCATCATCCACGTCTCACTCTACAGCATCCATGTCTGGCTCCACATCATTTACGTTTGACTCCACAGTATCTCCTTTGGACTCCACAACATCCACGTTTGACTACACATCATCTACATTTGACTCCACATCATCCACGTCCGACTCCACATCATCGACGTTTGACCCCACATCATCCACGTCTGACTCCACCTCATCCACGTCTGACTTCACATCATCGACGTTTGACTCCACTGTATCCACTTTTGACTCCACAACATCCAAGTTTGACTCCACAACAGCCACGTTTGACTACACACCGTCTACGTTTGACTCCACATCATCTACGTTTGACTCCACAGTATCAACATTTGACTTCACAACATCCAAGTTTGCCTCCACATCATCCACGTCTTACTCCACATCATCGACGTTTAACTCTACAGCATCCACGTTTGACTCTACAGCATCCACGTTTGAATCTACAACATCCATGTTTGACTCTACAGTATCCACGTTTGACTCTACATCATCCACGTTTGACTCTACAACATCCACGTTTGACTCTACAGCATCAACGTCTGACTCTGCATCATCCACGTCTTACTCTACAGAATCCACGTTTAACTCTACATCATCCACATTTGACTCTAATACAACCCGCCTTTGACTCTGCATTATCCACGTTTGACTCTACAATATCCACATCTGACTCTAAAGCATCAACGTCTGACTCTACAGCATCAACGTCTGACTCCACAGAATCCACGTCTGACTCCAGAGTATCCACGTTTGACTCTACAACATCCACGTTTGACTCCACAGCATCCACGTCTTACTCTAGAGCATTCACGTTTGACTCTGCATCATCCACGTTTGACTCTACAACATCCACGTTTGACTCTGCATCATCCACGTTTGACTCTACAACATCCACGTTTAACTCTACAGCATCCACGTTTTACTCCACAGCATCCACGTTTGACTCTACAGTATCCACGTTTCACTCTACAGTATCCACGTTTGACTTTACATCATTCACGTTTGACTTTACATCATCCACGTTTGACTCTAAACATCCACGTTTGACTCTACAACATCCACGTTTCACTCTACAGTATCCACGTTTGACTCTACAGTATCCACGTTTGACTTTACATCATTCACGTTTGACTTTACATCATCCACGTTTGACTCTAAACATCCACGTTTGACTCTGCTTCATCCACGTTTGACTCTACAGCATCCACGTTTGACTCTACAACATCCACGTCTGACTCTACATCATCCACGTTTGACTCTACATCATCCACGTTTGACTCTACAACATCCACGTTTGACTCTACAGTATCCACGTTTGACTCTACAACATCCGAGTCTGACTGTACATCATCCACTGTTCCTTTAGAATCAGTGCCATATCCTAATACTTAGTACTAAAAGTCCCAAAAGCATTTTAACCTGGAAAAGGACCTCTTTCACGAACAATGGAATTTTGCCCACGACCCGATTTAATCCAAACCATGTGAAGTTTGTCAATTAGCAGCTTAATTGCGTGGAGTCAGAATCTCGAAAAGAATAAATCAAACTTAATCTGTACCCTTGCAACAAGAAGCCATATACCAAATTTCATTTCGATAACTCAAAGCATAAGCCAAAAAAGTCCGGAGAACCATATTCCCAGGAAATTTTCTATGTTGAAAGGTGCATAACTCTGCCAAAAGGGTCACAAACAGCTGGGAATCTACCTTAATCTGTATCCTGGCAACCAAAAGCCATATGCCAAATTTCATTTTGATAACTCAAAGTATTACCGAAAAAAGTCCGGAAAACTTTTGTACGGACGCCGACGACGACGCGTGACGACGGACAAAGTGATCCCTAAGTGTCCGCCAGCTCTGCAGGCGACACAAAAAAAACTTTGTTTTCTTTATTTTACAAAAAAAAAGAGAACATAAGAAAGACATTAAAGATTAAATGTTTTAGTAAAGATCTGAATGTATGTATAAAATTCACTGTATAAATATTCAGTAAGAAAGTAGTTCCGACGCACGCAAAAACATACAGTGTATTTCCGCTCGGCCAGAATACAGCAAAAGTATATGTAGCAGCTGTATTCCATTTACCGAAGCCCATGCAGTTGCAGGATAAAAAAAGGGTTATACTGTTGAGTTGAAATCCATAAATTCAATGAATCTGTATTGTAAATCAGCCATCCACTTGAGCCAGGTTATTATAGCCTTATTCCTGTAGTTAGACGTGGGCGATGCCTATGAAAATGGTGTATCTTAAAGAACTGATATGGGCCCTCCAGGCCTCTTACTTTACTTGCAAAGATGTTTTATATCCAATGTCATCTATAAACTTTCTTTATCTCTGTTTCATATTTTGAAGAACAAAAACAAAGATAAGAAATACATCACAACATCATATCAATCACATGATGTCACTTTCGAGATTCTGACTTCACGCAATTAAGCTGCTAATTGACAAACAAAATTTTTTCAATTTTTTGGCTAAGAACAGCAAATGTAAGGGGCCAAATTACATTAAAAGCGCTTGGGTGCACCGAAACCGGAAGAGTTTGAAACACTCCTCCTAAGATCAAACTTTGTTCTAAAAATCAAGAAAAAAACACAAACTTTTTTCTTATGCCAAATTCGACAAATAATGTTTGCTTAAAATGACAAATAGATTCCAATGAACAAAATAAGTGGTTATAAGAAGCCTTACGATGAACCCTTGCCTTGTTATGGAGCCATTTCTAAACCTTACCTTATACCCTCAGTAAATGTCACAAATTCTATAATAATTCAGGCCCTATGGGCCTTTTGAATTTCTTTAAGTGCTATTTCCGCGGGGTGTATTGGGGTGCTATAAATGCAACATGGTTTGGATTAAATCGGGTCGTGGGCAAAATTCCATTTTTCGTGAAAGAGGTCCTTTGACGCTGTAGTTAGACCCCTAAAACATCTCTTTAAAGTATCTGCGACATCACGAAGATTGCGTTACCCGCGAGTCGATAAAAAATATTCTGAGTATTGCATATTCTGGTATTGGTACCCCTCTAGGAAGTGTATCACTTTAAACAAAGCACAACCTCAAACAAAAGCCAGTTTCAAAGTTTTATTACATGATGAGGTCCATTTATGTCACTTAATATCCCCCACTATCTCTATTAACAGTGTAATTTTACGCGAATATGCCTTGCCTGCTGTATAGTGTGAAATTCAGATCTGATACCTGCCAGTCATTTGAGTGCTGTAGGTTAATTACTGTTTGAACTTTGAGGTAGATCATTCTCACAATATCTAAGACACATGATCCAAATAGTGGCTAAATTTCATATTTGTTAAACATTTACTAATTTCCTTCGTAAAAGCATCCTGAAACATCCGGTCAATTGTAGGATTTATTGGACAGACACGAAAACAAATCAAAACCTGAACTTCTCTTGACCTCCATTCTGTTTTTTTCTGGTAGGGAAGTAAAATATGTATGGTGTGTAAGGAGGAGCGCAATATCAACTTCTTCGATGTTTCTGTGAGATATTGTTTCGCTTTTCTTGACCACTTATTTTATTCATATGTTTTAAAATAGTATAATCTTTTCTTTCAATCCGAATAAAAAATTTGCCACACTGTTGATAATCCTTCTGATACTGGAAATTAAAGTATCATTCTGCATTTAACTGAATTTTGAATTGCCCTTCCCTTAATTTCGAATTTATGTCTCCGATGATGCATTATGCAATGAATGTTGAAAGAGGACCAGGGCATTCATATATTCATTGCGATTGTGTTACACGACTGTGAGTTGAATTTGATTTACCGAGCCAAAATCGATATTCTTATGTTCGGGTTTTCAGATAAGCATCATTATATATTCCATATGTCACTTCTGTGGCTTTGATCCGTACAGGAAAACTTATCGACAATGATGATGCATTTGCTATAATGTTTCAGTGATTTAATAACATCATATACAAATATTGGAGAGGAAAATATTTTAAAACATTCAAACAAATCGTTGGGGTGGCCGGTTGGTATAGATATTACGCACTTGCCGTTCACCTGCGCGACCAAGTGGGTTTTCCCTGGGTACTCCGGTTTCCTCCCACAGTAAGGCCCCTCACGCGCTTCCATAAAAAGCCAACACATGTGATTAATATTTGAAAAAACATGTTTCGCAATAACTGTAAAATAAAAAAAAATGTAAATGATTTGTTTTCCACAATGTTCAATTCTTTTCCATTAACCTTTGTTCCGTTTGTAGGTCTAAAATCCTCATAAGAGACAAGGTCAAATTAGTCGAGGTATGTAGAAATTCAAAAACCAGTCCGTGGTTTGTTCATACATTTTATGCATTTATATATATTTAAGAAGGTAGCCATTATGATCAATCCTGTGTTATCTTATTTCTACATATAAGAAAAAACGTTTAAATTTACAAGCCGACTGTGACGGCTTCGATGCATTGCTGGGATGGCCATTCTATATGACTAGGAAAACTGATAGACCATCTATGGCTCCAACAAACTGTTTCAGTGTAACGACGGTTTCGCCCGTTGTCAGTATACTGTGATCTGATAGGATGTCCTAAGGGCAGTATACTTCATTATGCTAGCACTGTAAAGGCATCCTTCGTTCTTCACTATAAGACGGATTTTTTACACTATCAAAACGCAGCCTCAAGAAAACACAAGCAGTGACCTCAGACTCTTACGTCATATATATAGGGAGGGTCTCCTGAAACGTGCAATATAAACAACAAACTATGCCCGCCCAGGTACGTAAAACTACCAGTTCCCTACCCATATCGTAGCCTTAAACGACCACGGCTGTTGTCAAAATCAAATCATTATCAAAAATATATAAATAATGAACATACGAGAACACACTTAGTCCATCAACATCATAACCGCCGGTCATTGTTTTTCGATGACAAATAAACGACATCTTTTGATAAACTAATATTCTATGCTACTTGAAGTGAAAGTACGAAACGTCACAATCATATTGTATGATTATATCAACCCTTGTTATGTTTATTTGCGTTGCTTTATCATGCATTTTGTTAGATATTTAGGTTGTACAAAGGACACACACGTAGATCGCACCTAACAATACGAGTCTAAAATGTGATAGAGTAGAGTCAGATAATGTAACATACAACTAGAACTCGTCAAAGTCCTATAGTGTAAAGCCTAAATAATAATTGATGTAAACTGAAACACACGTTCTATTCAAATGTTTTTATTATTAATACATTAATAGGTTATGGCAACCCGAAAAGAACGTTTTTATTTCTAGTGCAATGTGACAATACAGGACCTTTTTTATTTTTGTAGTTAAAAATACGTACACAAATCCTTGAAAATGTGATCAATTTGTCCGACATACAATGTAAACTTCATTCAATCTTAAACAGATCAAGCTGTTCGGTGGTCGCAGGTCAAATGTTTGATAGGAGAGGTTACACATATTTGTTAAATCCTACACTAAATCCACAACAAGTGTCCGCTAGTATTCTTCAATACTTCAAACAGATACAATGGAGGTAAGTAATGATTCAAGTTACATCATACAACTGTTTTGTCCTTCTAGGACTCAAAACTGTCGAAAAGAAATGTTAAAATCAAGATAGGGGAAGTCCACTAGCCACATAATTGAATAATTTTTGTAACTTCCATATATATCTTATGAATTTAGAAGAACGTCAAGTACCTATATATATGCAATATTCCAATGAATCAAAACGTACACCAGCAATGGCAAATCTGAACTAGTTGGAACTCGGTGCTGACTTTTAGATAGGGTTGATTTTTGTGACCTTGTGACCTTTTGCTTTGCTTTTCTTTTTATGAAATTTTGATTCAATATTTCTAGTTCGCAACCAAGATACCAACTGGGATAAGTCCATGACTACGATGAAAACGACAGGAATGACAAGTGCCAATATCGCCACACAACCGATGCTCTTCGATGATGTTCTGTCATCCGGTGCCGAAGTTAACTTGCGATTGTAAGAACTGGTCTTCGTTTTTTCCACCATAATGTCTTTCTGTAGAGACTTGATCTTATTTACGAGTTCCTCCGTTGTCATTGGAACGTTTTTCTTAGACTCGTATGCGTAAAGACATCTTTGGTTGGTAGGCATTGTTTCGGAGCTGACCGATGATGTAAAAACTGGCTCGGAGCTTGGCGACTGCGTGGAATGTGATTTAGTGGTAGTAGAAGACGTAGGTATTGGTACAATGCTGGTAGGACGGTCTGGAAAGGGGAACATTAATGAAAAAAATATAAATGAACGTTTAGAATGAACACTTTGAAAGAATATTTGAGGACAGCTGTTCTTAAAGCGAATATAAAACGTTCTTTTTTCCAATAGTATGTTACAAAACTAAGACTTTCTGTTAATTACTGAATTTAAAAGTCACTGCAACCATTTTTATTGATATCTAAAAATCAAAGAATGTAAACAGTGCGGTCTTGATCTAATTCATACATTACCGCTCGTAACACTGATGCTGCGCATGCGTATAAGCCTAGATTGAAACAATATGGCGGACGCAAATACGAAAAGGCGACGAGGACCTAAACGCTACCTTACAGAAAGTGCCAGAAAGCGTAAGAGAAAGGAGTCAGGCCAGAAAAGAGGACAGGCAAGAATTTATATTAGACAGGAGATCGATAGATGGCGAAAGATGAAGGAGGATCTTGGACTGAATACGAATTCGAAATTTGCAAAGCTGCTGCTTGACTGGTTAGCTTAACGTTAGCCCTATAATTATAACATAAGGAACACATCTTTTTTCTTCTTTCAAAAAAAAATTAAAATCAAGAGCTTAATCATCGTCCCACTGGCAATATATACTAGTATTGATTAATTTCCTGATATGAAATGAAAGGATACTTACTGTGAGCTGTATCATTTATCGTTATGCAACAACCTGTAACAGAAACAAATTGTATGGCTTAATTCAATGTTAAGATTCTTTACAATGCAGAAGTGTTAAAATCACTGTTCTAAAGGGGATTAATTACACTGCGTGGGATTCCTTGTAACCTATTATTTTGAAGAGGAATTTCGACGATATTGTAACGTGTCCGAGATTGGATTATGATTGCTATGTTGACATGTTGATATTTTCTAGCTGATACTATCAACTGACAAATTAGGCTTCAGATGTGCTCTTTCGGAACATCTAGTGTGTTGCTATGTGTTGCCATGTTGTAAGCTTCTTATGCTTCAGATGTGCTCTTTCGGAACATCTAGTGTGTTGCCATGTTGTAAGCTTCTTATGCTTCAGATGTGCTCTTTCGGAACATCTAGTGTGCTGCCATGTTGTAAGCTTCTTATGCTTCAGATGTGCTCTTTCGGAACATCTAGTGTGTTGCCATGTTGTAAGCTTCTTATGCTTCAGATGTGCTCTTTCGGAACATCTAGTGTGTTGCCATGTTGTAAGCTTCTTATGCTTCAGATGTGCTCTTTCGGAACATCTAGTGTGTTGCCATGTTCCTGGAGGTCAGACAGGAGAGAGGCTAGTCTTCACTGGCGGGACCCCGCTCGCTCGAGGTTTTGCCCGAGATAGAACATCTCAACTCTAGTCTCAACTTATCAGATTGTAACAAGTTTTCATTTTATTGGCGCCGTGACCTCGGACACAATTGTGATACAATTAGCGGTCATGCATTATCAACTCTACGATTTCTACATTGAAAGAAACATTTAACAAGTTTTCATCATATTTGGTGCCGTAACAAGTTTTCGTTTTAATACCGTACTCTCCCACAAGCACATTGGAAGATAGTTTTTAAGTAACCATAGTTGACGGAAGTATGTTGAAGAACATGAAACAAAAACGAAACTCGAAATCTTGTAAGCATCTGTTAATTTCCTGTCAAGACGGAAACACGTAACTGCAGTCCTATGATCTGGGCCAGATTTAGTACACATTAGTACATTCTCTGTTTTCTACAGTGTTAGTTTAAAGTCAAATCTGGAGTCGAAAATTGATTGATAGTCCGTAAATTATCATATTATATTATTAATTAATATCTTTGTAACAGCCAATCGGCATGGTCATATGAGTAAGGTGTTCATGGATAATAGTTGAGTTGAGATACATAGATCTTTATAGTCAGATATCCGTTAAGGCCTGGACCTCTATCATATATAGATCTTTACAGCCAGATGTCCGTTAAGGCCTGGACCTCTATCATATATAGATCTTTATAGTCAGATATCCGTTAAGGCCTGGACCTCTATCATATATAGATCTTTATAGTCAGATGTCCGTTAAGGCCTGGACCTCTATCATATATAGATCTTTATAGTCAGATGTCCGTTAAGGCCTGGACCTCTGGTATATAGATCTTTATAGTCAGATGTCCTTAAATGCCTGGACCTCTAATCATATATAGATCTTTATACTCAGATGTCCGTTAAGACCTGGACCTCTATCATATATAGATCTTTATAGTCAGATATCCGTTAAGGCCTGGACCTCTATCATATACACATCTTTATAGTCAGATGTCCGTTAAAGCCCATTGACCTCTATCATATATAGATCTTTATAGTCAGATGTCCGTAAATGCCTGGACCTCTATCATATATAGATCTTTATAGTCAGATGTCCGTTAAGGCCTGGACCTCTATCATATATAGATCTTTATAGTCAGATGTCCATATATAGATCTTTATAGTCAGATGTCCGTAAATGCCTGGTCAGATGTCTGGCCTGGACCTCTATCATATATAGATCTTTATAGTCAGATGTCCGTTAAGGCCTGGACCTCTATCATATATAGATCTTTATAGTCAGATGTCCGTTAAGGCCTGGACCTCTATCATATATAGATCTTTATAATCAGATGTCCGTTAAGGCCTGGACCTCTATCATATATAGATCTTTATAGTCAGATGTCCGTAAATGCCTGGACCTCTATCATATATAGATCTTTATAGTCAGATGTCCGTTAAGGCCTGGACCTCTATCATATATACATCTTTATAGTCAGATGTCCGTTAAAGCCCATTGACCGCTATCTTATATCATTTTTTATAGTCATATGTCCGTAAATGCCTGGACCTCTATCATATATAGATCTTTATAGTCAGATGTCCGTAAATGCCTGGACCTCTATCATATATAGGTCTTTATAGTCAGATGTCCGTTAAGACCTGGACCTCTATCATATATAAATTTTGATAGTCAGATATCCGTTAAGACCTGGACCTCTATCATATATACATCTTTATAGTCAGATGTCCGTAAATGCCTGGACCTCTATCATATGAAGGTTTTGATAGTCAGATGTCGGTAAATGTCTGGACCTCTATCATATCAAGGTCTTTATAGTCAGATGTCCGTAAATGCCTGGACCTCTATCATATATAGGTCTTTATAGTCAGATGTCCATAAATGCCTGGACCTCTATCATATATAAGATCTTTATAGTCAGATGTCCGTAAATGCCTGGACCTCTATCATATATAGATCTTTATAGTCAGATGTCCGTAAATGCCTGGACCTCTATCATATCAAGGTCTTTATAGTCAGATGTCCGTAAATGCCTGGACCTCTATCATATATAGATCTTTATAGTCAGATGTCCGTTAAGGCCTGGACCTCTATCATATATAGATCTTTATAGTCAGATGTCCGTAAATGCCTGGACCTCTATCATATATAGATCTTTATAGTCAGTCAGATGTCCGTTAATGCCTGGACCTCTATCATATATAGATCTTTATAGCCAGATGTCTGTTAAGGCCTGGACCTCTATCATATATAGATCTTTATTGTCAGATGTCTGTAAATGCCTGGACCTTAATCATATATAGATAGTCCTCTATCATATATATATAGGTCTTTATAGTCAGATGTCGTAAATGCCTGGACCTCTATCATATATAGGTCTTTATAGTCAGATGTCCGTAAATGCCTGGACCTCTATCATATATACATCTTTATAGTCAGATGTCCGTTAATGCCTGGACCTCTATCATATATAGATCTTTATAGTCAGATATCCGTTAAGGCCTGAACCTCTATCATATATAGGTCTTTATAGTCAGATGTCCGTAAATGCCTGGACCTCTATCATATATAGATCTTTATAGTCAGATGTCCGTAAATGCCTGGACCTCTATCATATATAGATCTTTATAGTCAGATGTCCGTTAATGCCTGGACCTCTATCATATATAGATCTTTATAGTCAGATGTCCGTTAAGGCCTGGACCTCTATCATATATAGGTCTTTATAGTCAGATGTCCGTAAGTGCCTGAACCTCTATCATATATAGATCTTTACAGCCAGATGTCCGTTAAGGCCTGGACCTCTATCATATATAGATCTTTATAGTCAGATGTCCGTAAATGACCTATCATATATAGGTCCTCCGTATCATATCCGTTAATGCCTGAACCTCTATCATATATAGGTCTTTATAGTCAGATGTCGTAAATGCCTGGACCTCTATCATATATAGATCTTTATAGTAAGATGTCCGTTAATGCCTGGACCTCTATCATATATAGATCTTTATAGTAAGATGTCCGTTAAGGCCTAGACTTTTATCATCTATAGATCTTTACAGCCAGATGTCCGTTAAGGCCTGGACCTCTATCATATATAGGTCTTTATAGTCAGATGTCCGTTAAGGCCTGGACCTCTATCATATATAGATCTTTATAGTCAGATGTCCGTAAATGCCTGGACCTCTATCATATATAGATCTTTATAGTCAGATGTCCGCTAAGGCCTGGACCTCTATCATATATAGGTCTATATAGTCAGATGTCCGTAAATGCCTGGACCTCTATCATATATAGATCTTTATAGTCAGATGTCTGTTAATCATATATATATAATCTTTATAGTCAGATGTCCGTAAATGCCTGGACCTCTATCATATATAGATCTTTATAGTCAGATGTCCGTTAATGCCTGGACCTCTATCATATATAGATCTTTATAGTCAGATGTCCGTAAATGCCTGGACCTCTATCATATATAGATCTTTATAGTCAGATGTCCGTTAAGGCCTGGACCTCTATCATATATAGATCTTTATAGTCAGATGTCCGTTAAGGCCTGGACCTCTATCATATATAGATCTTTATAGTCAGATGTCCGTTAATGCCTGGACCTCTATCATATATAGATCTTTATAGTCAGATGTCCGTTAAGGCCTGGACCTCTATCATATATAGATCTTTATAGTCAGATGTCCGTTAAGGCCTGGACCTCTATCATATATAGTTCTTTATAGTCAGATGTCCGTAAATGCCTGGACCTCTATCATATATAGGTCTTTATAGTCAGATGTCCGTTAATGCCTGGACCTCTATCATATATAGATCTTTATAGTCAGATGTCCGTTAATGCCTGGACCTCTATCATATATAGATCTTTATAGTCAGATGTCCGTTAAGGCCTGGACCTCTATCATATATCGATATTTATAACCAGATGTCAGTTAAGGTCTATGGACCTTTATCATATATAGATCTTTATAGTCAGATGTCCGTAAATGCCTGGACCTCTAATCATATATAGATCTTTATAGTCAGATGTCCGTTAAGGCCCATTGACCACTATCCTGTATCAATTTTTATAGTCATATGTCCGTAAATGCCTGGACCTCTGTCATATAAAGATCTTTATTGTCAGATGTCCGTAAATGCCTGGACCTCTATCATATGAAGGTCTTCATAGTCAGATCTCCGTAAATGCCTGCACCTCTATCATATGAAGGTCTTGATAGTCAGATGTCCGTAAATGCCTGGACCTCTATCATATATAGATCTTTATAGTCAGATGTCCGTTAATGCCTGGACCTCTATCATATATAGATCTTTATAGTCAAATGTCCGTTAATAGTCAGATGTCCTGGACCTCTATCATATATAGATCTTTATAGTCAGATGTCCGTAAATGCCTGGACCTCTATCATATATAGATCTTTATAGTCAGATATCTGTTAGGGCCTGGACCACTATCATATATAGATCTTTCCAGCCAGATATCCGCTAAGGCCTGGACCTCTATCATATATATATCGCTGTCCGTAAATGCCTGGACCTCTATCATATATAGGTCTTTATAGTCAGATGTCCGTTAATGCCTGGACCTCTATCATATATAGATCTTTATAGTCAGATGTCCGTAAATGCCTGGACCTCTATCATATATAGATCTTTATAGTCAGATGTCCGTAAATGCCTGGACCTCTATCATATATAGATCTTTATAGTCAGATGTCCGTAAATGCCTGGACCTCTATCATATATAGATATAGTCAGATGTCTTTACCTCTATCATATATAGTCAGATGTCCGTAAATGCCTGGACCTCTATCATATATAGATCTTTATAGTCAGATGTCCGTAAATGCCTGGACCTCTATCATCAAGAGGTCTTTATAGTCAGATGTCCGTCAAGGCCTAGACCTCTATCATATATAGATCTTTATAGTAAGATGTCCGTTAAGGCCTGGACCTCTATCATATATAGATCTTTATAGTCAGATGTCCGTTAAGGCCTGGACCTCTATCATATATAGGTCTTTATAGTCAGATGTCCGTAAATGCATGGACCTCTATCATATATAGATCTTAATAGCCAGATGTCCGTTAAGGTCTATGGACCTCTATCATATATAGATCTTTATAGTCAGATGTCCGTAAATGCCTGGACCTCTATCATATATAGATCTTTATAGTCAGATGTCCGTTAAGGCCTGGACCTCTATCATATATAGATCTTAATAGCGAGATGTCCGTTAAGGTCTATGGACCTCTATCATATATAGATCTTTATAGTCAGATGTCCGTAAATGCCTGGACCTCTATCATATATAGATCTTTATAGTCAGATGTCCGTTAAGGCCTGGACCTCTATCATATGAAGGTCTTTATAGTCAGATGTCCGTAAATGCCTGGACCTCTATCATATATAGATCTTTATAGTCAGATGTCCGTAAATATATAAATCTTTATAGCCTGGACCTCTATCATATATAGATCTTTATAGTCATATATAAGATGTCTTTATAGGACCTCTATCATATCTATCATATATAAGATCTTTATAGTCAGATGTCCGTTAAGGCCTGGACCTCTATCATATATAGATCTTTATAGTCAGATGTCTTAAGGCCTGGACCTAGTCAGATAGTTAAGGCCTGGACCTCTATCATATATAGATCTTTATAGTCAGATGTCCGTAAATGCCTGGACCTCTATCATATATAGATCTTTATAGTCAGATGTCCGTAAATGCCTGGACCTCTATCATATATACATCTTTATAGTCAGATGTCCGTAAATGCCTGGACCTCTGTCATATAAAGATCTTTATTGTCAGATATCCGTAAATGCCTGGACCTCTATCATATATAGATCTTTACAGCCAGATGTCTGTTAAGGCCTGGACCTCTATCATATATAACTTTATTTGACATCGTGCGCACATGGCACATCGTTGTGCGATCCGACAACCGTATGATAGATATGTCACTAATTTGATCACATCCGTTCACACTTTACCGCCGATCATAGGTCATCCTTAAATAGCCATGTGTTAATAACACGAACTTGGCAAATCAACTTCATTGTTATGTGAATATGCGGTTATGCATTTCTTCCATAAAATGTCGAAAGAGAGTGGTTGAAAACTGGCTATAACAAATTATGAATTAACGGCATACAAAGCAATTCCATAAAGACAGGCGCACAGAAACCATTCCTCGCCAGATATACAGAATACAGATATACAGAGAAACCATCCATCGCCAGATATACAGAGAACATTGTCGGGCAGTCAGTTCACTACTTATTCAACGTAAGAAGGATTATTATTCAGGAAAAATCACAGAATGTGGATCGGATACAAGACAGCTTTTTAGACTCAGCAGAAACCTTATGGGACATACTGGTGAAATCGCCCTACCAAGCTGTTCTTCTGAAAAAATCTTGTCCAACAAGTTCAGTGATTTTTTCCAGGATAAAATCAATACAATCAGGCAAAAGATTGATGTTGTGAACTCAACTTCCGACACTGGCATCTCTGCCATGGATGCCGATATCCAATTCTCTGGTGAACCTTTGACGCAGTTCACTCCAACAACTGAAGAAGAATTGCGCAAGATCATTACAAACTCTCAATCGAAATCCTTTGAGCTGGACCCGCTTCCCACAGTTTTACTGAAGCAATGTCTTGATGCACTGCTCCACTTGATCACCTTAATCATGAATAAATCATTAGCAGAGTCTAGGGTTCCATTGTGTTTCAAGGAGGCTAATGTAAGACCACTGCTGAAGAAGCCTGGACTGAACAAAGAAGAATTAAAGAACTACCGTCCGGTGTCAAATTTTCCTTTCTTATCTAAGATCTTGGAGAAGATTGTGTCCCAGCGACTTGAGGCTCATCTCAATGCTAACAGTCTTCATGACAACTTGCAATCAGCCTATCGCACAGGACATTCCACTGAGACGGCCCTACTTCGTGTCTACAGTGATATTGCTGCCGCTCTGGATAACAAGTGTAGAGCGGTTCTTATCATGCTTGATCTGTCTGCTGCATTTGATGTCATTGACCATGGCACACTGTTCAAGCGTCTGGAGTACTCTTATGGGGTGAGTGGTGATGCATTACGCTGGACCCAGTCTTACTTGAATGAACGACGACAGTGCGTTGCCATTGGATCAACTGTTTCAGACAGCAAAACCTTAGACTTCGGAGTTCCTCAGGGGTCCGTTCTGGGACCTAGAAAATACTGTCTTTATTCGAAACCAATCGGGGAGATTTGTCGTCGTCATAACCTTCAGTACCATTGTTATGCCGACGACGCACAAATCTACATGGTTATCAGACCTCAAGACAACTGGGACATAATAGTAGCAAGTCTTGAAGCCTGTCTAAATGACATCAGTGCTTGGATGAACTCAAATATGCTCAAGCTCAATCAGGAAAAGACAGAACTGATCGTCTTTTCCCACAAGTGTCAACACACTAAAGGTCTCCAGTTAAAGGTCGGTGCCCAAACTATTGAGGCCGTCCAAGCTGTGAGAAACCTTGGTGTACACTTTGATAGCTCTCTGAACATGGAGAAACAGATAAACTCAATTGCCAGTTCCTGTTATCACCAAATCAGAAACATTGGGGGTATCCGTCATTTCATCACCACAGATGCATGCAAGACATTGGTACATTCTCTTGTTACTTCTAGGTTAGACTATGGTAACGCGTTACTCGTTGGTGTATCTGATACACTAATGAGCCGCCTGCAGAGGGTACAGAACACCGCAGCACGCCTAGTTACCCGTACTCGAAAGAGGGACCACATTACACCAGTCCTTTACTTATTGCATTGGCTGCCCGTGCGATTCCGGTCACAGTACAAGATTTTGATGTATACATACAAGGCAATAAATGGAACAGCTCCTGAATATTTGCAGGAACTTGTCACCGTTTATCGGCCGTCACGATCACTACGATCGGAGACAGAATCCTTGTTGTGCGTTCCGAACTCTCGGACTGTGACTTATGGTAACCGGTGCTTTGGAAAGGTAGCGGCCACTTTGTGGAACAGCTTACCATCTGCTACTAGAAAGTCAAAATCCCTGGCCAAATTCAAGAGGGATATTAAAACCCACCTGTTTACGTCTGCATTTTAGACTCTCACGCAGACGTCCTGTATATACATACTTTCACCACTACTTACTTGATTTGGTTACTGTGTTACATATGTTGATTACTGTGTTATACATGTTCTGTAAATTTTGTAGCAAGATTATTATGTAATTGTGAAGCGCATTAGAGTATTTTGTCAAAATAGATAGTGCGCTATATAAATGTTGTATATTATTATTATTATGTATTGCAACAGGCGGACTGAAAAATCAATAACGAGGCTTCCTTATATGGTAATAAAATATTTATTGATATAAATGCATCAGTGAACACAAGTGTTTTGATGTTGATTTTCCATTGCTTGTGATGGTCTTTACAGTAAAAGACACGATGATTTGTCTCACAACTGATGTCGCTGTGTGATGGTCTTTACAGTAAAAGACACGATGATTTGTCTCACAACTGATGTCGCTGTGTGATGGTCTTTACAGTAAAAGACACGATGATTTGTCTCACAACTGATGTCGCTGTGTGATGGTCTTTACAGTAAAAGACACGATGATTTGTCTCACAACTGATGTCGCTGTGTGATGGTCTTTACAGGAAAAGACACGATGAAAGCGACATCACAACTGATGTCGCTGTGTGATGGTCTTTACAGTAAAAGACACGATGATTTGTCTCACAACTGATGTCGCTGTGTGATGGTCTTTACAGTAAAAGACACGATGATTTGTCTCACAACTGATGTCGCTGTGTGATGGTCTTTACAGTAAAAGACACGATGATTTGTCTCACAACTGATGTCGCTGTGTGATGGTCTTTACAGTAAAAGACACGATGATTTGTCTCACAACTGATGTCGCTGTGTGATGGTCTTTACAGTAAAAGACACGATGATTTGTCTCACAACTGATGTCGCTGTGTGATGGTCTTTACAGTAAAAGACACGATGATTTGTCTCACAACTGATGTCGCTGTGTGATGGTCTTTACAGTAAAAGACACGATGATTTGTCTCACAGCTGATGTCGCTATGTGATGGTCTTTACAGTAAAAGACACGATGATTTGTCTCACAACTGATGTCGCTGTGTGATGGTCTTTACAGTAAAAGACACGGTGATTTGTCTCACAACTGATGTCGCTGTGTTATGGTCTTTGCTTGTTTGCCTGTTCGAGATTTTACATTCAGTGAAAATCATTACACGCAATTATACTGATGAGGCGGGCTGCTCTGCGGTATTTTTATAATGTTACATTAAATCTTAGAGACATGGCTATCTAGTCAGCCACATTCATTCTGTATTCTATATTTAAAGCCTTCATTTTGTATGTTTTGGATTTAGTTTTTTTATATCGTTTAAAGTCATATGATACGGAGATTGATATTAAATCATTTTTCTTTGATATTAAATCATTTTTCTTAAAATCTGAAAAAAAACTTTAATCTAAATCATTGTTGGTAACAGCTATGGTCATTCAAAACCGGCTTAACAGTATGTGCGAAATTAGTGTATGTATTGAGCACATACATGATAGTGATAGTGTGGAACTGAAGTCGATTTTATAGTGCTACCTCACTGAAGTGTACTGCCGAAACCCGTAGATATAATTCTTACTACGTACCTGCTGGGGAAGTTTTGAATTTAACTTGCGTCTCAGTAAATCACATGTGACGTTCAAACGGTACCTGCGAACAATTTGGATATTCAAGTTCATCACACCTGGCCTCGGATACATCAAAGTCCATCTTATCACACTGAAAAGTTTTGTTCGTTACATGTAGAAAAAAGGACAATAATGAAATAAACAAAACTAAATCACACTCCAAACCAGTAACAGAAGAATAAAATACAAGGCAGCTGATACGAGCAGAGAAAAACAAAGCATGTTTTACCAGACAAATGAAATAACAACAATGTGATGAATAATTCGAATTCAAGCAAATACGGAGATATTATCATACATAATAAATGCCTCGGGTCCCTGTACAGTTGTTTGTTTAACAATGGCTTAAAATGTCAAGAACTTAAGGTCAACCGCGAATCAGTATTAATAAAAAGATGATTAATTACTTTGATATTAAATCATTTTTCTTAAAATCTAAAAAAAACTTTAATCTAAATCATTGTTGGTAACTTGATATGGTCGTGAAATATAGCTCCTGTTTTTAATATCTAATCTTCTGTCAACTGTGCATCAGCTGTTGTATAGAGAATGGTGTTTGGGGAGCTTGGCGTTTAACTAGAACACGTGTTTCTCAATCTCCTTTATTTTATTCAGTAAAAAAATTCATCACACGATCTCTCACACCGGACATCATCACTCTCACACCGGACATCACTGTCTTCAGTATAAAACTTCATCACGATCTCTCATCATCACTCTCACACTCGTCTTCAGTACTTCATCATCACTGTCTTCAGTATAAAACTTCATCACGATCTCTCATCATCACTCTCACACCGAACATCACTGTCTTCAGTATAAAACTTCATCACGATCTCTCATCATCACTCTCACAGCGGACATCACTGTCTCTAGTATAAAACTTCTCATCATCATTCTCACACCGAACATCACTGTCTTCATTATAAAACTTCATCACGATCTCTCATCATCACTCTCACACCGAACATCACTGTCTTCAGTATAAAACTTCATCACGATCTCTCATCATCTTCATCACGATCTCTCACTCTCACACCGGACATCATGAATTCAGTATAAAACTTCATCACGATCTCTCATCATCACTCTCACACCGAAGTATAAAACTTCATCACGATCTCTCATCATCACTCTCACACCGGACATCACTGTCTTCAGTATAAAACTTCATCACGATCTCTCATCATCACTCTCACATCGGACATCATTGTCTTCAGTATAAAACTTCAACACGATCTCTCATAATCTCTCTCACACCGAACATCACTGTCTCTAGTATAAAACTTCTCATCATCACTCTCACACCGGACATCAATGTCTTCAGTATAAACTTCATCACGATCTCTCATCATCACTCTCATACCGAACATCACTGTCTTCAGTATAAAACTTCAACACGATCTCTCATCTCTCTCACACCGAACATCACTGTCTCTAGTATAAAACTTCTCATCATCACTCTCACACCGGACATCAATGTCTTCAGTATAAAACTTCATCACGATCTCTCATCATCACTCTCACACCGAACATCACTGTCTTCAGTATAAAACTTCATCACGATCTCTCATCATCACTCTCACACCGAACATCACTGTCTTCAGTATAAAACTTCATCACGATCTCTCATCATCACTCTCACACCGGACATCAGTCTTCAGTATAAAACTTCATCACGATCTCTCATCATCACTCTCACACCGGACATCACTGTCTTCAGTATAAAACTTCATCACGATCTCTCATCATCACTCTCACACCGAACATCACTGTCTTCAGTATAAAACTTCATCACGATCTCTCATCATCACTCTCACACCGGACATCAATATCTTCAGTATAAAACTTCATCACGATCTCTCACTCACACCGGACATCACTGTCTTCTCATCACTCTCATCATCACTCTCACACCGGACATCACTGTCTTCTTCATCACGATCTCTCATCATCACTCTCACACCGGACATCAGTCTTCAGTATAAAACTTCATCACGATCTCTCATCATCACTCTCACACCGGACATCAATATCTTCAGTATAAAACTTCATCACGATCTCTCATCATCACTCTCACACCGGACATCACTGTCTTCAGTATAAAACTTCATCACGATCTCTCATCATCACTCTCACACCGACTGTCTTCAGTATAAAACTTCATCACGATCTCTCATCATCACTCTCACACCGGACATCAATATCTTCAGTATAAAACTTCATCACGATCTCTCATCATCACTCTCACACCGGACATCACTGTCTTCTGTATAAAACTTCATCACGATCTCTTATCATCACTCTCACACCAGACATCAGTCTTCAGTATAAAACTTATCATCACTCTCACACCGGACATCACTGTCTTCAGTATAAAACTTCATCACGATCTCTCATCATCACTCTCACACCGAACATCACTGTCTTCAGTATAAAACTTCATCACGATCTCTCATCATCACTCTCACACCGGACATCACTGTCTTCAGTATAAAACTTCATCACGATCTCTCATCATCACTCTCACACCGGACATCACTGTCTTCAGTATAAAACTTCATCACGATCTCTCATCATCACTCTCACACCGGACATCACTGTCTTCAGTATAAAACTTCATCACGATCTCTCATCATCACTCTCACACCGGACATCACTGTCTTCAGTATAAAACTTCATCACGATCTCTCATCATCACTCTCACAACGAACATCACAGTCTTCAGTACTAAAAACTTCATCACGATCTCTCATCATCACTCTCACATCGGACATCATTGTCTTCAGTTTAAAACTTCATCACGATCTCTCATCATCACTCTCACACCGGACATCACTGTCTTCAGTATAAAACTTCATCACGATCTCTCATCATCACTCTCACACCGGACATCAGTCTTCAGTGTAAAACTTCATCACGATCTCTCATCATCACTCTCACACCGGAAATCACTGTCTTCAGTATAAAACTTCATCACGATCTCTCATCATCACTCTCACACCGGACATCAGTCTTCAGTATAAAACTTCATCACGATCTCTCATCATCACTCTCACACCGACATCACTGTCTTCAGTATAATCAATCTCTCATCATCACTCTCACACCGATCTGTCTCAGTCTTCATCACGATCTCTCACATCACTCTCACACCGGACATCACTGTCTTCAGTATAAAACTTCATCACGATCTCTCATCATCACTCTCACACCGACATCATCTTCAGTATAAAACTGTCTCTCAGTATAAAACTTCATCACGATCTCTCATCATCACTCTCACACCGGACATCACTGTCTTCAGTATAAAACTTCATCACGATCTCTCATCACTCTCACACCGAACATCACTCTTCAGTCTTCATCATCATCATCACTCTCACACCGGACATCACTGTCTTCACTTCATCACTCTCATCATCACTCTCACACCTTCACTCTCACACCGAACATCACTGTCTTCAGTATAAAACTTCATCACGATCTCTCATCATCACTCTCACACCGGACATTAATATCTTCAGTATAAAACTTCATCACGATCTCTCATCATCACTCTCACACCGAACATCACTATCTTCAGTATAAAACTTCATCACGATCACTCATCATCACTCTCACACCGGAAATCACTGTCTTCAGTATAAAACTTCATCACGATCTCTCATCATCACTCTCACACCGAACATTAATATCTTCAGTATAAAACTTTATCACGATCACTCATCATCACTCTCACACCGAACAATACTGTCTTCAGTGTAAAACTTCATCACGATCTCTCATCATCACTCTCACACCGGACATCAGTCTTCAGTGTAAAACTTCATCACGATCTCTCATCATCACTCTCACACCGGACATCACTGTCTTCAGTATAAAACTTCATCACGATCTCTCATCATCACTCTTCAGTCATCTCACACCGAAATCACTGTCTTCATCACGATCTCTCATCATCACTCTCGCACCGGACATCACTGTCTTCAGTATAAAACTTCATCACGATCTCTCATCATCACTCTCACACCGGAATCACTGTCTTCAGTATAAAACACGATCTCTCATCATCATCATCACTCTCACACCGGACATCACTGTCTTCAGTAACGATCTCTCATCATCACTCTCATCACTGTCTTCAGTCTTCATCACGATCTCTCATCATCACTCTCACACCGAACATCACTGTCTTCAGTATAAAACTTCATCACGATCTCTCATCATCACTCTCACATCGATCTCTCATCATCACTCTCACACCGGACATCATTGTCTTCAGTATAAAACTTCAACACGATCTCTCATAATCTCTCTCACACCGAACATCAATGTCTTCAGTATAAACTTCATCACGATCTCTCATCACTCTCACACCGGACATCACTGTCTTCAGTATAAAACACTCTCACACCGGACATCACGATCTCTTCATCTCTCATCATCACTCTCACACCGGACATCACTGTCTTCAGTATAAAACTTCATCACGATCTCTCATCATCACTCTCACACCGGACATCAA
The DNA here is from genome assembly GCF_031769215.1 of Ylistrum balloti. Lineage (NCBI taxonomy): Eukaryota > Metazoa > Mollusca > Bivalvia > Pectinida > Pectinidae > Ylistrum > Ylistrum balloti. Next base: position 389,078 of record NW_026782645.1, on the reverse strand, counting down.
TATCTTCAGTATAAAACTTCATCACGATCTCTCATCATCACTCTCACACCAGACATCAGTCTTCAGTATAAAACTTATCATCACTCTCACACCGGACATCACTGTCTTCAGTATAAAACTTCATCACGATCTCTCATCATCACTCTCACACTGGACATCAATTGCTTTTGTATAAAACTGTTTTATGTGTAAATTGTCTTTAATAGTGACAGTTGTGAATGAATTTTTTTGACATGTGGGTTTGTACTAATACATTTTACACATTATTGCATAAACGTTTGTACGAAAAAGTAAATAGAAATATATTGTAATATCTACTCTCGACATGATGTTTCTTTTCAAATTAAAAATATTTTTCACTAGACAACCACACGTTATACAACACACGGACAAAAATGAAACCAGGACATTAAACCTGAATTTGTTTACCAATCAAATACATAGCGAAGATTTGTATTACCTGTTACTACCTGTTACCTGTCTTTTTTTTAATTGGCCTGAGGAGGCACATCTGACCCACCACTAGATTTCCCGTTTCCGGTTCCGGTTCATTGGGATAATGATGTGCAAAGCTAGGTTACACTTCTTATTTTTCGTAATCCATTTTAACTCTCTGAGTTCTATATTAGCTAGTCTTTTAGCTTGTTCATGGTTCTGGTAATTTAGATATTTTTTACATTTAGTAATTTTTCCCGATTTTCATTTGGTCCATGACAACCCCTGTCATCCATGCTGCGCGGTATTAACACTATACATTTAGATATATTCAAATCACCATTCATGCCAGCTGAAATCTTACACTACAGCAATTTTTTTAATTCAATCAAATCGCTGGCAAGTCAATATCCTAAGCTGAACGAATTCAGCATGCCTTCCTTTCGACAGAATACAGATTTAGTTTAGTTACCAAAATAGATGACAGGAAAACTATTGTCAGATCTCAGCTGAAATTTAGAAATTCGAAAACCAATGCACTAGGATTATCGTCATCAGTTTATTTAAAAGCCAGAGTGATTTAAGGACGTGCGAGAGACCTTGACCACGTGGCCGCCGCGGCCCCTTATCAATGCATTAGGCACATATCCGACCTATAAAATCTCGACTTACTTTTTGTGTTTGATAACTTCATCACACTATTTAACGGTGCAATATATATAACAAAAACAGAACCGAGAATATGAAGATGTCGGTTCAGAAGGGCCCCAAAACGGTAACGTGAAAGTTTATGACACAAACGGCGATATTTTCCGCAGGCTAGATTTTCAGTAGTCAAAACAGTAACCTCGAGACTATTATTTTTTGTAGAACCCAACATTTGTCAATTTTTCGAAGTTAATTCTTTGAAACCAATTTTAACAGAGGTCATTATTTATTTCAATGCCTCCGATAGGAATCGAACCCTGGCCCACTGGCTTACTAGTCTAACGTCCAACCAATCGAGCTAAAAAGTTCTCCCTAGCCGAGTGGCATATTGCGGCTACTATTTTATCAGGGTTACACAATGAAATTTGATAAAAAAAAATACATTAAAATGTTATTTTTATCCCAAACAAGGAGAACTGATATCTACTTAAACACACTAAGAGCAAATGTACATGCATGTCAATTTCAAATCTATTTCAGTGTGACAAAATTGAAGCACCCTCGTAATTTTTGCCGTTGGTTTACTTTTCGTCCCCAGAGCGTGTTATCTTACTAGTAACTGTGCTATTTTGTGATTTTATGTTTACTTGTTCTTTCAATTAGATAGAGTCTAGACGATATCAGATCAACAATTACCTTGCCGAGGAAATATGGTAAATCCTTCAGATTCTACAACCAGCATTTTATTTCTTTTCTGCTCCACTTGAAAATTAAAGAAAATGTATAAATATTGAGGTTTCGTCATTTGGAGAAATTATCAAAATAATGTAACCAGGAGGATATTCTGGTGTTCTTTTTAGATAATATGAACTAATGTATTTTGTACAAAATACTTAAGACAACAAGATAAAATCATTACTCTTTTTCTGATGATATGAAAAAATAGACGCTCGTGCTTCTGGCCATCGTCCTAGTTAACTTTTTTCCGCACTTTAGTTCCGCGCCTTTTGCCCTTGGTACCTTACAGAAAGTACGAACACGTCGCTTTGTTTTTTGCGTACGTTCAACCTGCGAACACCTTCCGGTTCGTGAGTCAACTGTGCGAACATTTGCAGTATGTGCGACGGGTGCGAATAGGTAGCGATTGTGTTTGCGGCGGAAATCGTAGGACGAAAAAATCGCACGGCTGATGTGAAATAGGCTTTACAGAAAGTACGTGTATATTCCTTGTGTATAGGTAGTTGTAGGTGTGCGATGTCCACATTTTATCAAATCACGTGTGTTCCGTGCTTTCCCTCCCTCGTATCTTACAGAAAGTACGTGTATATTCCTTGTGTATAGGTAGTTGTAGGTGTGCGATGTCCACATTTTATCAAATCACGTGTGTTCCGTGCTTTCTCTCCCTCGTATCTTACAGAAAAGTACGTGTATTTTCCTTGTGTATAGGTAGGTTGTAGGTGTGTGATGTCGACACTTAGTCAAACCACTTTTGTGTTTGTTTTCATGGACTTTATAACAATCCTGTTTTAGGATATAAGAATTGTTTCTCTCTAACGTTACTTTCGAATTGTTCACGTTTCAGATTATACTACAGTTTTACAGTATTGTAGGCGTAGGGCATGAAATCCTGACATAGCAGATCTGTCTTACATACAAGACGCTAACAACGGTTAGAAAAAGACCTGCCAGTGGTGGTTAAAGGAATTGTGACCTGTTCGTTCCATATCGATACACACAATAAACACAAACAGGTGTATGTGTGGTGTTTAGTGACAAACAGGCGCCATAATAACGTTATACAAACGTTACAATTTCAAGTGTGGAATTGAGTTTTACGTTTTTGGACGTTATCATGGCTTTCAGAGATTTTATCCTAGCGATGTTTGTTGCTGTGCTTGCGGCAGGTCTTGTAGTGGTGGAGAGAAAGCTAACTGACGCGATCAACGCGTACCGAGACAATAAACATGCCACTGAACTTTCGGTTTCCGTATATAAAACATTGACGGAAGCTTTCATAAATAATACTGCCGCCATTTTGGAACATAATGAAGGTGAGATTATTTATTAATTGTATTTTTAAGTGGTAATAACCACTATCCAAAATAAATACACACTGAATCAAACCAAAGAAAACTAAAGTTAACTTGTTGTGAATCATCTGTTACCCGTAAGAGATAACACATGTGTACTCCTTGCAAAGCCAGATTTTATATCCTCCTCTATGAATTTGACAAAATTATTATTCTAACTTTTTCTTCCGTTGACGGTATCATACATTGAAATATCGATGGCGTCAGTTAGCAAAGTGAACAGAGACTATTATAAATTATACCTCCCACTCCGAATTAGTCTAGATCAACCTTCTTTTTTGCAAAGAGGTCAACTATTGACTTTTGACCTTTAACCTAGACCACCAAAATCGAATAAGATGTAGACGTTGTTGTTGTGATACTGTCCTGTCACGGTGTGGATCTGATATCAATTGATGAGGAGGTTCCATAGATATCTGTTGTTAATTCACAAGTCGTCAAAGGTAACCTTTGACCTTAAATATTTTAATCTTGACCAATAGACACCAAAAATCGAAAATGTGTAGATTTATCAGAGTGTTGCTATTGTCAGCCCCACCTCCCCATCCCGGTTACTTTACAAAAACTTTATCATATCTTCTACAACATTCTGAATATATTCGTCAACGGGTAAAAAAAAATCAGTTTTGCTTATTTGTGTCACGAAAGTTGTATTTCAATAACTGTACCACGTCTACGTAACGTAATGTATACTGTCCTTAAATCGGATGTATTTATACATTTCCTACTAAACTGGTGAGTTTCTTTGTCTTTTTCAGTACAAAAGACTGACCTGAGCAAGTTCGAATCTAAAATCACAGAATTACAGTCCAATATCCTATTACTGGAGACTGAGGTTCATCATGGTAAATGCATTCGCATTCTATATACGGTGTACATGGGTTCCACGTGACGACGGCTGATCTGAGCAAACAAAGTTTGATACTTAATCTTCAAAAAAAATCTGAGCATCAAGTGCGGATAATTTCTCTCTCTCATTCGTGCGTATGAATTTAAACTTAATATTGTCCAGGAAAGTTCAATTTTCCTTCAATCTCTTTCAAATATTATTACACCACGAAATTGTCTTGTCCTATACACAATTTTGACGGAGTTTCTTTTTTCTGTGGGAGTTACTTCCCTTGGGCCAACATTATTAATAGGAAGACTTTGTAATGTGCATTTTCCCCAGAATAGCATCAAGGTTCAACAGTTTTTTTAACAACTCACTGTCCTTTATTTTCATAGCTTTTGAAATATTATCCTGGGATTATTGTCTCACAATTTGCAACCGGTCTCTTGAAAACTCATTACGTGTGTAAAGCTCTACTCATGGTCGGAAATGTCTGTATGTCACTTTCAGTTTCATATATCTCATAATAGATATTGAGTTTTAATGTCAATGACAGTACATTAGTGCGATAGCGTTAAATCGAAGGTTCCAAAAGTTATAAACATCATCATATCGTTTTCTTGTTTATTTTTTTTTTTAAACTTTCTTGCAAAATTCTGCAAAAGAACAGTATGCGTTTACCACTGTTAAAACTTGGAAAGGGTAACTTACACTTAGGCCTGTTTTTTTTTCGAATAAATTACATGTCCAATAATTTCAACCTTCAGTGGTCATCAAAGTTTCAAGGTAATGGACAATGTTTGAGGCTATGTAAATGGGAACGTTTCGGTGTTATGGACAATGTTTGAAGCTATGTAAAGGGGAACGTTTCGGTGTAATGGACAATGTTTGGGGCTATGTAAAGGGGAACGTTTCGGTGTAATGGACAATGTTTGAAGCTATGTAAAGGGGAACGTTTCGGTGTAATGGACAATGTTTGAGGCTATGTAAAGGGGAATGTTTCAATGTAATGGACAATGTTTGAAGCTATGTAAAGGGGAACGTTTCGGTGTAATGGACAATGTTTGAGGCTATGTAAAGGGGAATGTTTCAATGTAATGGACAATGTTTGAGGCTATGTAAAGGGGAATGTTTCAGTGTAATAGACAATGTTTGAGGCTATGTAAAGGGGAATGTTTCAATGTAATGGACAATGTTTGAGGCTATGTAAAGGGGAACGTTTCAATGTAATGGACAATGTTTGAAGCTATGTAAAGGGGAACGTTTCGGTGTAATGGACAATGTTTGGGGCTATGTAAAGGGGAACGTTTCGGTGTAATGGACAATGGTTGGGGCTATGTAAAGGGGAACGTTTCGGTGTAATGGACAATGTTTGAGGCTATGTAAAGGGGAACGTTTCGGTGTAATGGACAATGTTTGAGGCTATGTAAATGGGAACGTTTCGGTGTAATAGACAAATAGACAATGTTTGAGGCTATGTAAAGGGGAACGTTTCGGTGTAATGGACAATGTTTGGGGCTATGTAAAGGGGAACGTTTCGGTGTTATGGACAATGTTTGGGGCTATGTAAAGGGGAACGTTTCGGTATAATAGACAATTTTTGGGGCTATGTAAAGGGGAACGTTTCGGTGTAATGGACAATGTTTGAGGCTATGTTAAGGGGAATGTTTCAGTGTAATAGACAATGTTTGAGGCTATGTAAAGGGGAATGTTTCAATGTAATAGACAATGTTTGGGGCTATGTAAAGGGGAATGTTTCAATGTAATGGACAATGTTTGAGGCTATGTAAAGGGGAACGTGTCGGTGTAATGGACAATGTTTGAGGCTATGTTAAGGGGAATGTTTCAGTGTAATAGACAATGTTTGAGGCTATGTAAAGGCGAATGTTTCAGTGTAATAGACAATGTTTGAGGCTATGTAAAGGGGAATGTTTGAATGTAATGGACAATGTTTGGGGCTATGTAAAGGGGAAAGTTTCAGTGTAATAGACAATGTTTGAGGCTATGTAATGCGGAACGTTTCGGTGTAACAGACAATGTTTGAGGCTATGTAAATGGGAACGTTTCAGTGTAATAGACAATGTTTGGGGCTATGTAAATGGGAACGTTTCGGTGTAATAGACAATGTTTGAGGCTATGTAAATGGGAACGTTTCGGTGTAATGGACAATGTTTGGGGCTATGTAAAGGGGAACGTTTCGGTGTAATAGACAATGTTTGAGGCTATGTAAAGGGGAACGTTTCGGTGTAATAGACAATGTTTGAGGCTATGTAAATGGGAACGTTTCGGTGTAATAGACAATGTTTGAGGCTATGTAAATGGGAACGTTTCGGTGTAATGGACAATGTTTGAGACTATGTAAAGGGGAACGTTTCGGTGTAATAGACAATGTTTGAGGCTATGTAAATGGGAACGTTTCGGTGTAATAGACAATGTTTGAGGCTATGTAAATGGGAACGTTTCGGTGTAATGGACAATGTTTGGGGCTATGTAAAGGGGAATGTTTCGGTGTAATAGACAATGTTTGAGGCTATGTCAAGGGGAACGTTTCAATGTAATGGACAATGTTTGAAGCTATGTAAAGGGGAACGTTTCGGTGTAATGGACAATGTTTGGGGCTATGTAAAGGGGAACGTTTCGGTGTAATGGACAATGTTTGGGGCTATGTAAAGGGGAACGTTTCGGTGTAATGGACAATGTTTGAGGCTATGTAAAGGGGAACGTTTCGGTGTAATGGACAATGTTTGAGGCTATGTAAAGGGGAACGTTTCGGTGTAACAGACAATGTTTAAGGCTATGTAAAGGGGAACTTTTCAGTGTAATAGACAATGTTTGAGGCTATGTAAAGGGGAACGTTTCGGTGTAATGGACAATGTTTGGGGCTATGTAAAGGGGAATGTTTCGGTGTAATAGACAATGTTTGAGGCTATGTAAATGGGAACGTTTCGGTGTAACAGACAATGTTTGAGACTATGTAAATGGGAACGTTTCGGTGTAACAGACAATGTTTGAGGCTATGTAAATAGGAACGTTTCGGTGTAACAGACAATGTTTGAGGCTATGTAAATGGGAACGTTTCGGTGTAACAGACAATGTTTGGGGCTATGTAAAGGGGAACGTTTCGGTGTAATGGACAATGTTTGAGGCTATGTAAATGGGAACGTTTCGGTGCAATAGACAATGTTTGAGGCTATGTAAATGGGAACGTTTCGGTGTAACAGACAATGTTTGAGGCTATGTAAATGGGAACGTTTCGGTGTCACATGACAATATTTGAGGCTATGTAAATGGGAACGTTTCGGTGTAACAGACAATATTGGAGGCTATGTAAATGGGAACGTTTCGGTGTAACAGACAATGTTTGAGGCTATGTAAATGGGAACGTTTCGGTGTAACAGACAATGTTTGAGGCTATGTAAAGGGGAACGTTTCGGTGTAACAGACAATGTTTGAGGCTATGTAAATGGGAACGTTTCGGTGTAACAGACAATATTTGAGGCTATGTAAAGGGGAACGTTTCGGTGTAATGGACAATATTTGAGGCTATGTAAATGGGAACGTTTCGGTGTAATGGACAATATTTGAGGCTATGTAAAGGGGAACGTTTCGGTGTAACAGACAATGTTTGAGGCTATGTAAATGGGAACGTTTCGGTGTAATAGACAATGTTTGAGGCTATGTAAATGGGAACGTTTCGGTGTAATGGACAATATTTGAGGCTATGTAAAGGGGAACGTTTCGGTGTAACAGACAATGTTTGAGGCTATGTAAATGGGAACGTTTCGATGTAACAGACAATGTTTGAGGCTATGTAAAGGGGAACGTTTCGGTGTAATAGACAATGTTTGAGGCTATGTAAATGGGAACGTTTCGGTGTAATAGACAATGTTTGAGGCTATGTAAATGGGAACATTTCGGTGTAACAGACAATATTGGAGGCTATGTAAATGGGAACGTTTCGATGTAACAGACAATGTTTGAGGCTATGTAAAGGGGAACGTTTCGGTGTAATAGACAATGTTTGAGGCTATGTAAAGGGTAACGTTTCGGTGTAATGGACAATGTTTGAGGCTATGTAAATGGGAACGTTTCGGTGCAATAGACAATGTTTGAGGCTATGTAAATGGGAACGTTTCGGTGTAACAGACAATGTTTGAGGCTATGTAAATGGGAACGTTTCGGTGTAATAGACAATGTTTGAGGCTATGTAAAGGGTAACGTTTCGGTGTAATGGACAATGTTTGAGGCTATGTAAATGGGAACGTTTCGGTGCAATAGACAATGTTTGAGGCTATGTAAATGGGAACGTTTCGGTGTAACAGACAATGTTTGAGGCTATGTAAATGGGAACGTTTCGGTGTCACATGACAATATTTGAGGCTATGTAAATGGGAACGTTTCGGTGTAACAGACAATATTGGAGGCTATGTAAATGGGAACGTTTCGGTGTAACAGACAATGTTTGAGGCTATGTAAAGGGGAACGTTTCGGTGTAACAGACAATGTTTGAGACTATGTAAATGGGAACGTTTCGGTGTAACAGACAATATTTGAGGCTATGTAAATGGGAACGTTTCGGTGTAATGGACAATATTTGAGGCTATGTAAATGGGAACGTTTCGGTGTAATGGACAATATTTGAGGCTATGTAAAGGGGAACGTTTCGGTGTAACAGACAATGTTTGAGGCTATGTAAATGGGAACGTTTCGGTGTAATAGACAATGTTTGAGGCTATGTAAATGGGAACGTTTCGGTGTAATGGACAATGTTTGGGGCTATGTAAATGGGAACGTTTCGGTGTAACAGACAATGTTTGAGGCTATGTAAATGGGAACGTTTCGATGTAACAGACAATGTTTGAGGCTATGTAAAGGGGAACGTTTCGGTGTAATAGACAATGTTTGAGGCTATGTAAATGGGAACGTTTCGGTGTAATAGACAATGTTTGAGGCTATGTAAATGGGAACATTTCGGTGTAACAGACAATATTGGAGGCTATGTAAATGGGAACGTTTCGATGTAACAGACAATGTTTGAGGCTATGTAAATGGGAACGTTTCGGTGTAACATGACAATATTTGAGGCTATGTAAATGGGAACGTTTCGGTGTAACAGACAATATTGGAGGCTATGTAAATGGGAACGTTTCGGTGTAACAGACAATGTTTGAGGCTATGTAAAGGGGAACGTTTCGGTGTAACAGACAATGTTTGAGGCTATGTAAATGGGAACGTTTCGGTGTAACAGACAATGTTTGAGGCTATGTAAATGGGAACGTTTCGGTGTAATGGACAATGTTTGAGGCTATGTAAATGGGAACTATGTAAGGCTATGTAAAGGGGAACGTTTCGGTGTAACAGACAATGTTTGAGGCTATGTAAATGGGAACGTTTCGGTGTAATAGACAATGTTTGAGGCTATGTAAATGGGAACGTTTCGGTGTAATGGACAATATTTGAGGCTATGTAAAGGGGAACGTTTCGGTGTAACAGACAATGTTTGAGGCTATGTAAATGGGAACGTTTCGATGTAACAGACAATGTTTGAGGCTATGTAAAGGGGAACGTTTCGGTGTAATAGACAATGTTTGAGGCTATGTAAATGGGAACGTTTCGGTGTAATAGACAATGTTTGAGGCTATGTAAATGGGAACGTTTCGGTGTAACAGACAATGTTTGAGGCTATGTAAATGGGAACGTTTCGATGTAACAGACAATGTTTGAGGCTATGTAAAGGGGAACGTTTCGGTGTAATAGACAATGTTTGAGGCTATGTAAAGGGTAACGTTTCGGTGTAATAGACAATGTTTGAGGCTATGTAAATGGGAACGTTTCGGTGTAGCAGACAATGTTTGAGGCTATGTAAATGGGAACGTTTCGGTGTAATGGACAATGTTTGAGGTTATGTAAATGGGAACGTTTCGGTGTAATAGACAATGTTTGAGGCTATGTAAATGGGATCGTTTCGGTGTAATGGACAATGTTTGAGACTATGTAAAGGGGAATGTTTCGGTGTAATAGACAATGTTTGAGGCTATGTAAATGGGAACGTTTCGGTGTAACAGACAATGTTTGAGGCTATGTTAATGGGAACGTTTCGTTTCGGTGTAACAGACAATATATGAGGCTATGTAAATGGGAACGTTTCGGTGTAATGGACAATGTTTGAGGCTATGTAAAGGGGAACGTTTCGGTGTAATAGACAATGTTTGAGGCTTTGTAAAGGGGAACGTTTCGGTGTAATGGACAGTGTTTGAGGCTATGTAAATGGGAACGTTTCGGTGTAACAGACAATGTGTGAGGCTATGTAAATGGGAACGTTTCGGTGTAACAGACAATGTTTGAGGCTATGTAAATGGGAACGTTTCGGTGTTATGGACAATGTTTGGGGCTATGTAATGGGGAACGTTTCGGTGTAATGGACAATGTTTGAGGCTATGTAAAGGGGAACGTTTCGGTGTAATGGACAGTGTTTGAGGCTATGTAAATGGGAACGTTTCGGTGTAACAGACAATGTTTGAGGCTATGTAAATGGGAACGTTTCGGTGTAACAGACAATGTTTGAGGCTATGTAAATGGGAACGTTTCGGTGTTATGGACAATGTTTGGGGCTATGTAAAGGGGAACGTTTCGGTGTAATGGACAATGTTTGAGGCTATGTAAAGGGGAACGTTTCGGTGTAATGGACAGTGTTTTAGGTTATGTAAAGGGGAACGTTTCGGTGTAATGGACAAAGTCACTTTTATTATTTTTTCATGTTGTAGTTATATATCATATTTATAAAAGTCATCGGGTTCTGTAAATATATCGTTTGATGATGAGAAATGCTGTTTTGTTTGACATGAAATAATGTCTTCTTCCGTGGACAGACCCGAACAGGAGAGATTGGCTATTTATTGCAAAAGATATATACATGTATAGTGCATTTCGAAGCCTTTTTAGGTTTTATAGTAATTTGTGCTCTTCGTGACATGCCCACATTAGATCATCAAAGGTGTTTTTTTCTTCCTAAGTTACAAAAGGTACACATTGAGTTAACAATACCTTGTTGAAATAATTTGGAGTTTGTGGTGAGTATGGTTTGAAATGCTGTATGATACATATGTTAGGTTATAAATCGGATGTCATTCTGCTGCACTTGCTCCTACTACACTTTCAATTTCGCTAGGTTTATTGTAGTAGCAGGAAATGATGTCTTTTCCGTGAGATTAATTATTGTTGTATTAACAAGTTGGTATTTATATCAATACCATGATATGGTTCCCTTTGACTTGAAATTGCCGTGAATTTTTCCGTCCCGTGAACACTTGTGTATCATAATATTCAGAGGTAATCGTTGTCTTCATTTTTCTTTTTCAGCTGAAGTGGCGGTAACATATACGCGATGGGGCAGAGAAAACTGTTCGGGTAACACAACAGATTTGGTTTACTCAGGTAAGCATTTCTTTTAGGAAGGTACAGTTGTCAGAACAACGAAATCTCAAGAAGTATGACTCAACAGTGCATCCATTTTTTAAATACACATTCAGATGAAATATGGATTTGAAGTTACAGAATGTTCATTAAGGCGAATGTTGTAACGGAGTCCGAGGAGACTAATAGATATCAGAAGGAGGTCCGAGGAGACTAATAGATATCAGAAGGAGGTCCGAGGAGACTAATAGATATCAGAAGGAGGTCCGAGGAGACTAATAGATATCAGAAGGAGGTCCGAGGAGACTAACAGATATCAGAAGGAGGTCCGAGGAGACTAACAGATATCAGAAGGAGGTCCGAGGAGACTAACAGATATCAGAAGGAGGTCCGAGGAGACTAACAGATATCAGAAGGAGGTCCGAGGAGACTAACAGATATCAGAAGGAGGTCCGAGGAGACCAACAGATATCAGAAGGAGGTCCGAGGAGACTAACAGATATCAGAAGGAGGTCCGAGGAGACTAACAGATATCAGAAGGAGGTCCGAGGAGACCAACAGATATCAGTAGATTCCGAGAAAGAATATAATGCCCAGTAATTGTTTTATATTTTTGTAACTCTGATTAGCATAACATGTGATTCATTTATATCACATTCCCTGCTATATCGTAATATTTATTTCCGGTCTTCTAAAAGGATGCAGATTGTTGAAAATTATGGGGAAGTTTTATGGTCGCAATAGTGATCTCATTGAGAAAAATATTGATTTGTGCGATATGACGCTGGACGTGTTTGATGCTCGTTACTTTGTCTGTTGGTTCCTTTGTTGTATACCTTGTCCTGTTTGAGAACCTGACATTACTTACACGGATTGACCAATTTTACGTGGCAGATGTCGTCGATGAAGCAGAAGACGCTTACTTTTCCGGAACACCTTCCGGAATTCCTTGTACTTTTTCAGGAGTCTCTGTGTAAATCTTTCTCTTCTTTATTTTTTGCCCTGGTTTTACAGCATTTGAGTTTGGATGATGCTTATGTTGGTATTTTCTTGATTTTTTTTCTACCCGAATGATATTAGACTGGCCATATTCTGACATACAAAGTGACATATCGTTATTTTTTGCTGTTGTTTATGGAGTTTTTTGCTTATTATTGACATCTTTTCGATCGATATTGTTGAGTGTTTCATTTCTAATAATAAAAGTACTATTGGTTGATGTTTTTTTCATTTTTCATTTGTTAAGGTTACGCTGGAGGGTCTCACTACACTCATACAGGAGCAGCTGTTGACTTTGTGTGTCTCCCTTCTGACCCTACTTGGGGACGCCACGTAAATATACCGTCAAAAGTCTCTGCCTTCATGTACGGCTCTGAGTATGAAAATACAATCATTTTCAATGTTCCCGACACCAAGCGAGAAGTTCCGTGTGCAGTTTGCCGAGCGTCAGCCCATTCTACTTCAATAATGATACCAGCACGCACGTCCTGCTATCAGGGGTGGCAGGAGGCGTACCGTGGCTATTTGGCATCCGGTTATCATAAACACAATGCTGCGTCACAATACGTTTGCGTTGACGAACATCCCGAGACTGTCGTTGGAGGGGGAATGAGCGATGATAACGGCAAGTTATTCTACCCTGTGGTGACAAAGTGTGGGGCGTTAAAATGTCCTCCTTACGAGAACGACAAGATTTTGTCATGTGTCGTTTGTATTAAGTAGCCATATTGTATATTTCGGTGAAAATAAATGTTGCGGCAAAATCCGTTTTCTGTCAAAATAAAAGTTTATGTGAAATCTAATATGTGTTGATTTAATTATTCAGTTTAAGAATCAATTGAGAACATATATTTACTAACTTGGATTGACCAAGATTCTGTGATAGATGTCCATCAATGAAGCAGGAGACGTTTACTCTTCTGGAACACCTGGCCTTAGTCTCCTTTGACTGTTTCATGACTCCGCAGGCAAATCGCTTTTTTATTCATATTTTGCCTAATTGAATTTGAGGTAGGGTTATGATTGTGTTGACATATTGGTATTTTGTCTGCACCAATACCAAGGTATCCCAATGATAAGCGCATGTACATATCTATATCATGCAAATAACTCTTATTTAATGGCCTACCATATCTAGACTTATTGTTTAAGCAAAATTATTTTGTAATCCGCCTGTGAATGAATTTATCATTAGGGTGATATAACCTAGAGCTTTTTCATTGGCTGCACCAGTCAGAAATCGATTGTGATGTCATAACATGGACAATGACGTTACGTCATCAATTGAATTGGCGCAAAAAAATGGCTGACTCCGTTTGAGTTTTTTCTTTATATTCATACTTTAAAACCTGTCAGAATATAATCACTTTTCTAACTTATGTGATGAAAATTTTTGCGGTCCCGGAATATCAAATCTAAGACATTCTAAGGTCTGTTTCATAAAACGTTTTATAATTATTAAAAGAAAAAATTAATTAAAATCCGAAGATTACCATTTACTTTTTTTCACAACAAAATATAAAATCATTATAATAATTTACCTACTTTAACTTTTAATAAAGTGAAATTTGAATGTCATTTTTGTTGAAAGGAATGAAACACATAAAAGCTATGAAAACACGATCCTCACGAACATTTTTTTATTGCATTTTGGAGTTCAGGAGAAAACTGTTGGTCTCATACTTAGTTTTGTTTCTGTACGTGCATGTTAGACACGGAATCAGTTGGAGGCTGACAAACACACGATAAAACCTGGTTGTTTAACAGAAAATTTCCTTTGATGAAACCGCTGCCGTTATCACTAAACTGTGAGTGAGTTACGTCCCTTTGTTTGTTAGTCTTTGGTGAATTAAATCCATCATTAGTTATATATCTGCTAGTATTTGGACCCTCCTGAGTAAAATGCCAATCGTATCTAGCAGCTTCTCGAGTGTTGAAGTTTGGCAATAACTCTGAGTTGGCATCCTCCTTGTATTTCTCAGTTGGGGAATATAGAGGTAATAATGGTAGATTGTCCCTCTCTCTCCGAGTTGATCTTGAATCCACCCTCCTCCCTTGCCTCCGGAAAGAAGACACGACATATCCTGGTTCACTGAAAGACCGTTGTAAAGATTGCGAGACATCAGTTCTCGGAGTGTCTCTTCTTTTGCTAAATATATAATGGTTATTAGAATCAGTGGAGTTCGTGTTTTGTTTTCGAACACTATGCATGTTTATTCCAACGTTATTTCCCACAATTCTGTAAGTTATAGTTTCAGGCGATTGTCGACCAGAGAAAGGGACATTTTGAGGATCGGGGAGAGATAGTTTCATCGATTCAGTAACTCCAACAGGTCGGATATCTCGTACTCTAGATGATATTACGGTGTCACCATCGTTTAACGTGTTTGTCGTATCCGACTTTGTGTTGAGAAAAGATTTTGCAATCAAAAGCAAACGGTTGTTATCCATGACAGACTCACCATTTCTCAATCTCGAAATAATCTGAACTTTTGTTTTGTTATAATTCTTTTCACTTGCGCTGATACCTTTGTACCGAGCTTCCATTTCTGTCTGATCATTTGCCGGAAATAGTGCATTTACGTCTTGTAAATTTAATGCAGTTTTGGGGGATAACTTACCCTGTTTTGTGTTACGTACGATAAACTGGACGTCAGTAAACGCAGATTTGTTTAATAACCTTTCAATACCATCAAACAAAGCAGTCATTGTTTCAAGAGAACTTTTAGACTCAACTGCCTTATCTTTATCTGGAATGCCTTTCTGTGTATGACGTTGATTATTTGGGACATGATGACCGACTGTGGGTAAATGTCTTCGTTTGACAGGCCTGTAAATAGGCAGGTATGTTACTGGATGGCGTATAAAGTGTCTGGTTCTTGGAATTATCTTTACTGGTGATGTAATTGGGAAGCGCATCCTGTTCACGCGGAAGCCACGAACAAAATACCCGTGTACGAGATCCTGCGAATATAAGAGTTGTCATCTTGTTGAAGTGTTTATATGACAACAAAGGTGAGTATTTCATGTCTCTATATATTCGTATGTATGTAATTGTTGTTGACCATATATTGATCGTAATAAAAAATATATCAAAAAGAAATACAAGATGTTATTTAAACATGCTAAAAGCACATGGACACATGCATGAATCAGTTCTGCAATTCCCACGTACACCCACTTGCATTGGACATAAATATTATCCCAAAGTATACACCTGATTGTGCCTTCTAATTGATATAAACATCTACACCGATCAAAAGAGCCGAAGCATTTTTACATACACTCAAAATACATATACACTCTCAAAGATCACTATTTACTGCATTGATATAGAACAGCTCAGCTTTTGTTTTCATTTCTTACGGTAGGAATATATTATCTTGATTTAACTGATAATAGCAGATAAAATCTTCATTCTATAAGACCGCTAGCTGTTTATTGTATAAGTATTACGTATGTAAGAGTGTGACACTTGATTTTGAAAAATCTTCTCTTTTCATATTTTAATACATACATTCTATCTCTTTGGACTTTCCTCTATCGCCCCCTAGTTTTCAAAATTTAGGCCTTTAGCATCATGAATGAGTCCTAAAAGGACGAAACAGCTGTATGATGTAACATCAAGGACGAGTCCTAAAAGGACGAAACAGCTGTATGATGTAACATCAAGGACAAGTCCTAAAAGGACGAAACAGCTGTATGATGTAGTATCACTGACGAGTCCTAAAAGGACGAAACAGCTGTATGATGTAACATCAAGGACGATTCTTAAAAGGACGAAACAGCTGTATGATGTAACACCAAGGACGAGTCCTAAAAGGACGAAACAGCTGTATGATATAGTATCACTGACAAGTAATAAAAGGACGAAACAGCTGTATGATGTAGTATCACTAACGAGTCCTAAGAGGACGGAACAGCTGTATGATGTAACATCAAGGACGAGTCCTAAAAGGACGAAACAGCTGTAGGATGTACATCAAGGACGAGTCCTAAAAGGACGAAACAGCTGTATGATATAGTATCACTGACAAGTAATAAAAGGACGAAACAGCTGTATGATGTAGTATCACTGACGAGTCCTAAAAGGACGGAACAGCTGTATGATGTAACATCAAGGACGAGTCCTAAAAGGACGAAACAGCTGTATGATGTACATCAAGGACGAGTCCTAAAAGGACGAAACAGCTGTATGATGTAGTATCACTGACGAGTCCTAAAAGGACGGAACAGCTGTATGATGTAACATCAAGGACGAGTCCTAAAAGGACGAAACAGCTCTATGATGTAACATCAAGGACGAGTCCTAAAAGGACGAAACAGCTATGTGATGTAGTATCACTGACGAGTCCTAAAAGGACGGAACAGCTGTATGATGTAGTATCACTGACGAGTCCTAAAAGGACGAAACAGCTCTATGATGTACAATCAAGGACGAGTCCTAAAAGGACGAAACAGCTGTATGGTGTAACGTCTAGGACGAGTCCTAAAAGGACGAAACAGCTGTATGGTGAAATATTCACTTGTGTATAAATATTTTCTTTCAAATTTTAGATGGATAAATTGCTAATTGCCTGAATGAAATATTACCAAATTATGTCGACATTTGTGTTTAGTATTATTTTCTACTTTGTCAATGAATAGTCACAAAGTTAGTAACCACAGCAGTAGTTAGTGGGAAGGATGATTACTTCCGAACTCTCAGTATATCATTTTCTCCAGAAGAACAAAACAAATCGGTTTTACACAATCATTTGTAGTGTCTATCTAATTTATATAAACTCTTTACGTGTGTTTCAAAATGATTGAAACAAATGTGAAAATCTAGATGTGAAGGTGCACAATCCCCGTAATTAAGTCATTTGTCTGATTATTTTAGAAAAAACGTCAAGTACATACTCTGAATTTCTCTCTCTCTCTCTCTCTCTCTCTCTCTCTCTCTCTCTCTCTCTCTCTCTCCACAATATAACTAAGAAATACAATGAAATGAGTTTTTTTCACAATTTAGCTCTTTATCATCTTAGTATCTATGTTAAAATTAAGTTAGTTTACCAAGACAGCCACTAGTTCATTGAATTTTTTTTCAGTTACATACAAAAGGAACAAAGAGCTGGTACACCTATTGACTACGTCATAACGGACAACACGCACACGACAATAGCACATTTTAATTTAGTATAAATATACTACAAATAATTGTGTAAAACAAAAATAATTTTGTTCTTTCGGAAAAAATGTTATACGTGGAAAACTTTATCATACTACTTCTTTTCATTTTTGCGATCAAAATATTCCAACGTAAGTGGGAAAGTGCATTAGTTTGATAGTGCTTAATAATAAATTGTATACTCACGTCGTTGGAAAATTTTGAAATCATGAAAATGAACACCAATATTAAGTCCTTCATACAATACATTGTGAATGCTACGGCTGTTCCCTCACCAATGCGCCGGTTTTCCAAAAAGGGGGAGTATTGCTTTCTTAGTCTATCATGCATATTTATTGTCAGTAATTTTGTCGTCAATCAAAACATTGACGTTTGAGCTAACTTTTTTTATGATTAATGAAACCCTATATTTAAGAGTATCATAAAAGTTTTATGCAAATCGTTCCTATATTTACTTTGATGTACAAATGTTAAAAGTCAACATCTTAGGAAAAATAGGTCATCTACTATACAATATGGTGTAATACATTAGATATAAACTTCAATAAATGCTTCTTGCATTGTACATAACAACAAAATAGAGAATATGTGTTTTACATCTCCTGAGAAATTAGTAAAACAGACTAATATTATGTGTTACGTTTTAATTACAGTCGAACCTCGTTATCTCGAATTCGAACATGTGAAAACTTCTAGAAACCTACGATTCAAATGATCAATTTTTTGTGTAAAGTTAGGTAGGAACCGACGAAATGCTTCGAATTAAACGGGGTCTTTGAGTTATACGAGTTTAGGATAACGAGGTTCAACTGTACATCTGGAAGATGGATAAGTTGTAAAACTTGTTTCCTTATCAAATTTCCATTTCGTGTTTGATGCTATTTCTGATGCTATGTAAAGAGGAATGAGATAAAAAAAAACACATGAACTGTGTATGTATTTATACAAATTAATTCTTAATGTATCAATGAAATCAATTTTATTAATATTTCTACTTTTTGCCATTGTCCGCCATTAACTACATTACAAAAGGACTTCCGTCATCAGCTTTTCCTTTAATATTCCAATATGGCAACATTGTGAGTTAATTTCAGAATTTTGTTATCCCTTATAATACCCTTTGTCAATTATCATGATCTTAGAAAATAAAGATTTTGGTTTAAAAGTGATATTCTATTAATTTGAACAATTAAGTGCTCTCTACAATTTTATTAATTACATAAGTACATTATTTACCATAAGGTTTTTTTTTTATTTCGGGCATCAGATAGGTGTACTGTGTTCCGTCAACCTGTACAGTTTGGCTTTCTCTGTTTTAATAGTAAACGGCTTCACCCATCGATTCATTTTCAAGATCCATAGTCAAAGCTCAAACAAAAGTACTGTCGGGACGACAACAGAATATTAATTAAATTAATTAATTAAACTTCACTGAAACTGGTGGAAAATACGAACAAAGAAGATTTACCAGGAGACATTTGAAAACGTACAGAGATCAAGCGTTCCGAACGTGAAATTGCTAACTTTGACTGACCAATGTGCACATGGCTGATGTCGCCGATGAAGCAGAGAACACTTACTCTTCCGAAACATCTTATCTCAAGCTGGTCTTATTCTCCTTGTATTTTTTCAAGAGTCTTTGTGTATTTTTTTTTTTTTTTTATACTATGCCCTGGTTTTATTGAATCTGAGTTTGGATAATGTTTATGTTGGATGTTGGTATTTTCTTGGGCTTTTTTCACAAGATATCAGGTTTGTCTAGTCCCGAGTTTCCCATGAAATTTGATTTAAATTCAATAAGTCTGATTCAAAAATTTGATGAATTAAAATCATATTCAAGTTGCATATCTTTGTTGACAACAATTGACACAGCAAACATAATTGAAAGTTCATACAAAGAGACACTGCTTGTTCAACAGGCCGACATTTAAATCACGTGATCATTTTTCTTCTGACTGAAAGGATTAACACTACAAAAGAGGACATTTTTAAAGGACTACTGTACATGAAAGGGGAGATCGGTTAAAGAGACATACTACACAATCACTCTCGTATCCATCACTCTAGACTTAAAGTCAACGTGACATACGTATTTTTGAAAGATACTTTATGAATATAATGTTTTATGTACATATTTGTAATTTATCAATCCTGTTTATATAGACACGAATACAATCACCAATCATTTATTTTGGCAATTTCCTTCTGTCTAGTTTTCTTTAACCGATATGATTCATCACCTACCATCCTATAGTATAAATTCTTTTGTTCTTTCATAAACCAAACGTATACTGTATTCGTTAGTCTTATTTATGAAACTCAAATGCATTATGCATATTTAATTTTTATGTTTAAAATTTCTGAAAATGCTCTCACACCTAGCGACGTCAGTTTTTCCAGAGTTATAACAAAGTGCATTTCGATTAGATATAAGATTCTGGTTAAGAGACGCCGAAGTATAAAAAAAATGGAAATCGAAAAAAACAAACCAAATGAACTACATTCTGGAATTGAATCGTAATTCAAAGAAAATGTTGTACAAAGGACACGTGTAATATCACCTTTTGATAAAAATTAAAAGTTAGATACAGTAGACGGTTTCCTAAGTGTATCGTACAGCTGTTTATCACGTTATTTAGTTGAATATTTGCCCCTTGTAAGGAAAGTTTTGGGTTCTCTCCCCTAGCCGAGACATACCATAGTTTATATAATCATTTTATGCTTATTATGCCGGTGATGTAACGACTGGGTTACATGCTTCTTTGTATGTATACAAGAAACTTTGGGTATCAGATGAAACTTTTACGATATTGAAATGTTGATACAGAGGCAGACTCGCCTGCGTTGACGTTAAATAGACTCGATTTGACTCCAATTTCCTACATACCAACTCTGCGTGTATATCCCGGGATGAAACTTATATTAGGGTGTAGTATCTGGAGAGTTTTTTCGCTCTTTTCTGTCCCCTTCTCGGGGAGGCATTTAAGGGAAAGATGGCAATATTATTCATTCATTTCAAAACTTGTGGTCATTACTTTTTCATACAGAAAATATAACATGGTTTTCTTCAGACCATATGACCTTTGGTCAAATGGCCAAACTTGAGAAAACGTGCTTAATAATATGCGTATATAATACTAACACAAAATAATCGGCTTATATAGTGTTTACTCATGTAAATAAAGGCCAAGATTTTTATTTCGAAATACTAACGGGTCCTGACACTTTAAACATACCCGAAAATTGGCTTTCGTCGTAAGAGCTTTAAATACACATCTACAAGTGTTCCTACGGGTATATACCAACTAGGATCTCCATGTACACACCGTGGCTTGGATAGTTATGTCTACCTGAGGACGGCCGACTCCTGAAGTCACCTAGAAATGGGATTGTAAGTAATTTGATATTTATATATATATTGTGTATTTCCTCGGATATGGAATTATAGATGAAAGAGACCTTGATTCGTTAACTTTCAATAGCGTTAATGCATGGGTGTCTTAGTTAATGGATAAAATTGGTTTGTTTTGAATATCAAACATAATTTGTTAATGCTTTGAACTAGGGACAACTCACAACAAAGGGTAATTTTTGCTATTATTGAAACAGATTTTATCCTGATTGTTTTTATGAGAAAATTGTCGTAACATATTGACATATTGGTGATCGAATATAGGAAAACATTAATAATCGAAGTGGTTTTGGACCTACCAAGGAATGTAAAGTTTCAGTCATTAAACAGGTAGACTGGTCATCTGTTTTAGTTAGAAGTCATTCTTAGTAAGCCATATATTAACTGGCCAGGACTGGAAAAGTAAAATCATTTTCTTTACACATTCCTCTATAATTTAATCTAAAAACAGCAAAGAAACGGCCAACATTTCAACAGAATCTTAATTCAAACACAAATTTGATAAAAGTAGGGCAAAATGTGAACTAGAGAAAAATGTTCAAGCTAATTAATGAAAACGTACAAGGAGGATAACACTGTTTTAATGAATTCAACTCCAGACTAATTAGTTAATATAGACGTTTTATTTAAGTTTGATATGGTGTGTGAGTATCATTGCAGTAATATTATAATTCACTGTATGTGGTTAAACCACCAAGGTATACTGCTCTATAGACCAAATCGGCTTATACTAACAGTACCATATACATGTGTACAACTTTGATCTACAACGAAGTTTAAAGGTATACTTCGTTCTAGATTTAAATGTTCTATTATATACAGTATATATGAGATTTTGTTCTTTGAAAGTACCGTAGCGTTGGACTCGATCATAATATAAACAACACTTAAATCATATGTTGATTATCGTGAACTAGAAAGACACACATGAATTATTATGTAAGCATTTTTCATCTTGTTTTCAATTTCACAACATTCTCAATTATGGTTTTCTTGTCTTTCTACTATTGTCACTGAGCTTTTTCCGGCTTAATTCGTTCGTAAAATCTCCCTCTTCTTTCCACATATACGCCACATTCAACAGCTCAGTATTTAAACGGAGGTTGTCCTTAATGACCATTACTGTTGGTAGGTCATTAACCAATTGAAATTAATCTTACACAGACATTGTACTATTTATATATCCAAAGAGTACTTCATGTCAATACAAAACTGCGGGTCCAGTTGTGTATTCTCGAAAAAGTTCTCATATGATTTAGTTTAACATACGTTGATAAATTCGAAATCATTTAGCGGCTCCATTTTTAGATATGAATATTTTTTTCTTTCCTCCTGAAATCGAGTTTCTGGAAGAGTTGGTATTAAACTCAGATTTAAACATTTGAATTAAAATTAAAATAGCGTACCATGCGTTCACATTTAACTGCGTTACGGTAAGAAATGAAAACCAAGAAATGGAATTTTCCCCAATTTTTGCAAGCATTGGAAATGTTTGACAGAGTGGAGGGTACGACACTTTCTTATAAAACAGCATTATGCTGACGAGAAAAACTTGTTGGCAACTGCTGAAGGACTGAATTCTTCTATTGACCTCGCTGTAAATAGAATCCTGTAAGTCATATTTGAGTAATTAAGGTTTAAATGATAAGATAAAATAGCACAGTTTTGTAATAAATCACAGCGTCTATGATTTTTTTTCTTTTACAACACGCCTGATCACTCTTTTTTCATTCGTCATCAATCATGCTTCATTTAAATTTGCATATTAAACAGAATTATGTCAACGACGTCATAATAGCTTTAAGTACCTGTGTTTCTATATATAAATTGTATCGTGAATTAATAGGTTTCAAATATATTATATAATTATATATCATTTTATTTTGTTTCATTAATCTATAAGGTATGGAACTCGGATACATACAAGAAAATAAAACAGATGTACAGGTTTGGCAGCCCTTTAGTGCTTTTAGACAAATTGGCGATAAGAACTTGTTTGTCAGTTTTGGTAATACTTTAACACCGTAGTTATATACAGGGTATTATGCCACCATGCCCATGGTATGACATTTCATTATGATAACACTATAAAGCGGTCCTGAGCGGTTCCATCATTTGTTGGCATTGTCTTTGATATCAAGAAAAGTTAGAACTCTAAACATTCAAACAAAATGATCTTCGAGGATAAAATTCTTAAACAGTATTTTTTTATCTTTTCTTCTCTATCCGTATCTTCGGAGGCAGTCATATTCATATCAACATGACAATAACTACAATAAAAAAATAAACAAATTAATTAATAAATATTTTGGTGCTTTTCGCTTTGAAAGTACTGCGCTCAAATATTGAGGCGCTACAGTTTCTGGTTGTTGATCATGTTACATTTATTTAGGATAAAAAAAAATAATTAAAAAGAAATGTAAAGTAAGATAAATAATAACAAAAACGGCATGCTCATAAGTATTTGCTTAAATTGAAATGTTGAGGGAATATCGGAAATCCTCATTATATCTGTTGCGCAAAGAACACGCATATGAGCACTACATTTTTATTTTAAGCAATAAACACAGTATTTAGCATAAAAGTCACACATTGGTTTCCTACAAATTTTTTGAAACGAACCAATAAATTTGGAAAAACGTTTGTTGAATTCCATAAATTTCATATTAAATGGAAACGAATACTAAATTCCTTTTATCAAATATTCGCGAAATCAACCGTTTTAAAGACTTACCAAATCGAAATAGACGATAGTGACATTTTATACCGTTCTCTTTGACGACGTCACGTTGAATTTGACACAATAAATTAATGACATCAAAATGGAACCCACTGGAAGTTTCAGCAAATCCCATTTCCGCTGGTAATATCACATGTATGCAACGGAAATTTAAAAAGTATTATTACACTGGTAACACGAAAACTATGGGATAAAATTAAAGTATATCGTTCTACTTTTTAAGTATATAGCATATTTTTTAACAACTTTACCAAGATTTTTTTATTGTGTTGCACTTTAAAAGCCCCAATATACGTAAAAATCACTATAAAAAACAAACTTTATCTTATTTTCCCCGTAATATATGTAACAAAACAAATACTTTCCTTTAATTAAAGAAAATAAAACTGACTGTTTTCAATTTAAATAAAAATTGAAAAAATTGGAAAATAAACAATGTGGGACCCACAATAATTCATACATTACCGCTCATTGCGCATGTGCATATTCCGCGTGTGTAAACATGGCAGACACAGTACAGACGTTCACCAGTCGCTTCCTTTTTTTCCAATCATACATCAGGCCAGTTCTGAATTCTTACGTTATAATTGTGCGTCGTATCGTTTCTAAACTAATTATTCCTTCTAATAATTTCCCAAAAACTGAATGTTTATCACAGGAATACCTCAAGTCTACAACAAGACTTCGCAAACAATGTTTGTAAACAAAAACTTACCGAAGACATAGCTGCATGTGCTTCCTCTATAAGTAGAAACCTCAACTCTCGCGAGATCAGGTCATGAACTTTCCGACGTGGTTCGGCAACAATCGTAATTTCGATGGCGGCGTGTTTAAAATAGAGGTGTGTTTACAAATAGCGAGTTTCAACTGCTCATATATCAATACTTTATGCACAAAGTCATGGTAACTATTGTTTGAATAACTTAATTTGAACTACATATTAGAGAATATCTCAATAATTATGTGTGATTCTACACTAAATTTTTGGTGAATGTTACGTATATTGGGGCTTTAATATGAAAAATTATATCTCGTCTGTACTAGTATGTCATTCAGGAGTATTTTTTATACTAACTTATCTATCACGCAGAATGCCACTTTTGAAAGAAAGACACTCAATCTTAGCTAACAAATGTCATTATCACTTTCTACGTCGGCTCCTTTTACCGCCCTGGCTTGGGGTCTCCTAGTAGAAAGACTCTTCCTCAAGGACATAACCATTACAGTGTAGGAATTTATTAGGATTGTCAACATTCTAAGAAACACTGATCGTCCGAGTAGTAAAGTCGAACCAAGAACCTCAGATCTTCACAAGTTATCACATCCTACGATCTGCTATTTGTGCTGTCCCGGTACCAAATATAAATTTGTGACAACGGTTTAAAAATGCTAATACGATAGCATAGGAAACTGACATATTTTGATAAAGTGGATTACCTACCTGAAACCCCCACCCCCACCCCATCAGTTCTTGAGAGGAAACTTTCAATGTTGTGTTTATGACGTTACATAGTATAAAAACTTAGTGTAAACCGTTAAACCGTGTAAATTCGTTGGTCGCAATCTTCGTGGGTTTGGGTGGTTTTATTTTATTTTTTTTTTTTAATTATTATCTTTTTGTTTGTTCGTTTTTTTTTTTTTTTTTTTTTTTTTGTTTTTTTTTTTTTTTTAATTTTTTTAGGGCTTTTCACTAAGTGGTGAAAAGACCTATTGTTTTTGTTCGGTTTCTTATCATTCTTCTTATTATTATTATTCCAATTTTGTGGGTTCGTAATCTTTTAAATTGAAATATATAGATATACATTCTATTCACCTTTATGTAGATACGTATATGAACTTGGCGATGCCGTTTTTTTAAGTAGGTCAAAAATCCAATATGGCCGCCATGACGTCATAAGTTAAAAACTTAAAAACGACAATATCTCGAAAACCGTTGATTATACAGAGTTTATGCAGTTGTATTATTTGTAGAGGATTTCCTTATCTAAATTTTTGTCATGATATGTTATCAGAGAATATGTCGAACAAAAAAGCTCGCTGTTGGGTAAAGTTTTCAAAATTTAACAAATTTTTTAATTTTTTTCAATTTTGAATTTTCTTGAAATTTTCTTCTTCAGATCGATGCAGAATATCCTTCCGATGAAGTTAATGTTTTGTTTTTCGGTAGATTGTCGCCAAAGAAGTGAAAAGCCCGCAAAATTGTTAGCAATTGTTAAATGGAGACGTACGACTAAGTTCAGCTAAAACCTCACTTTTAGCTAGAGCTGTTCAAAAATTTATTGATGCCTCTGGGCGATTTGGCTAGTTTCTGCATTTCTTCCTTTGTACTATATATTCCCTTCTTCCTTCCTCACCTATCCTCCTTTCTTCTTTACATCCTTCTTTTTTTTTTCAATGAAAAATATTATGATTCAATATATTGTTACATTGCTTGTAGTTAAGTATTGTTTTACCATTCATGTAATGGAGAGGGCTTAATAAGTTGGAAAAACTTGTGCCCAATCCAATTGTACATAGTTTTGCAATAAAATAATTATTAAATCAAAAAAACAATTTCTAGTTGTTTTTGTTTTTGTAAATACTGCTAATTCGCGAACAAATTTAGCCCAGTGAATCCAATTGAACTTGTTTTAACAAATTGATGACATTTGAATTCGTGATTTCAGATTAGCCCCGAAACCATCGAAAATAAACCCTCAACGAATATTAAAAATTTACAGAAAATCAGAACAGTGTCGTGAAGAGTAATCAGGGATGTTCTGATTAAGTGTTAACGTGCTGCTTTGATCCTTTTTATCTTTAACTGAAAAACGATTCCTTCAAATATCAGTTGGGATTGTCATACCACACCTGTTCTCCTGTGACCAACGCTTCTATGACGATGTGAACCCCTATACCGTGAAGAAGACCGTGAGATGTCCGCGTTTTCTATTTATCATTAACAACATAAAATGTCAATTGTCATTAATTTAGGTCAGAGTAGGTCATTTCATGTCTGCTATAAATAAAAAAATTGAAATAAAATATTTTATTAAAATGTCGCATAAAATTTTGAAATGACGTTAACTTAATAATATATACATACAAAATACGACCTGTTATAATTTGACTTAAGAGACACTGAAAAAATATAGTAAAAAAATTTAAGATATTTAAATGCTTTTTAAATTTTAAATTTTTTATATTATTTTAAGGAAGTTTTTAAATCTCTTCAACATCCATTGGCACATTCATAACACGACTTCATTATTGTACCTGTACAATAATACAAGCTTTAAGGGCTCGGAATGAGTAAGAGTTTCAAGGAGCTTTCAGCGGGGACTAAGTACCTGTGGAATTAAAAGCTTAGTGCAATACACAAGTATGGTTCTACATGCACGGAAACAAAACCAGTAACGCTTGATTAATATCGGATAAAAGGAATATTAAAGAGAGATATATGATATCATTTAAAGTCATTTAAAGTCATTTAAAGTCTTTTTTTTCAATTTCTTGGAGGTCAGAAGTTGTTTCAATGATTTAACATGACGTTTTCATCACCATGATTTATTTTAATTGAAAACAAATCTATACCAAGAATGAAGTCATTTTAAGACTTATAACATAATGATATATGTAAGTATAGGAAATAGTATTCTTTTTATTTGTGTCTTTATCTAATTCATGACTTTACACATGTATGATGTTATTTCGGCAGCTTCGACGACCTCACCGGAAATGCGATTTCCGTCGTGACCTTTGACGTCAGTGATGACACCTATATTCAACAGGCAAACCGGAAGTTGTGTGTGGCATTTTTGATTATCCTTTCTGCCCTTGTAAGTGCAAGGCAATACGTTGGCGAACCGATCACGTGTTTCTGTCCTGCAACTTTCGAGAAATTCCATGTCGCTTACACAAACAGTTATTGTTGGATAAGAAATAATTATGCCGTACCTTTTGATGAAATACTCCCGGTCTCGGATATTTCTCGGGAGGATAGCGAGATCTCGTATTATCAATGGGTTCCTCTGATTCTTGTACTTTTGGCGGGAATGTTTTACCTTCCGAGATTATTTTGGAAGGGACTGAGTTCATATTCAGGTATCAACACAAAGAAAATTCTCGAAATGTCAAATGAAGCAACATTCATGTCCCCGACAAAGCGCACGGAGCACCTGGACGTTATCGCGTCATACATTGACAAATGGATAGATATTCGGGAAGGAAAGTCATCTGCCCATCACCAAATTCGGCGAATGAAAGAAAAGCTCCATCTTGGTGGAATTCATTCTGGAAACTACCTGTCATTTGTCTTTGTAATGACTTGTCTGTTTTACTTAATGAATACTGTTTCACAGATATTTCTTATTGACGCTCTACTGGGGAATAACTTTCGGAATCTTGGGCCAGATTTTGTCCGCGGAATGGCTACCAATAAAAATTGGGAGGACTTAAAAAGATTCCCGCGAGTTGCGTTTTGTGATATGGATATTCGGCAACTACAAAACGTTCAAAGATGGACAATTCAATGTTCGCTTCCTATTAACTTATTCAACGAGAAAGTTTTCGTTTTAATGTGGTTTTTGCTCATCACAATGTCGGTAGTGAACGGAATTTATCTTGTGATTAGCATTACTATGACTTTTATTCCGAGGAGAAAGAACATGTACGTTCGGAAGTTCCTGGATTGTACAAGATTCCCTGCAGAAGTCCGAAATAGTACGAAACTACTCGATGTCGAAACGAAGTTTGTTGATATGTATTTGAGACATGACGGTGTTCTACTTTTATGGCTAGTAAGTCATAACACTAGTCAAGTCGTGGGGTCCGAACTTGTTGAGAAACTGTGGATAAATTACTGTAAAAAACCCTACGTTCAAACGTTCTTGACCATATCGGACATAGAACCGTAGGCACGCAAGAGTTATCTCTCTTGATTTCCAAACTGAAATATCTATTTGTTCGTCAAGTCTTCGTAATTTCTAAAAGTCTGTTGAAGTTATCTCCCTTTGAATCAGATTTACTGGTACAGTATATTTACTGGTGTTGTTGACCTGTTGATGCATATTTTAATTAAACTTAATTAACCAAACTGTTAATTATCAGGGGCTTCTATGTTAGGATAATGAACACGTTTAACGGATGGATGGATTGATTGATGGAATAGCAAACATCCAATATATCCTCCAACAATTGGCCAATACACTTACCAAGTAGATGGAATAGCATTGCTGTCCGGACAGTCAGTGTCACACAGAATTAGAGACGCTGTAGCTGTTCGGCAGGAGGTACACATGATCCCCTGTGAAATCCATGATTTTGTTTCTTCTAATTCTGGGCACGGAATAATATAATAATTCGGACATAACTTTGCTTACTAAAAATATAAACATTTCTTCGCCAGTATCCTTATGTGACGTCATCAATGATGTCATGAATGATGTCATAAATCTGGGAACCGGCAACGTCTTTTTATACAAGTACCAGTTTACAAAGCGGTTTGTTGCATACTACAGGGTCGTCAGAGGTAATTAAAAGTGTGTCCATTGCACAGTCAGGAGGAGGCTTCGGTGTCTTTGATCTTTCATTCTTCCTTGTTCTTCTCTCTGAGTTTTATTTTCTACTCTTGACATCCTTTGTGACTTCCGTCATGATAAGTTACGAGGACAAAAAATAAAAAATCTACCTGATAACTGTTGGAAAGTCGTTAGATTGTAATAGCCGAGTTCACCATTTACTATAGTTGGGCTGTTCCATCTAATGTGGTTACATACGCCGATAAAGACCAACCAATTACTGCCGTGCTTCAAATTGGTGGCGCATGCGCAGAGGATAACTAGAAGCTCTGTCAATAATTACATCCACATTTTAGATATAAAGCTTCCCAAAATCAAGATCATGTGAATGATTGATGTAAAACTATAATGCGTGTTATCTGAGGCGACATGCAAAGTGTTGACATAACTTTGGTCAACATTGATGGAGTGAATAGCTAGGAACACAATGGATACAATGAACTAGTAAGGAACATAGTATCTATCATATTCCTAACTATTTCATGGTATGTATTGTGTTCCTAACTAGTTCATGGTATGTATTGTGTTGCTAACTAATTCATTGTATTTGTTGTGTTGCTAACTAATTCATTGTATTTATTGTGTTGCTAACTAGTTCATGGTATTTATTGTGTTGCTAACTAGTTCATGGTATTTATTGTGTTGCTAACTAGTTCATGGTATTTATTGTGTTCCTAACTAGTTCATGGTATTTATTGTGTTTCTAACTAGTTCATGGTATTTATTGTGTTTCTAACTAGTTCATTGTATTAATTGTGTTCCTAACTAGTTCATGGTATCATTGTGTATTTATTATTGATTGTGTTCCTAACTATTTCATGGTATGTATTGTGTTCCTAACTAGTTCATGGTATTTATTGTGTTCCTAACTAGTTCATGGTATGTATTGTGTTCCTAACTAGTTCATGGTATTTATTGTGTTGCTAACTAGTTCATGGTATTTATTGTGTTGCTAACTAGTTCATGGTATTTATTGTGTTGCTAACTAGTTCATGGTATTTATTGTGTTGCTAACTAGGTCATGGTATTTATTGTGTTGCTAACTAGGTCATGGTATTTATTGTGTTGCTAACTAGGTCATGGTATTTATTATATTACTAACTAGTTCATGGTATGTATTGTGTTCCTAACTAGTTCATGGTATTTATTATATTCCTAACTATTTCATGGTATGTATTGTGTTCCTAACTAGTTCATGGTATTTATTGTGTTCCTAACTAGTTCATGGTATTTATTGTGTTCCTAACTAGTTCATGGTATTGATTGTGTTGCTAACTAGTTCATGGTATGTATTGTGTTCATAACTAGTTCATGGTATTTATTGTGTTCCTAACTAGTTCATGGTATTGATTGTGTTCCTAACTAATTCATTGTATTTATTGTGTTGCTAACTAGTTCATGGTATTTATTGTGTTCCTAACTAGTTCATTGTATTTATTGTGTTCATAACTAGTTCATGGTATTTATTGTGTTGCTAACTAGTTCATGGTATTTATTGTGTTTCTAACTAGTTCATTGTATTTATTGTGTTGCTAACTAGTTCATGGTATTTATTGTGTTCTTAACTAGTTCATGGTATTTATTGTGTTGCTAACTAGTTCATGGTATTTATTGTGTTCTTAACTAGTTCATGGTATTTATTGTGTTTCTAACTAGTTCATGGTATTTATTGTGTTCATAACTAGTTCATGGTATTTATTGTGTTCTTAACTAGTTCATGGTATTTATTGTGTTGTTAGTTCATTTATTTTGTTGCTAACTAGTTCATGGTATTGATTGTGTTGCTAACTAGTTCATGGTATTTATTGTGTTTCTAACTAGTTCATGGTATTTATTGTGTTTCTAACTAGTTCATTGTATTTATTGTGTTCTTAACTAGTTCATGGTATTTATTGTGTTGCTAACTAGTTCATGGTATTGATTGTGTTGCTAACTAGTTCATGGTATTTATTGTGTTTCTAACTAGTTCATGGTATTAACTGTGTTGCTAACTAGTTCATGGTATTCATTGTGTTTCTAACTAGTTCATGGTATTTATTGTGTTTCTAACTAGTTCATGGTATTAACTGTGTTGCTAACTAGTTCATTGTATTAATTGTGTTGCTAACTAGTTCATTGTATTTATTGTGTTCTTAACTAGTTCATGGTATTTATTGTGTTGCTAACTAGTTCATGGTATTTATTGTGTTCCTAACTAGTTCATGGTGTTTTGTTTGTCGTAGTTTACCCTTTCGGACAATCTCTGTATCTTTGCCGAGTAATATACTAATAGTTTCTTTCGTCCAAACTTTTATTATCTGCACACGTGACTTCTTGTCGTGATATTGCTACCCGCCATGCGTAATGCATTTCTGCATGATAATGCCACTTCCTTGTCACAGCTTCGAGACCGATAGTATGTATGGTTTTTTTCTGCGGGGTTGCTCGAGCTACGCTCGCGATAACTTCCGTCCCCTTTTTCATTTTATTTATGTTTTTTTTCTTTCCTTTTAAAACAAAATATTACATTATGATATTGTGTATCTATCATCGATTTGAATAGGGTGATAATTGCTCTTCTAGTCATGTCGCTTAATTTCGAAGGCATTTCTTGTCTTCTTTCTGACAAGTTGTGCAAAGCTAGGCTCACTGACATTTTCTACCCAGAGTTGTCGTCCCTAACTCGTAAAGAGTTGTCGTTCCTTGCAGTCAAAGAGTTGTATATCTTACTAGTAGAGATTGGCGTAAAAAATACCGACATAAAGGCTTCAAGATTTAGATTGCTGTTGATATGAACGACTGTAAATGTTATGCAAATTGGAAACTACTGCGTCAAACTGCATATAGATTTCACGGGAATAACATAAATATCAAGCTCACAAAAGCGTTTTTTCTACAGACAATGGACTGATGTTGATGTACATCAGAATATTCTTTGGTACATGTTTATCACGCCAAGGTCAATAAATTTCGTAATTTGTAATATGTATATTTTGAAGTGTGCCACTATTCGGATGAATTAAGACCAGTGATTGAAATCCCAATTGCAATCGAAAACCTTTACCGTATTTCCGAAACAACAGAGTCAAGCCATATATACGTTTATGTTTGGTAAAGATATCTACTAATAGTTTACAAGCTTTATAAATCAAATGATTGACACACGCACAGTGTTACATGTAGTAATATGATTAGTATCATGTTCTTTGAGGCGCTTTATGGCAGCCCTTGAAGTTTGTCAGGTTACAAACACGATGAAAGCCTTTCGTTTGGCGACAATTGATTCAAACTTATCACGCGCTTATCAACAGGTACTTGTAATAAACATGGATTTCCTGTTACTACTACAAACTAATCTTAAACTTCAAGATTATGTGGACATTTAAATATCGTATCGTTATGTACTGCAGATGTGTACCCGTGCAACTACGTCACCAGCGTGTAGTCCGTGATCAGCAATATATTGCCTAATATCACTACAGAAGATATACCTTGTGTTACGCACACGGAAAATGTCAAATAGTCGTCGAATATTTAAACCTAGCTTAACCCATAAACTCTATATCATTATTCAAATAAACTTTGGAAAATCGGTCATTTTAATTTTTAAAAAACGTTTCAGTCAACAGAGGTGTTTTCATACCGAGACTTAATTATAACGGAAAGGAAAAATAAATCCGAGTGACCTTTATACACAGGTATTTGTCCTCGAGGCCACGTGGTCTTTATAGCAGTCTGTATCTGATAAGTTAAATTATTACATTGTATTTCTCTCCGGAACTTGCGGAATGGAAGGAAGGAATCCCAAGTTTAAAAAAGACAGAAGAAAAAAGAGATCCTTACAACAGTTGACAAACCAAGTGATTTTTATCGATAGACATTTTTATATAGGGGTGTTTCTGTATATATGTTAAATCACTTTTATTTCTTTTAAATCCGCAAGAGGGAAAACCCCTGGAAATTAGTGATTTCTATTAGCAGCCACAGGACCACGAAGGGTTAACATTATTTTATAATATGTAAAACTTGTATACACGGGACGCATGTGTACACTTTACAGTCGAACCTCGTTATCTCGAACTCGCATAACTCGAAGACGCCGTTTAATTCTTAGTATTTCGTCTTTCCCGGCAAACATTTCACCAAGCGTTCGACCTCATTCAAATTGAAAAAATGGAAATTGGTTAACTCGAAATTTTCCAACGGTCCCGAAGCTCGACTCTATATGGGGCGAGGAAATACCATATTGCAACATCTAAATAAATTGGAAAATGAACATAAATATGACTAGAATGTTATCAGGGAAAGATCGGTCAATACAATAATGTTCAAGGCTGGGTAGTTTTATCAGTGACCCTCCTCCCCTGTTCCAATCGGCTCTCAAGACTACCGCTGTGTACCATCAGTATGAAACTAAGGGCAGTAACTCTGTAACTCTGAGAGTAGGGGCCGAGAATGCAAGATTAGTGGGAAAACCCGCTTTATAGCTTTTCACTTATCATCGTTACTTAACTACAAAAGAACAATTTGAAGCGATTGTCACCTGCAGTTGGATATGTGTCACCATGATTAGGTCGTCACGGTGAACTAATTATAATAATCAATTAATAGCTAGGACTAATTAGAGAATAAATTACGTCGTTTATCCCACGTCAAAAGTCCTTCCAGCAAATGACAAGACTACCAAGTATACTGCAGATAAAACAAAGCGGGAGTTTTTAAGCTTGAATTCTTTTCATGTGACTCCATCAAAGGCTATAGCTTTGGGCAGATAGCTGTTGATTTTTTAAGAATACGTGCAAAAAATTAAGTTGCTTAAAACTGGACGGGTTTTGTTATCGTATTGTACGCGTCATTATTGTTATACACTGTAGTAATGTTCTCAGTTTTAACAGATATCGGAAAATCAGGATGAAATGGAACGTATGAAATGTGGTTGATGAATATGTTTTCTCGTTTCCATAGATACTTTCATTTTATATTAGAGAAATTCTGTTCCTTCGGAAATCAAAATGCAGATTGTTTGAACGTAGACGGATTTACCTGAGCACTAGTGTCCAGTGTCCGGGGTCAAGCAGTGCGGACAGGTCAGTAGGTACAAAAACGTGTGAACGTTATACAGCAAATGCCTAAAATCATATTTGTGAGAGACCTATATGTTCTAGTAATATATAGATCATTGTGTATATTTTACATAAATATATTATATATATAATTATATATTATAACATACATATTATATTGTTTGTTATTATAATCATTAGTTGTTTTTATTTCTAATTATTCATTTATTTTTATTTGCAATTTTCGGGAGAGCAAAGTCTCTATGGAAACTTGTTACACTACATTAAAGTTAGTTTCAATGAGTCACCAGAAAAGGTGTCAAGTAACTGCCTACTACTTCACGTGTGTAGCCTTTAAAGATCTTCCTGTACAGGTAAAAAAAATCACAGGTAAGGGGATAAGGTGTGTATTTACCTGTGGGGATTTTTCACAACATCGCTACATAATCGCTGTATCAGCCCCGTCTGTGACCTGTCAAGCAGCACGACACGTACCTATATACCTACTTCATGTTTACCTTACCTGCAAACACCTACAAGTAGATCACAGGTATACAGGCGTGCGTAGGACTCCAAACCAAGATGGCTGACAAAGTTTGACAAGGATGTAGATTTCGTGAAATTGAAATCAGTCACTAACAACATTGAAAATGGGATTGTAAGTATAAGATATTTGCCAATGAAATCGTTGTTTTTGGGCGAGGTGTGGAAAAAGGGGATATTTTTCTACACTGTCAACACACCACGTATTCATTCAGAAAAAAATCCATGGTATTTTCAATTGTCTATGACTTTGGGTACACTGGTTAAAATCCACAAACAGCGAGTATAGCGTAGTCTTATAAACAGGAAATCGAGGTTAAGTTGAAATACGGAGAATTTTTTACTTTTCGCGTACTTTATATCTACACTACATTAAAAAAAACTTTACTGGTCTTGTTGTAGATCCGATATCTAGCGTGTTCTGATTCGCTGAAAGTGTTTTAATGCGTAAAACGAAAAATCATGCGCAGGGACCCGTGACGGTATTCAAAGTAATTTGAAAAAGGCATCATGGCTGTGATTTTTGATATGTCAATATACCCTGGTCACGTTTCATTGAAACGTTCCCCTTATTGTGTAGCAATAGATTCGATGGATAAATGCAAATGGAATGGTACCCCGTTTTATAAGTAATCTCATTTCAATCCACACCAATTGAAAACATTTCATCGTTGATCTTACTTAAGTCTCTTATTTCATTACATATTTTGGCATTTTAAAAATTGATTTTTCAAAATTTAGCTTCGAAATGCTTGTCTTAATTAGTATAAGTATACCATATCAAAACATTGAATATTCCTATTTATAAAGCATTTCTTGTCATAAAATGGAGCGGTATTTTTTATATAAGTTAAATAAGTATTCTTTGCTGTCGATGAAACTTTATAAGTATTCGTGAAAACAGTTAGTCATTTATAATTTCTTGAAAAAATAATCATTACAGTTATTCGTCCGTTTGAAATATGTAAATATCATAATACATATCAATCTCGTTACGGCTGAGCCTGTACAGATCAAAGGGACTCGTCACACACACGGTCATCTCCCAACATGCTCTGTAGTTATAATACACGTAAACCCACTGGTATCAAGTCCCTATGAAACGTGTCACTTTCTCCGGAAGATCACCTTAAAACTTAATAAATAAGTACGGATTACAATTATACAGGAGTTCCGGAGACTAAACCTTTTATGGAAAAAATGTTGATAATTATCATTGTTTGTATGGCGCCCACTTAACACACGCTTTACTTAGCAAATTTCCTTTTTAACCATTAAACTAGCTCTTAAAAAAGAACATCCGATGATACCATTTTTCTTTAAATTTATCTTATTTGTTTGTGAAAAGATCCCATTTTGAACGTTATAGATAAATAATGGAAATAAATATGATAAGAATATATGCAATAGATGTTTCATTTTTCTCAATGGAAAGTTTGTATAAGATGAAATGATATTATGTTGTTTTTTTAACTGTTTGCCTTATGTACAAGTATCATCTGAATCATCTGGACCCACGGACTGGCACGTATATGTGCCAGTCCGTGGGTCCAGATGATTCAGTTAAAGATATATATATATATCCATTATCTATATTCAGTACAGCATTCAAGATAGGAGGGGTGAACTTACATGCCGTGTACTCGCTAATCTCGAATACCGTCTACGGTATCTATAAACTACATTATTTATTAACAGCGACACAGGTCCCCTGTGCCGTTATTAAAATTCGTTGTGGATTTAACCATAATGTTTGACAACATATGTAGCGAATCCTTATATTGATTTTCCATTTCGGCCTCGAAGGTCGATTTAAAATTCAACAAACAAGTTTGTGATCTTTCTAATATATTAAGACTGAGCTACGAATAAAATTCGAACGACAAATCAGTTATATTGTCATAACATCCCCCTTCAAACAAAACAAAACAAAACAAAAACAAAACACAAAAAAACACAGAAATTAAAAACCGGAAGTTCATTATAAACTGCACCATCCCGATAAAATGCCACCGATTTCTCCCCTACAACCTGGCCACCCCGATAAAATACCACCGATTTCTCCCCTACAACCTGGCCACCCCGATAAAATGCCACCGATTTCTCCCCTACAACCTGGCCACCCCGATAAAATGCCACCGATTTCTCCCCTACAACCTGGCCACCCCGATAAAATGTCACCGATTTCTCCCCTACAACCTGGCCACCCCGATAAAATGCCACCGATTTCTCCCCTACAACCTGGCCACCCCGATAAAATGCCACCGATTTCTCCCCTACAACCTGGCCACCCCGATAAAATGTCACCGATTTCTCCCCTACAACCTGGCCACCCCGATAAAATGCCACCGATTTCTCCCCTACAACCTGGCCACCCCGATAAAATGCCACCGATTTCTCCTCTACAAACTGAGCCACCCCGATAAAATGCCATCGATTTCTCCCCTACAAACTGCGCCACCCCGATAAAATGTCACCGATTTCTCCCCTACAAACTGCGCCACCCCGATAAAATGCCATCGATTTCTCCCCTACAACCTGGCCACCCCGATAAAATACCACCGATTTCTCCCCTACAACCTGGCCACCCCGATAAAATGCCACCGATTTCTCCCCTACAACCTGGCCACCCCGATAAAATGCCACCGATTTCTCCTCTACAACCTGGCCACCCCGATAAAATGCCACCGATTTCTCCTCTACAAACTGCGCCACCCCGATAAAATGCCACCGATTTCTCCTCTACAAACTGAGCCACCCCGATAAAATGCCATCGATTTCTCCCCTACAAACTGCGCCACCCCGATAAAATGTCACCGATTTCTCCCCCACAAACTGCGCCACCCCGATAAAATGCCATCGATTTCTCTGCAACCTGGCCACCCCGATAAAATGCAACCGATTTCAACCCTACAAACTGCGCAACCCCGATAAAATGCCACCGATTACTCCTCTACAACCTGGCCACCCCGATAGAATGCCACCGATTTCTCCCCTACAAACTGCACCACCCCGATAAAATGCCACCGATTTCTCCTCTACAAACTGTGTTACACGGAAACCACAAAAAAGTGCATGGACAATTAGACCATGTATTCCGGGAGCGGAAGCGTCGTCTACCTCAACGGCGACTCCTTCAATGTAAATCATGGTCAATTCAAGTGTGCAATGTCACGTTCCGAAATGAGAACAATGTTAACAACGAATCCACAAGGCATACATGCTGCAACGAGCATCGAACACAACACGCGATACACGGTGACATATAAACAAACAGGTACCATAAGTTCACGTGTAATCTAAAATATTCGTTAAGTAAACAGTATAATATGATGACGTCACCATAATACATGTAATTTATAAAAAGTGACTCTTTTTCTAAAACCCACTGTTCTGTTTACTTTTCACTTGTTTTAATTGTATTTCAATCCCGCAATTTCATCCTTTTATAAGAAAAAACTTTGAACACAGTCAATGTGTTGTAAATATACTCTAAATTGTCAATGACATTTACATACAAACGTATACAAGTCAAGGTCATTACGTAATTGAAACCTGCCTCCAGGCCAGTCTTGACGGTCAAAAGGTATTATGTAGTGACGCTAGTAATGTGTGGTCAAACATTCCAGACATTTCGGACGAACTGGTCACTTGACCACACACAGGTAGATCATACATACGGTCACATGTAATCAAATAGGAACATTTCGATACCCAAATAAATCAATGTTCACAATTCAATGAACGCCACAAATAAGTTATTTCAGTTTTATTACTTCTAGACCACGACTGAATGTTTTATGAAAGAAAATCAATTTAACAAGAAATTAATTTTATTGCGAAGAACAAGCATTGATGGTATGAAAACTTATGACCTTATATTTCAAATCTGTGTTTCCAACTGAAACTGTTAAAATAGGGAAATCGACACCAAGAAGCAAGTCCGTGTAATTCCACTTTTTACGTCTTTTGTGTGAAATCAAACCTCGGTCGTAATATTTCATCGGAAGTGTAAAAGGTCTGTTCCTGTGGCGTGTCTTAAGTATGGCTTTCTGGCTAGTTATTCTGTTGTACAGTTATAGGTAAACAGTATTGTGATGTCACCATTTATTTACACAAGACATTCTTTACATTCTGAGATAAAAGGACACGCGATGTAGTTGTGATGTAAAGGGGAAGACCGTTATCAACATTACGTCTTCGTACATTCGAGATAACGCGTGTCCCACGATGTAGACTGGATTGATAGTTATTTCGAAACAGAAAAACTTCGCATTCACTACAGCTATCTTTCTGACGTCACTGATTGTCCACGCAAACGACCAAACTCGCCCCTCGATAGCCCGCCTCTATAAAACTAACAGTGTAAATCCTTTATTGATTAAAGAATTATGGTCTTATCATTTAAAATGCGTGTTTGCTATGTACATATTCCTGTCCAAACGACCCAACAAGGACGATGTTTCAGTAACTATCACAATCCCAACCCAACCACACCCAAAGCCGAACATCCCCCACAACGCCTTGTGTTTTTTCTCAAAGTGCTAGGAGTCACGCAACTAAAATCAATCCCTTAATGGTATTACATCTAACAAAATAGCATTAATATTTGAAGTTCAACAGAAGTAACAACTGTCTATATCCATAGAAACGTGCCAGTGAAAGACTACAAATGACATAATTCAGTAGGTTAAATGGCATCTCGGATTGACGTCGCCTTCAGAAGTCAACAACCAAAAGTTTACAACTTAAACTCACTACCCATTCAGGGGGGAATGGGGCACGACATTTTACACCTGTCTAAACCCGTCCCACATACACTGCAATGTGTTAAAACTTCATTGAAGCCAGATAAATATAATATATCTTTATTTTTTTCCAATTATAAAGCTTAAGCCACAGTGGGCACACATTTTTAACAAACCTCAATTCAGCTAGGGATCTGTTAAGAATGAAAAGGAATTGCTGTCCCTCATTGACTGATTTAATTGCGAGAGGACTTCTCTGACCAAGGCGTTGCGCTTTGTGTACAAAAGTAAATAACCAAATAGATAAATAAACATCTTAAAGTTTCAAATATCTTACGAAATTCGGTTGTTTACCAGCAATCGGTGTTATATTCGATGTGCGTAGTGACACGCTGAATGTGCATGTCAAATATTCCGTATTAAAAAGTTTCAAGCTTTCTGATGACTAGAAAAGATTAGGAATTTCAAAATAGAGAAACGAATAAGACATGTATGGTAGTTTTCACACAGACTAGAAACCATGGGCGCTTTAGGGCGAAAATGTAGACCGCCCACTTACGTCATTTTTGTTAAGTCACAATTAGATAAGGATTAATTACATTTTACATGTAAATAGATTCAATTTTCCGGTTATTTAGAGTTGAAATAGGAGATGTGATACTATTACAAAGACACATAGATACTCTCTCATGCGAGACCGTTGACCCACATACAGTAATATATATCGTTTCAAACCATTTTACTTACTTTTTATATCATCTTTCAGACTTCACAAGATACACACATATGCTTGGGGTGTATAATAATACCAAGCCAAAAACGAGTAGAATATGACCTACATGAGATATCAGATAACTAACGGGTTTCATACATGTAAAGTTGGGAAAATGAGAGATCAAGACACACCTCACAGACACCAACGTAGTTTGACAAGGTGAGGGGAGGTATTGACAAGGAGAGAGGGGGTATTGACAAGGAGACAGGGGGTATTGACAAGGAGACAGAGGGTATTGACTAGGAGAGAAGGGGGTATTGACAAGGAGAGAAGGGCGTATTGACAAGGAGACAGGGGGTATTGACAAGGAGACAGAGGGTATTGACAAGGAGAGAAGGGGGTATTGACAAGGAGAGAAGGGCGTATTGACAAGGAGAGAGGGGGTATTGACAAGGAGAGAGGGGGTATTGACAAGGAGAGAAGAAGGTATTGACAAGGAGAGAGGGGGTATTGACAAGGAGAGAGGGGTTATTGACAAGGAGACAGGGGGTATTGACAAGGAGAGAGGGGATATATACAAAGAGAGAGGGGGTATTGACAAGGAGACAGGGAGTATTGACAAGGAGACAGGGAATATTGACAAGGAGAGAGGGGGTATTGACAAGGAGAGAGCGGGTTATTGACAAGGAGAGAGGGGGTATTGACAAGGAGAGATGGGGTTATTGACAGGGAGACAGGGGGTATTGACAAGGAGACAGGGTATTGACAAGGAGAGCGGGGATATATACAAGGAGAGAGGGGGTATTGACAAGGAGAGAGTGGGTTATTGACAAGGAGAGAAGGGAGTATTGACAAGGAGAGAGGGAATATTGACAAGAAGAGATGGGGTTATTGACAGGGAGAGAGGGGCTATTGACAAGGAGACAGGGTATTGACAAGGAGAGAGGGGATATATACAAGGAGAGAGGGAATATTGACAAGGAGAGAGGGTGTATTGACAAGGAGAGAGGGAGTATTGACAAAAAGAGGAGGTAGTGACAAGGAGAGAGGGGGTATTGACAAGGAGACAGGGGGTATTGACAAGGAGACAGAGGGTATTGACTAGAAGAGAAGGGGGTATTGACAAGGAGAGAAGGGCGTATTGACAAGGAGACAGGGGGTATTGACAAGGAGACAGAGGGTATTGACAAGGAGAGAAGGGGGTATTGACAAGGAGAGAAGGGCGTATTGACAAGGAGAGGGGGGTATTGACAAGGAGAGAGGGGATATTAACAAGGAGAGAGGGGGTTTTGACAAGGAGAGAGGGGTATTGACAAGGAGAGTGGGGTATTGACAAGAAGAGATTGGGCATTGGCAATTCGAGAAGAGTTATTGACAAG
Organism: Ylistrum balloti; assembly: GCF_031769215.1. Taxonomy (NCBI): domain Eukaryota; kingdom Metazoa; phylum Mollusca; class Bivalvia; order Pectinida; family Pectinidae; genus Ylistrum; species Ylistrum balloti. Next base: position 347,354 of record NW_026782645.1, on the reverse strand, counting down.
GAGACAGGGGGTATTGACAAGGAGACAGGGGGTATTGACAAGGAGAGAGGGGGTATATCTGGTTTTGATCGTTTAGGTGGGTAAAGATTAAGCACTTGTATTTTAAATAATATACATGATATACCTGGTTTGTAAAATTTTTGACAGGTAAACATACAGTAAACATTTAATTTTTTTCTCTTTCTAAATCTTTTTCTTTTAAACTTTATAACATAGCAGTGTTGCCAAATGCTTGTGCTGTTCGGTACCTGTGTGCAGAAAAAACAGGACGTAGTACATAATCAGAAGTAGTACAAACAGAGTACGACAGCTACAGTACCATCACAATTCTCTCTCTCTCTCTCTCTCTCTCTCTCTCTCTCTCTCTCTCTCTCTCTCTCTCTCTCTCTCTCTCTCTCTCTCTCTCTCTCTCTCTCTCTCTCTCTCTCTCTCTCTCTCTCTCTCTCTCTCTCTCTCTCTCTCTCTCTCTCTTTGTTCCCCCTCTCTCTCCACTCTCTCTTTTTCCCCTCTCTCTCTTCCCGCTCTCTCTCTCGCTCTCTCTCTCTCTCTCTATCTCTCCTCCCTCTCATCCCCCCTCTCTGTCTCCCCTCTCTCTCTCCCCCACTCTCTCTCTCTCTTCACATGCAATAATATAACGACATGTATACTAAGTAACGCAGCTAGATTCCTAAATCTTATTAAAATGTAACAAAATATATCAGAATTAAATAGCTGCAGTCAAATGTGGTTTTACATAACTTACCACTACAGAGATAACTTGTGACAGGTTCCGAGACTTATATACTCGGTGTTCTATTTAAGTTTGTATCATTTATTGAAATTACCAACAGTTGATATTTTGGGGATGAGTTTTGATTTTTCCTGACTAAATCTATACACTAATAAATCACAATGATATACTGGTATAATAAAGCTCTGCTTTATGTAATTCTACACCTGTAATTTTGTACAATATCTGAAAGTCTGGTATGCAGGTATGGCGTTTTATCGTTTTATTCGTTTGGTAAGATAAGGTCGCACTTACCTGCGTCATACTCACCTGGTCATGTTTCAGCATAAACGGAAATTGTAGACAAATATTTATGTCGATATACTGGCATTATTCCAAAATCTACCTGACTTGTTTTCGTCGCCAACGACTTTAAAATGTGGATATGTGTATTACTAAAAGTCTGATATTTTACTTGAGGACAGGAGATTCTGTCTTATCAACTTCTATATACCAGCATTGAAAATTCACTGCCTTGGTTTCAACACAAATCGAAATATAAAAAGTCCATGCTTTTAAATCACGTGATCACTATTTCGAATCACCGTATTGTGGGCGTGATGGGGCGTGCAAAAAGAGCATTGATATCTGTCTATAATACCAACAAAGAGACGAAAGATTGTTTTTCTATTATTCTACTGCCCCGCATACATATGCAAATTGTACATGCATTTGCGTGTGACGTCATGATATGACATGATGTTAGGGTAAGAGAATAGATACACTGTTCCAGAGAAACACATTCGAACCTCGTGATCTCGAACTCAGTTGGATCATAGTGAAATTCGAGTGACAGATTATTCGATTTAAGTGAGGTCTAATGTTTTGTGAAAAGTAAGGCAGGGGCCGACGAAATATTCAAACGAGTTCAGGATAACGAGGTTCAGCTGTATATATTGTGGTTTTAAATAATTTGTATCATACTTACGTTCATTGTTGAACTGGAAATGTTTTCATTCTGAAACGGACACGTGACAGTAGGACTCACTATCATAAATATTAATCACCTGTTTAAGAACCCCGGTGCGATATTTTTTTTTTTTTTTTTGTCAGTCTTTAAACTGAGAAACGCTAAGGATAGAAGAGCGATAAATATCAGCTTTATGTAAACTGGTACTACATTCGTATACAGCGATGACTTTCTCCAACCCGAACCCTTACACACAAACACTAATAAACGCCTGATGTGACGACTTAAACTATTTTAGTTTAATATTTAAAATAAATAAACGCTAAAAACTGTTTCAAAAATACTCCAACTTATTGGAGAGTTTTAAACACATTTTTTACTTTTGATAATTAAGAATTTATTTTTCATGCGAAATCTACATCTCGGTGTATGAAAATTCGGACAGGGACAGAGGGAACCAGATATAGTGTAGCAAAATCAACACAAGTACGTCATCATTTTGGTTGCTATGGAGATTAGACTGAGAAGTAAAATTGAACCACTCTTCTTCAGTATTTAGGTGAAAACACTATCGCAAAAACCACAAACAAGCGAAATCGTTATTAATTTGCATGTCCCTGTGTTCTCGGTTTAGCTACCAACAATTGCCCTGTTAAACTTCACCGGGCCATTCACACCTTATATGGCCGCATCGTGATCGTTCAAGGGTCATTTACACAGTAATGAAAAGTATGCGAGTCACAAAGATAATAAAAACGACTGTGGAAAGATTGACTTCGAACTTGTGAACAATTTCCATAGTTTATCGTCAGCACGCTAGTTTATGTAGAATGCATGCCTTATATATATGCCCGTCTTACTTTCGAACAAAACAATGTTTTATGGTTGTTTATACTAAAAAATTCTTCTTGGCGGCCACAGCTTTAAGTTTTAATTAAGAATAGATATTTCCGTTTTCCGTCTCCATTCAAGCGCGCGAACGATTACCTGGTTGTTACAAATATCAGCTAGCCCGAGAGGCGGAAAGAAAACATTTGTCCTCGGTTAGGTTCATCATTCTGACGTTTTGCGCAAGAAAGGGAAAATGTTATAGACATATCATGTTTAGGAAATTTTGTAAGTTTGTGAAATAATGTGTAATATTCATTTAACGTTAATCAAATGTCTTGATAGCTAGAGATAGAAGTTCTAATGTAAAATTATCGTTATATGTTCACAGCCTTGAAGACGTAACAAAGCAGAGTACTTCCGTCATCAGAACTACACTGAGTGACGATACATCTATACACGTCCTGAACCGGAAGTTCTGTGTCGTTTCTCTGATCATACTTGCGCTGTTGGTGTGCGCAAAGCAATATGTCGGTGAACCCATCCAATGCTGGTGTCCTGCCGAGTTCGCCAAATTTCACGTGTCGTATGCCAACAGTTACTGCTGGATAAAGAACACATATGGTGTCCCTTTTGATGAAATACTACCGGTGGAGGACGACGAAAGACAAGATACAGAAATAATGTATTACCAGTGGGTCCCTCTTATCTTCGTTCTCATGGCGTTCCTCTTCTACTGCCCAAAAATCTTCTGGAAAGGATTTTACCCCAAGTCTGGCATAAACATTAAGAAGACTCTGAATCTTGCTAGTGATGCAACGTATCTAGGCCCAGAGAAACGCGCTGAGAGAATGATTGATATTGCGTCCTATATAGATAAATGGATTGAAATCAGAGACGGGAGAAGTTCCGCATACCAGCGTATACAAGCACTTAAGGAAAGCATGGGGCATCGTGGAATACACTTCGGAAATTATCTGACTTTGATCTACTTGATAACATGCGGTCTGTACACGGCGAACACTATTGGGCAATTGTTCCTGGTAGATGCTCTGATGGGCAATGACTTTTTGAATCTGGGTCCAGACTTTGTGAAAGGCGTATCAACTAATCAGAAATGGGAAGACTTGAGGAGATTTCCTCGTGTTACATTTTGTGATTTCAACATTCGACAACTCCAAAATGTCCAACGATGGACCGTTCAGTGTTCCTTACCGATCAATCTGTTTAATGAGAAGATGTTTATCATCCTGTGGTTCCTGCTGGTGATAATGTCAATTGTAAACATCGTAAATTTTGTATACAACTTTGCTATGCTTTTCTTCCCGCGGCGGAAAAACGAATACATCCGGAAATACATTGATGACGAACAGCTTGCACCGGAACTGCGTCACAGCAGTAGACTTAGTGATGTTCAGGTGAAATTTGTTGACAAGTACTTGAGACAAGATGGCGTCTTTCTCATCTGGTTGATCAGTCACAACACAAGCCCAGTTGTGGCGTCAGAGATTGTAGCCAAACTCTGGAAGGACTACTGCGACAAACCACATGTGAAGACATTTTTGTCCCTGGATTCAGAAACATGAACAGCCATTAACTATCACAACATGTTTAATAACCCATATTTGCCATTTCCTTACCGGAAGTGCTCGTCTATACTCATTATCACCTAAATGATTTATTCTATCGACGTGCAAAAATGTTTTTTTTATATTCTTTTAATTGGCTTACTGTCTGAAGTGCCTTTTTATTATAAAGGTTTTGAAACTAGTGACATATAACAATTTAAACCCCGACATTAACGACGCAAAATATAGCTGATATTTTATCACACGATTGAAACAGTTCGTAAAGATGGCGTCGGGCCACAGACCATTTTCCCAGTGTTCCTGTTTGTAGCAGTGGAATGGACTCAACTCTTGGTCGACGTAATATCCAGTAGAAAGCGGTAACGGTTACGTTTATATCTTCCGTCTGAACACTAGGCACACTTCTTCTAATTTACTCTAAATGTTTATGATAATTCTTTTGCCAAAGTCTCTTTTTTCATATTTCATAACAAGGTATCTTTGTTTGAAGTGAAAAAGTGCAAAAATTTTGAAGTCGTGTGTACAAGGCAGAAATGTTATAAATATTTGTTCTATTTCGTGTTCGAAAAGATTGAAACCACTGCTGTGATAATTACTCTTATGTGTATAAAACTGGACCATAATGTAACGAACCTTAGAATTCCACAGCTACAAAAATTGTGACTTAAGCGTACTAAACCATTGATTTACCTTAGGTAGACCAAATATCCTTGTTTACAACATCGGATTTTTTGTGTACATCTTCTGAACACGTCGTTAAAATATTATATCTGCGATTTGTGTTAGAGAAATTAACTTATGCCAACCTAAACTCATTCACTCAGAGGCTTGATCGCTTCATAATTCTCTGTTGGCAGACAAGAGTCTAATTGAGCCAGACTTATGTCAAACTACACACGAATGCAAGCCGTATTTTTTCAGTAATTCCTATCTACTGGTTTCATTCCTAATTCCTCGGCGTGAACGTCAACTGAAGACAATAGTTAACTGACATTTTACAGAAAGATGTAGGGATTTCGTGGTCTCCGTGAACTCTTAACTCAACCAAGTGAGAACTTAACTAAAAGTGAAGTAATTATGTTGTATGTCAATTTAACATGTATACCATTGCTAAACAATTAAAAACCAAAACGATTACAATAAAATCCGTTACTGCATTATGTCCAAAATATTCTGTCATTGTAAACATTATATAACATCGCTTAGCAATTAAAATCCTGCCGTTTGTGTTGAAATTCTTAAATTTTGTTTGTAAACGTTTTCGTATATATATTAAGCTTTTATAATGTAATTCAAACATATTATTTGAGAGAGGGGGAGAGCGACAGACAGACAGACGGACAGACAGACTGACGGAGAGAGAAAGACAGATAGAGAGGTGGAGAAAGAAAGACAAAGAGAGAAGGGGAGAAAGAAAGACAGAGAGAGAGAAAGGGAGAGAAAAAGACAGAGAAAGACTAAGGGTTGCTTATTCATATATTATGTGATTGATGTTTACCTATATCAAAAATAGACAATTTATGTTCTAGGCTTACAAGACTATATACATATATATAGATAGATTTTTTCTTGAGCGTCGAATTCTGTCCAGTAATTTTACTAAATATAAAAGTTGATGGACACAGGCATGTTTTTGCCTCTATATGCCTATTTATTTGGTACTACATGCATGTACCTCGAGAAAGAAGAATGAAAATAAGCGACATACACATTAAAAAGCACTGATCAGAGCATTCAATTAATACTGTAATTATCATGTATGCAATAAAACAAAAACACAAAAATCCGAAAATCCTTCACGATAGAAAATTGCTTAAGTTAATTGTTTTCAATATATAGATAAAATTGATATGATAAGTACTTCACTTCAAGTTACTGAAGTCATTTTTGTCAACCCCCGTGTTGACTTGTAGGTGCTGAATGTTATATTTTGAATATCTAATAGACATGATTGTATCGTTTGTTGTAATATAAAATGTATTGGAACAATTATGTACTTCAGTTCTTTGTTTTGTTATTTTTTTTATTCAGTCTAGTCAATCACAATCCAAATGCCAAGCTAATTAAGGAAATATTAATTACAAAATGATACTGTCTCTATGTTTTAATTGAAATTTGAGTTCTTTTTCTTCGCATTCCGCAACAGACAAATATGTGGTAATTTTACATGTAAGAGTTACTTCCCTTTAGTCCTGATTTCGACGTTCATCCCTTTATCTGAAAGTTTAAGTGTGAAAAAGAATAATACGAATGAACACTTGCAAACTGCTTTTCTGTTTTATGAAAAAATGTTGTTTTAGAAGAAAGCTATCATTACCTACAAGCGGAAAATTGAAACGAAATACCATCCAACCAGTCTTGTCCAATGACATAAGATTGAAAAAACCACACAAGTGAATCGTGCCTTTTAATATTAATTTACAATTTGATAAAAAAAAAAAACCAAACAATAAAGTAAACAGCGTCGTACAGCTGTTCCGTCCTTCTAGGACTCGTCAGTAATACTACATCATACAGCTGTTCCGTCCTTCTAGGACTCGTCAGTAATACTACATCATACAGCTGTTCCGTCCTTCTAGGACCCGTCAGTAATACTACATCATACAGCTGTTTCATCCTTCTAGGCCTCGTCAGTAATACTACATCATACAGCTGTCTAGTCCTTCTAGGACTCGTCAGTAATACTACATCATACAGCTGTTCCGTCCTTCTAGGACCCGTCAGTAATACTACATCATACAGCTGTTTCATCCTTCTAGGCCTCGTCAGTAAAACTACATCATACAGCTGTCTAGTCCTTCTAGGACTCGTCAGTAATACTACATCATACAGCTGTTCCGTCCTTCTAGGATTCGTCAGTAATACTACATCATACAGCTGTTCTGTCCTTCTAGGACCCGTCAGTAATACTACATCATACAGCTGTTTCATCCTTCTAGGACTCGTCAGTAATACTACATCATACAGCTGTCTCGTCTTTCAAAGACTCATCAATGATGCTACATCATACAGCTGTTCCGTCCTTCTAGAACTCATCAGTGATGTTACATCATACAGCTGTTTCATCCTTCTAGGACTCGTCAGTAATACTACATCATACAGCTGTCTCGTCTTTCAAAGACTCATCAATGATGCTACATCATACGGCTGTTCCGTCCTTCTAGAACTCATCAGTGATGTTACATCATACAGCTGTCTAGTCCTTCTAGGACTCGTCAGTGATGCTACATCATACAGCTGTCTAGTCCTTCTAGTACTCGTCAGTGATGCTACATCATACAGCTGTCTCGTCCTTCTAAGACTCATCAGTGATACTAAGTGCCTAATTTTTGAGGCCTGGGAGGCAAATGAGAACATTTAATTGTGATCGAAAGAAATGTCAGGATCTAGATTGGGATGTACTCTAGCCCTATAATTCAATAAATTTCCTAATTTTCATATCTCTATCATTTTTTAAAGAACGAATGTAAACCATGACACCACAGTATGACAATATACATCTCCGCTTTCTGAGAAACACTTGGTTCGAACCATGAACATGGCGGAGACGCTATCACTTCAATACATAAATTCCATTTACGTAAACATGTAAAAGAATGTTCGAATTTTTAATCTTCACTCTCAAAAGTTCAACGTTTGGTACCGTTGGTAATCATTAGCTCGTTTTCTCGTCATTGTTTTTATGCTCATTAAAACTATCCCAGATATTTTCCACGAGAATGCTGGAGTAAACTGCTCCAAGCTGATAACTGACTAACGATATCACAAACACTCCATCCACACCGAGATAGTTGTCCAAAAAGTCGTCAAATAGTTCGCTATCATTTCCGACATATTTGTGGGTACTACCCTGGTTTTCGCTGAGTAGTAGACATTTTCTGATAAACATCTTTCTACGTCGTCGAAGGAAAATAGCAAAATGGTCGACCAAACTGACTATGTTCACTATTGATAGAAGGACGAGCAAAAACCACGTCAAAATAAAAATAATTTCGTTGAACAAATTATTTGGGAGCGAGCATTGCACGGTGTATGTTTGAATATTGATCATACGTCGGACGAAAGTGTCACAAAACGTCACAGTTGGAAAACGCAACATCCCTGGTCGGTGCTCTTCGTATTTTCTCTTAAACACGATATCAGTTCCTAGAGACAAAAAATGATTACCTAAAAATTTGTCCAGTAAGAATAATTGTCCGATAGAATTAAGAACATACAAGAAACAGCAGAATACATAGGTTTTTGCAAGGTAACTCTCCCGTGAAATCTCGAAGCTGTACGCTTGTTTTCGTAAACGAATTCCCTGTTTCTTTTTCTGCATACGAATTAAAATCCATTTGTTCACAGAATGAGCGATATTTGTGTGATCGTCCGCATTCATGATGTTTCGATTCTTTGTAGTTCTAGATACGAAACTAAAACTTGAAAATGTCTGTAGCTGCATCCACGTCCATTTTGGAATAACAAAAAGTACACATTGAGTAAAAAGAACGACGGGCACCCAAGGATAGTAATATATCTCGTAGACTTTTCTGTCTTCGGGATAAGGTGAAATGGTTTGTCGAGATGATACATAATAGGTATTTCTGACGTAACAGTAGTTGTTTGTAAATTCAACCTGTTTATCAGTAAATTGATCCGGGCACCAACATTTGATCTGCTCGCCAAATACTTCCTTAGCCACCACCGCTGTTGTCGCAAGAACAAACAGGACAGAACAATAGCTACTATTAAGATGCTGGATGAAAAATTCCCCAATTCTGTTATTGGCCCTGTTGTCCCTATCACGTTCAATCGCTGTGCATGCATCCTCGAATCTAAAATTTAAAAATCAAATTTTCAACAAAAAAATAAATAAATAAAGAGTGAAACAGACTACACGTAGAGTTAAACATACTTATTAATGAAACATTGAAATTGGAAATCAAATTCATTTTCTTACCGAAAGACTATTTGACGTCCTTGTGACAGAAAATTATGCATTTATAACAATGTTGATAAAATGTAAAGAATAGTGCTTTATATCAAACAATACCATATATATACAACGTATATATTCCGGTATAAAAATTCTGTAATATTTGAGAATCAAAACTTGAAACAGCGACTCATGGCAATTCGCTTTAGCAGTTTCGAAAATTCTTTCACTTACCTTAACTTTCTACTTTCGCGTTTTTAACTTTTAAAAGGAACAAACATGAACGGTAAATAATGAAAAAAAACATAAATGCCAATAAATATGTATCAGATATACCCAGAAAACTACTCAAAACGCAGAAGCACAGACAGAAGTTGCAGAAATGGAATTTTATAGCGACTGTACTGTTAGAAATGATAATGACTTACGACCCCATAGCTGCTAGTGGAAACACTCCTGTTCCATCGATACAAGGAGTAGTGATGTTCTCCTATCTAGCCACGTTATAGTGCATGTAAACATTTTTGTTATCGTTATCAGCATTGTCACATGACAGACAGAAAGAACAGTGTGGCTGGATACGGGAATCGGTTGTGTTAGCCATTTCGTATTTATAACGTCAACTTTACTGGTAATATATTTTGTGTCAATAACATAATTTAGTTAAGTTTATCATTAAAATATTGTTTTTACGTATTTTCCTCCCCAAACTTATTTAACTCATATTTATTTTTATAGTCAATTCATTCATAATTCTAATGGAGACTTGCTAACGTGCCTCGCGCGCATTCCTAACTTAATATCTTATGGAATACAACCCGGATACTAGAATAACCTTAATACCATGTAATTGACTACGAATGGTTAAGCAAAAACGGCATTTTTATCCCTTTTCAATGAGACAAAAATGCATGTCAAAGAGCGTGTCTAATTCCAAATTGCTTTTAAGAAGAAATTTTTTTATTAAGGGCACGTAATTATCCACCTACAATACTTTGGGACGTGTCTAAAGATACTGTTTATCTGCTTATAAAACACATCCAATTTTGTCATTCCTTGCTATAACAGGACTACGGGTGGTAAGGTTTCCTTAAAGTAAAGAGCCCTGCAGCACTTGACTATATCCTGTGTAATTCCTCAAGGGCTGAGGACAAACAGATAACACTGATTCATTGATACTATACTTTGGACCTTTATGTTGGTCCTTTGATCAAGTGAGAAAGGCTGCCCAAAAGCCATCGCATATCAACAACCGAAGTTTACATGTGAAACTAACTACCCACTTCGGGGGGAAATCCCGACATTTTACACATGTCAAAATCCGACCCACATACATTAAATTTGTTATAATACATTTTCATAAACACAAATAAAACAAACGTGAAGATTTCGTTCAAATGTCACCAGTTATCATTTCAAACCACAGAGAGAGCAAAATCTTTTACCAAATTTTAACTTAGGTAGAGAATCCTAGTTTCTCATTGGCTGATTTAGTTGCGTGAGTTCTAAAGATGACTCTATCATAGAATGCTTTAAACAGTGTCTTGGTTTAAAAAAAAAAACATAAAAAAATATTTTTATCGAATTTTGGGTTTAATAAACTCCCCATCTAGTTATCAACAAATTTTGACTTCACTCAGTTTCCTACGAACTATGGAACGATGTGGACAGTGGGAACAACGTGGACAGCGGGACGATGTGGACAATGGAACAACGTGAACAGTTAAACCACGTGGACAGTGGAGCAACGTGGACAGTGGGAACAACGTGGACAGTGGAACAACGTGGACAGTGGAACAATGTGGACAATGGAACGATGTGGACAGTGGAACAACGTGGACATTGGAACAGCGTGGACAGTGGGAACAACGTTGACAGTGGAACAACGTGGACAGTGGAACAACGTGAACAGTGGGAACAACGTTGACAGTGGGAACAACGTGAACACTGGGAACAACGTGAACAGTGGGAACAACGTGGACAGTGGGAACAACGTGGACAGTGGAACAACGTGGAACTTGGAAATAACGAGGACAGTGGGAACAACGTGGACAGTCGAACAATATGAACAGTGGAACAACGTGGACAATGGAACAATGTGGACAGTGGAAAAACGTGAACAGTGGGAACAACGTGGACAGTGGGAATAACGTGGACAGTGGAACAACGTGGACAGTGGAACAAAGTGGATAGTGGAACAACGTGGACAGTGGAAACAACGTGAACAGTGGGAACAACCTGAACAGTGGGAACAACGTGAACAATGGAACAACGTGAACAGTGGAAACAACGTGAACAGCGGAACGACGTGGACATTGGAACAACGTGGACAGTGGGAACAACGTGAACAGTGGAGCAACGTGGACAGTGGAACTACGTGGACATTGGGAACAACGTGAACAGTGGAGCAACGTGGACAGTGGAACTACGTGGACATTGGAACAACGTGGACAGTGGGAACAACGTGAACAGTGGAGCAACGTGGACAGTGGAACTACGTGGACATTGGAACAACGTGGACAGTGGGAACAACGTGAACAGTGGAGCAACGTGGACAGTGGAACTACGTGGACATTGGAACAACGTGGACAGTGGGAACAACGTGAACAGTGGAGCAACGTGGACAGTGGAACTACGTGGACATTGGAACAACGTGGACAGTGGGAACAACGTGAACAGTGGAGCAACGTGGACAGTGGAACTACGTGGACATTGGAACAACGTGGACAGTGGGAACAACGTGAACAGTGGAGCAACGTGGACAGTGGAACTACGTGAACAGTGGGAACAACGTGGACAGTGGAACAATGTGGACAATGGAACGATGTGGACAGTGGAACAACGTGGACATTGGAACAGCGTGGACAGTGGGAACAACGTTGACAGTGGAACAACGTGGACAGTGGAACAACGTGAACAGTGGGAACAACGTTGACAGTGGGAACAACGTGAACACTGGGAACAACGTGAACAGTGGGAACAACGTGGACAGTGGGAACAACGTGGACAGTGGAACAACGTGGAACTTGGAAATAACGAGGACAGTGGGAACAACGTGGACAGTCGAACAATATGAACAGTGGAACAACGTGGACAATGGAACAATGTGGACAGTGGAAAAACGTGAACAGTGGGAACAACGTGGACAGTGGGAATAACGTGGACAGTGGAACAACGTGGACAGTGGAACAAAGTGGATAGTGGAACAACGTGGACAGTGGAAACAACGTGAACAGTGGGAACAACCTGAACAGTGGGAACAACGTGAACAATGGAACAACGTGAACAGTGGAAACAACGTGAACAGCGTGGAACAACGTGGACGACGTGGACATTGGAACAACGTGGACAGTGGGAACAACGTGAACAGTGGAGCAACGTGGACAGTGGAACTACGTGGACATTGGGAACAACGTGAACAGTGGAGCAACGTGGACAGTGGAACTACGTGAACAGTGGGAACAACGTGGACAGTGGGAACAACGTGAACAATGGAACAACGTGAACAGTAGGAACAACGTGGACAGTGGGAATAACGTGGACAGTGGAACAACGTGGACAGTGGGAACAACGTGGACAGTGGGAACAACGTGGACAGTGGAACAATGTGGACAATGGAACGATGTGGACAGTGGAACAACGTGGACATTGGAACAGCGTGGACAGTGGGAACAACGTTGACAGTGGAACAACGTGGAGAGTGGAACAACGTGAACAGTGGGAACAACGTTGACAGTGGGAACAACGTGAACAGTGAAACAGTGGAACAACGTGAACAGTGGAACAACGTGGACAGTGGTAACAACGTGAACAGTGGAACAACATGGACAGTGGGAAGAACGTGAACAGTGGGAACAACGTGGACAGTGGAACAATGTGGACAATGGAACGATGTGGACAGTGGAACAACGTGGACAGTGGGAACAACGTGGACAGTGGAACAAAGAGAACAGTGGGAACAACGTGGACATTGGAACAACGTGGACAGTGGGAAGAACGTGAACAGTGAAACAACGTGGACAGTGGGAACAACGTGAACAATGGAACAACCTGAACAGTGGAACAACGTGGAGAGTGGAACAACGTGGACAGTGGAACAACGTGAACAGTGGGAACAACGTGAACAGTGGGAAGAACGTGAACAGTGGGAAGAACGTGAACAGTGGAAACAACGTGAACAGTGGAACAACGTGGACAGTGGGAAGAACGTGAACAGTGGAACAACGTGGACAGTGGTAACAACGTGAACAGTGGAACAACGTGGACAGTGGGAAGAACGTGAACAGTGGGAACAACGTGGACAGTGGAACAATGTGGACAATGGAACGATGTGGACAGTGGAACAACGTGGACAGTGGGAACAACGTGGACAGTGGAACAAAGAGAACAGTGGGAACAACGTGGACATTGGAACAACGTGGACAGTGGGAAGAACGTGAACAGTGAAACAACGTGGACAGTGGGAACAACGTGAACAATGGAACAACCTGAACAGTGGAACAACGTGGACAGTGGAACAACGTGAACAGTGGGAACAACGTGAACAGTGGGAAGAACGTGAACAGTGGGATCAACGTGAACAGTGGAACAGTGTGAACAGTGGAACAACGTGGACAGTGGAACAACGTGGACAGTGGGAAGAACGTGAACAGTGGAACGAAATTGCGGGACATAAGATTCAAGACATAATTCTAGAAGGGAGAAGATGACATTTTGCGGGCGTTGCATGGTCAAACGTCTTTGCGTCCAACATCGATAAGGCAACAGCTTGTCTAAATTTCCACTGTGGCTGGTCCGTTGTTGGAAACCAAAATACCATCGTATATTTTCATTGACGATATCATTGCTCATTGCCCGATTCCAAATACTGTATTAAGAGACATATGTGAACTCATCTGGATAGCATAGAGTCTTCCTTTTTTCCGGAGTGAGGGTTTGGAGGAGGGGGTATTCCCTAGTGTTGTGTCGGCTTTCAGGTGTTCCTTATTTCTTCTTGTCGCATTTGGTCATTAGTTCGATATTTGATTCCTTATTTGGTATAACATTTATTTCATTTAATGAGTTTAAACACATTTCGAGTTCTGGAAATAAATAACCGCCTTTGAAATTCGCCTATAAGTTAAGATGTACCACGAAAAATCTTAACTGACCTTTCCAGTACATCTAATGCGTCAAATGTTTTCTGTCACCGAATCCAATCAATATTGCATCATATTCTTCGTATGAACACACTTGAAATGGGGGACATCTCCAGCCCAGGTGACAGAAGTTAGCGGTGAGTTCCCTACAACCATATCAGATTATCGTGCAATTTGGAGTACACTCCGGCTAGATAACCTTATTTCCGCCCAAAAATCCCCTCAAAAATTATCACCGTTATCAAAGTTAGCCGAAACGTTTTCGTTCGTGACACTTCCTGGCTGACTGACTTACTCACTCTGATATCGTTGAAGCACACCAACAAAAAACCGCAAACGACGTTTGAGACATCTGTGGGAAATGACGAAAATATTTTCGGCCGAGTAAGTATGATAAAACTTTTTAAGTTTCTAATGATATACTTGTGGTCCTATGCATCTCGCTATTTTGGCAGTCATTCCGGTGTAACGTTCGGCGGATTTGGGGGGTTGGGGGGGAGGGGGGGGGGGGGGTTGGGGGGTTGGGTTATTGACTTGTGAGTCGGTCACTAGCATTAAATGACTACTGTAATGTTTTATTTTATCAATTAACGAATACAAATGTTTAATGATACATGAAGGACTCTGCATGTGCTTTGTAAACGGTATGATTATTCTAGATATTAATTATCATTGTGCTGGGGTTCCACATTGTCGTTATACGCAAACTATTCTAATTCCAATTTTTCTATAATAAATCATATGTAAGCTTAACCAATGTAATTGTTATATTGAGACATTAAACGAATTTTAAGAAAATGAAAAAAGTTCTGTGTTTTTGACATCAATTCTTTTATATTAAAATTAATTATCTAACACATTCTCCCCTACCCCCGATTTCTGAGTGTTTTTGAGTAGTAGAGAAAACGTTGCTACTCATTTTCACACTACAACTATTATAAAGGTCACTTCACATATTGTAAAGGTCACTACAACTATTGTAAAGGTCATTACACATATTGTAAAGGTCACTACACATATTGTAAAGGTCACTACAACTATTGTAAAGGTCACTACAACTATTGTAAAGGTCACTACACATATTGTAAAGGTCACAACAACTACTGTAAAGGTCACTACACATATTGCAAAGGTCACTACAACTATTTTAAAGGTCACTACAACTATTGTGAAGGTCACTACACATATTGTAAAGGCCACTACAACTATTGTAAAGGTCACTACAACTATTGTAATGGTCACTACAACTATTGTAAAGGTCACTACAACTATTGTAAAGGTCACTACAACTATTGTAAAGGTCACAACAACTATTGTAAAGGTCACTACACATATTGTAAAGGTCACTACACATATTCTAAAGGTCACTACAACTATTTTAAAGGTCACTACAACTATTGTGAAGGTCACTACACATATTGTAAAGGCCACTACAACTATTGTAAAGGTCACTACAACTATTGTAATGGTCACTACAACTATTGTAAAGGTCACTACACATATTGTAAAGGTCACAACAATTATTGTAAAGGTCATTACACATATTGTAAAGGTCACTACAACTATTGTAAAGGTCACTATAACTATTGTAAAGGTCACTACACATATTGTAAAGGTCACAACAACTACTGTAAAGGTCACTACACATATTGCAAAGGTCACTACACATATTCCAAAGGTCACTACAACTATTTTAAAGGTCGCTACAACTATTGTAAAGGTCACTTCACATATTGTAAAGGTCACTATAACTATTGTATAGGTCACTACAATTATTAAAAAGGTCACTACAACTACAACTATTGTAAAGGTCACTATAACTATTGTATAGGTCACTACAATTATTGTAATGGTCACTACAACTATTGTAAAGGTCACAACAACTATTGTAAAGGTCACTACACATATTGTAAAGGTCACTACACATATTCTAAAGGTCACTACAACTATTTTAAAGGTCACTACAACTATTGTGAAGGTCACTACACATATTGTAAAGGCCACTACAACTATTGTAAAGGTCACTACACATATTGTAAAGGTCACAACAATTATTGTAAAGGTCATTACAATTATTAAAAAGGTCACTACACATATTGTAAAGGTCACAACAACTATTGTAAAGGTTACTACACATATTGCAAAGGTCACAACAACTACTGTAAAGGTCACTAAAACTATTGTAAAGGTCGCTACAACTATTGTAAAGGTCACTTCACATATTGTAAAGGTCACTATAATTATTGTATAGGTCAGTACAATTATTTAAAAGGTCACTACAACTACAACTATTGTAAAGGTCGCTACAACTATTGTAAAGGTCACTTCACATATTGTAAAGGTCACTATAATTATTGTATAGGTCAGTACAATTATTTAAAAGGTCACTACAACTACAACTATTGTAAAGGTCACTATAACTATTGTATAGGTCACTACAATTATTGTAATGGTCACTACAACTATTGTAAAGGTCACAACAACTATTGTAAAGGTCACTACACATATTGTAAAGGTCACTACACATATTCTAAAGGTCACTACAACTATTTTAAAGGTCACTACAACTATTGTGAAGGTCACTACACATATTGTAAAGGCCACTACAACTATTGTAAAGGTCAATACACATATTGTAAAGGTCACTACACATATTGTAAAGATCACTACAACTATTGTAAAGGTCGCTATAACTATTGTATAGGTCACTACACATATTTTAATGGTCACTACAACTATTGTAAAGGTCACAACAACTATTGTAAAAGTCACTACACATATTGTAAAGGTCACTACACATATTGTAAAGGTCACTACACATATTGTAAAGGTCACTTCACCTAATGCAAAGGTCACTACACATATTGTAAATGTCATAACAACTATTGTAAAGGTCACTACACATATTGTAAAGGTCACTATAACTATTGTAAAGGTCACTACACATATTGTAAAGGTCACTACACATATTGTAACGGTCACTACAATTATTATAAAGGTCACTACAACTATTGTGAAGGTCACTACAACTATTGTAAAGGTCACTACACATATTGTAAAGGTCATTTCAACTATTGTAAAGTTCACTACAACTATTGTAAAGGTCACTATAACTATTGTATAGGTCACACTTATTGTAAAGGCCACTAGAACTATTGTAAAGGTCACAACAACTATTGTAAAAGTCACTACACATATTGTAAAGGTCACTTCACCTAATGCAAAGGTCACTACACATATTGTAAATGTCATAACAACTATTGTAAAGGTCACTACACATATTGTAAAGGTCACTATAACTATTGTAAAGGTCACTACACATATTGTAAAGGTCACTAAACATATTGTAACGGTCACTACACATATTGTAAAGGTCACTACAATTATTATAAAGGTCACTACAACTATTGTAAAGGTCACTACAACTATTGTAAAGGTCACTACACATATTGTAAAGGTCACTTCAATTATTAAAAAGGTCACTACACATATTGTCAAGGTCACTACACATATTGTAAAGGTCACACCTGTTGTTTATAACAAAGCAAGATAAATACATTTTTATTATTTACATCAAAATACATTCACGCTTTCTTTGAGTTTGTTTTAAGTTTTTTCACTGTTATTTCTGTAAAACTTTATTTTCACTTATATTGGTGCTCTGTTACTTGTATTAAGATACAGGAATTTGTTTTCTTACAGTCTACCGATCGAGAAATTCTTCAACTTGACCCGTCGTTTGCGGAAGTTGAGTGATTCAGGAGACAGTTTCTGTCAAAGATTAAACATATATGTTGCTGCTGTTCTTTTCATATCGTCTTTCCTCTCGTATGGTCTCGACGTCTTCCTCGCTAAGGACAATGAAGGAGTGTCCGTCTTCTGTTACTGTCCGGCAGAGTTTTCAAAGTCACGTGTCCATTACACAAACTACGCATGCTTTGTACAAGGGTTTTATTCTGTGGCGTTTGATGAATCCTTACAAAGCCAACCCAGTTTTGATAGTAGAGATGAAAATGAGGACGACGAAAAATTTCTGAAATATTATCCCTGGGTAACATATATTCTAATTCTTCAGGCTGTTTTATTTTGTATACCCCGGTTTCTATGGAGACTAGGAGCCAACAGAGAGGGATTTCATCACAACTGCTGCCTTGATATCATGGATACATATGTATTTGGAAAGAAAGATGATGAAACTGAACCAAAGATGAAAGAGGAAGTTATCAAAAATATCGAAAACTATTTTATTCGTTTAATAGACTTACGGAATTCTGACATGTGTTTTCCGGAGATAGTCTTTCCTTTCCTGACCGGGTATCGCTACACAATCTGGTTGGTGATTACAGACGTGTTCATGGTAGTGAATTCTATTTCTCAATTTTATCTTGTGGAATTCCTGCTTGGAATTGATTTTATAAAATTTGGTTCTGATTACTTTTCAAACATGCCAGATTTAATGTGGGAAGACCACAGGCGATTCCCTAGATCAGCTTTCTGCGATCTGAACATTCGTCAGCAGGCTAACCAACAAGTATATACAATTCAATGTGCTCTACCGTCTAATATGATCAACGAGAAACTATTTCTGCTGATCTGGGTAACTCTATTTTGTGTGTCCATTTTGAATATATTTTCATTCTTTTATCATGTGATTACTTTACAACGTATAAGTTTTAAAACAATCGAGAAAATAAACTCTTATCAACTAAGCAAATACTTCAATACAGAGAAGTTAAGAAGCAATTTAATTGTCCGTAGTTTCGTGCACGAGTATTTGAAGTTAGACGTGTTATTGTATCTCTGGCAGTTAAACCGCAAGCCTGTTGTTGATGACGTCATACACCGACTCTGGGACAGGTACTCACGTAAACAATCTGAAGACGAAGAGCAAGAAGGAATCGAAAGTAATCTTACAGAAAGACACTGATGAACGTGCGCTGCACGTTTTAAATTAACGTTAAACAAACCCCACTCTTCTGAAAACAACATTTCTTAACTTTACACAAACCTTTCGACTGACTCACTTTAATCGAAAACTCACTTATTTCGAAGTTTTTTTCCCCCAGGATCCGTCGAGTTCGAGATAACGAGGTTCGACTGTATGTAGCAATCATCAGCGCTTGTATTCTGTATGAGAGATATACATTTAACTGTGTAAAATCTATAATCAAGTTCTAGTTCTCATTTGAGAACGTGAAAGTACTTTCTTGGATTGACCAAGATTCATAAGGCGGGTTTTGTCAATGAAGCAGAAGACGCTTATTCTTCCGGATCACTTTGTATCATTCTCCTTGTGCAATCCTTTTCAAATAGTTTGCCTTGGCGCTATGAATTTTGAATACATCATTTTCTGTGTTTGTCGAATACACGATGTATGTATAATCACACATACTTAAATATAAATGGTCCGAGATATAATGGAACAAATCGAATACGCTGCAATATATCTCTAACGCTTTAACAAAAATAAAACAAATGTTTCACAATAATCGTCGCTTTAACGGTATATAAAATCATCACTAATCATATCATATATACTGTATCAAATGGAAATCTACATATTCGTCAAAATTGAAAATCAACTCAACATTTATCAGTACTGTAAGAAACAAAACGAATCACGCTATTTTGTAAATAAAGTGTTTCTACACACATGATTATATGAAAACTTGGATATAACATTGCGACAATATACACTTTCATGAACCTGTAGCAAGTCATTTCGGAACAAACAGCTACTATCAGTGATGTCAACAAAACTACACTTTGAAGTAAACTATTTGAAAACTAGAAAATTGTTATTGTGATATCAAGACTAACAGAACTTTAAGTTATGTACGGGCCGTGTTATCAGGATTTAGTCCGATCTGTCAACATGGCCCTGACCCAGTGGAAGGTTCACCTCGTGATATTCTTTCTATCCTCTGTACTCACTCCGTTAAGTACAAATGCCACCTATGACAGAGAAAACGATACATGCAGACTGATTCCAGAAAACCATATACGCGATGCATTAACAGTTTGGAAATTTCTGCGAGTAAACGATAAATTACAAAAGGTAAGATCATTTTTCGCCACAGAGGTAAACAAATATCTTCGGTAATGTCCGTAAATATTTCCGTAAACACTCGGAAACAATGACGTTTAATTTTGCCCTGTCTCGCCTTGAAAATACTCTCGCTTTTTTATACTCGTGAATATAGTATAGAGAGCCGATGTATTTGTGTACATATGTTCATACAAGTAACCATAAATGTATCTTCATAGAACCAGGGTTGTGTCCACTTTTTTATGAGAAATTATTAAAATTTTTAAAATCATTCCATCATACAAAGTGACAACGATTTACTAAATCATAAAATTTGTTTTTATTTGTGATTTCCGTTAGTCGTACTTTTCTGTTTCAAAAGGCCCCAGTATCTCTTACAGACCTACGATTCACTTTAACGATTTTCACACTGAAAGTATTGCGCTAAAATATGACAACACTAATTGTTACTTCTGTGTATGGTTTAAATATAGCAATTATTATTGAACGCGCGAATTTATCATCGGGTTGACATAAACAAAACATACCGACGATTAGCGGAGCCATATTTCAGCGCATACTTTCAGCAAAAATTGCGCTCTAAAATAACATCACCACTAAAACATAAACGTTAATATTAACCTGTGTACCTTTCCAGAGTGATCTGATACTTGGCCTCGGAAGTCACGATAAAAGAGTTGCTATGGAGGCGTCTCGTCTCTGGTTAAACGGATACGGAGACTTTCTGATGTTTTCTGGCAAATCCGGAAATTTAACAAGAGGTATGGATTAAAATGATATAGTATAGAACAAAGTATTAACTACTTACATTTCATTTATTGCAAACTGTACAAAAAGGTACAGCATTTAGTTATAATTCACTTATGGGGAATGTTTGTTTAGAATTGAAAGTCCCGTATCATCCATGTCATGAAATACAGAGAGAGAGAGAGAGGAGGGGGAGGGGGGAGGGGGTCAGACAGAGACAGACAGAGAGAGGGTGGGGCAGACAGAGACAGAGAGACGGGGCAGACAGAGACAGAGAGAGAGAGAGAGAGAGAGAGACAGAGAGAGACAGAGAGAGAGACAGAGAGAGAGGGGGGCCAGACAGAGACAGACAGAGAGACAGAGAGAGAGGGGGCAGACAGAGACAGACAGAGAGACAGAGCCAATATTCATAAAAGATATAATATCTGAGGTGGGGGAGGGCGTTGGGGGGTTGGGTGGGGGAGGGGTAAAGACGATCCGACGCCTTAACTACTCGTCCAACGCGACACATGCTAGCAATATGTAAAATGAAATGTTAAGAACATTTAAATAATGACAGTTGTATAGATTGAGATTATTGTGGTGACTTTCAGTTTTGGTTCTCTTCCATCAATATGTATGTGTAATTTGGAGTTTGTTTATTTTACACCCAGCCATTTTGTGACCCTATAGTGCTACTCTTGTCCTTCATTCCGTCATAATATCATTTCCGAAGAAATATGATATGGTATGCACAGGGACTTGGTACGAATTCCCAACCCACGGTCCACATATATTAGTGACACAATACAAGATTTCAAGATTTCAAGATTTTTATCTACTTAATTCTACCGGTAATTTAACATTTGCTGTTCTGAATTTACAGATAAATTCTGCATCTTTTTTAATTCAACCGTAATAAATAGTCTTCAATACCAAATTCATTTTTGAAAATACTATATACTTGTCCTCTGGACGATTTTCCCATTTCGTCAAACCAAGATTGGACAAACTGGTCCTTCAGTCTCTGAGCAACTTCAGATTTTAAAAAACTGATATGTGGTAAACAAGTTTTCTGAAACATCCATACATGACCTAATCCAACACTGTTTAAAATATTTTTGATGCAGTTTTTCCATTTGAATTCTATTTGGCCTGTTTCGTTGAGTGAATACATCAATTTATACATGCAACTTGATAATTTATTCTCATTCAGGATTAGTGAGTACCAATATTTAACCATTCTTAATTTAATATCTATAGTAATAGGGTATCTTCCGATTTCTCCGTAGACCATAAAATTGGTTGTACTTTTCTTCAACCCCAAAATTCTCTTACAAAATTGTAAATGTATCTTTTCAATAAGATAACAGTTCTCATATCCCCATATTTCTCTTGAATATAATAAAATCGGGGATACCAATGCATCAAATAATTTCAATTTCAAATCAAGCGGTAAATCAATATTTCTTATTTTTCGGTATACTACAAACAGGGCTTTTCGAGCTTGCTCAGACAAGTGTTTTTTTGCCGCGGCAAAACTACCATTGTAATTAAAAAGAACTCCTAGGTAGGGGAACGAGCTTTGTATATCAAGTTCGTTATTGTAAAGTAAAAAACTATTTCTAGTTTTATTCTTTCTTTTAGAAAAAATGAAAGTTTTAGTTTTCTGGGTGTTCACTCCTAATTTCCAATTTTAGCAGTACTGTTGGAAATGATTTAACATACATGGACCGCGGGATTCGTGCCAAGTCCCTGTGTATTGTTGGAAATGATTTAACATACATGGACCGCGGGATTCGTGCCAAGTCCCTGTGTACTGTTGGAAATGATTTAACATACATGGACCGCGGGATTCGTGCCAAGTCCCTGTGTACTGTTGGAAATGATTTAACATACATGGACCGCGGGATTCGTGCCAAGTCCCTGTGTACTGTTGGAAATGATTTAACATACATGGACCGCGGGATTCGTGCCAAGTCCCTGTGTACTGTTGGAAATGATTTAACATACATGGACCGCGGGATTCGTGCCAAGTCCCTGTGTACTGTTGGAAATGATTTAACATACATGGACCGCGGGATTCGTGCCAAGTCCCTGTGTACTGTTGGAAATGATTTAACATACATGGACCGCGGGATTCGTGCCAAGTCCCTGTGTATTTGGACCGCGGGATTCGTGCCAAGTCCCTGTGTATTGTTGGAAATGATTTAACATACATGGACCGCGGGATTCGTGCCAAGTCCCTGTGTATTGTTGGAAATGATTTAACATACATGGACCGCGGGATTCGTGCCAAGTCCCTGTGTATTGTTGGAAATGATTTAACATACATGGACCGCGGGATTCGTGCCAAGTCCCTGTGTATTTGGACCGCGGGATTCGTGCCAAGTCCCTGTGTATTTGGACCGCGGGATTCGTGCCAAGTCCCTGTGTATTTGGACCGCGGGATTCGTGCCAAGTCCCTGTGTATTGTTGCATAGTAATATTCTGATTTGGTTTTGGTCAATTATTTTTTTCCAAACTTCAAAAGTTTTCACAAAATAGGTAGGACTAGTATTCGAGAGTCTTGCCTAACTCCAGTGAAAACAATAAAGACAATCTTCAGGCAGATTCTTTATCGGCGATTCCAGATCCTTTCTCTGGGTGCAGGACTTTTGGTCTTATTTCAAGCCAATAATATAAGTTAAAAATTTAGTCTTCTCCACGGTTACCGACGGGAGCATGAATGTCGCTCCAACACATCAAATTTCTGTATGTATGTTTTATTCTTCTTTTTTTTAAAAAATATAATTATTATTTCCATTTTTTGGTTCACAGGATGGCGTAAAAGTGAAGCCGAGATATTTCGTGATGTGGCGGTTTCCCTGGGAGTACCAGAAAACAAAATACTTACTGAAGAAAATTCTCAAAATACCGGCGAAAATTTTAAATACAGTTACAAACTGTTGAAGCGAAATGATAAGATACCTAAAACGTTAATCATTGTCCAGAAACCCCACATGGGGCTTAGAACAGTAGCGACTTTTAAAAAACAGTGGCCGGGTAACCAAGCGGAAGTGGCATTGATGGTGACGTCACCAAATATTTCCTTGCTAGACTACCCTAATGATGACGTAGGCGACTTAGAAGATGTTATATCTGTGTTGATTGGCTACCTACAACGTATCAAAGTGTACGGAGAGACCGGTTTCCAGAGTTATCATTACTTACCCAGAATTGTATGGGATGCTTTCGTCCGACTCAAGTCGTCCACACTTTACTCGTCACATCTACTTAAAGACACGTGTGACCGTTAAAGACTAGATTTCGGTTCTAGAGAAGTAGATTTTTAGTATCCTGTGACACATTGAGTTAAAATCTTTGTGTCCTTATAATATTTTGTATGCATGATGTTCATGAAACCTTGAATATCAAACTAACATTTTAAGTAGATGTTAAAAAGAAAGGGAAGATAACTTTAACGTATGTTGTCATTGTTAAGTTGAAGGAAAATATCAAGGTAAGTGGTTTATGTAGAAGGTCTGTTGTATCCATTGTTCTCAGTGTCAGCTGGTCTATATATATATATAGGGTTTTATATCTCCTATAAAAAAGATACTTCAGTTCCAGACATGATGCCGCTCCCCTTTTGAGTGAGCTACAGGTAGGGCGTGAGAACAGAACTAATAGCCCTGTTTTTTAACATTCGTAAGAGGTGACTTTATCCAAAGTTTTTTTTTCTTTCTAAACAACTGTTTCTCACTTACCCTCGTCCATGATACTACACATTTCACCTCTTGTTTAACGCTCGCTCCTGTGAGGAAACCCTTGGGTATATATCATGACCGAGACATGTTTTTGTCACATTATACAGATTACGGACAAACCGGTCGTTACTCTACCATATCACTGATATCTTTTGCAGGCAGTCGTCAATATCATTTTAAAGACTCTTGTATGTACAACTATTTATATACTGTAAACCAAAATGAAGAAATGATTAGTCTAGAACTCGAAACAATGAACTTACAGAGGGTGGAAATTGCTAATTCCC
The DNA here is from genome assembly GCF_031769215.1 of Ylistrum balloti. NCBI lineage: Eukaryota > Metazoa > Mollusca > Bivalvia > Pectinida > Pectinidae > Ylistrum > Ylistrum balloti. The sequence goes on along the minus strand of NW_026782645.1, from coordinate 322,391 downwards.
TACGTTGCCTACCTTGTCATAATGTGTATACAGCAAGTCTGATGTATCCAGCTAGTCATAATGTGTATACAGCAAGTCTGTCTACAGCAAGTCTGATGTATCCAGCTAATCTAAATGTGTCTACAGCAAGTCTGATGTATCCAGCTAGTCATAATGTGTATACAGCAAGTCTGATGTATCCAGCTAATCTAAATGTGTCTACAGCAAGTCTGATGTATCCAGCTAGTCATAATGTGTATACAGCAAGTCTGATGTATCCAGCTAGTCTAAATGTGTATACAGCAAGTCTGATGTATCCAGCTAGTCTAAATGTGTATACAGAAAGTCTGATGTATCCAGCTAGTCATAATGTGTATACAGCAAGTCTGATGTATCCAGCTAGTCTAAATGTGTATACAGCAAGTCTGATGTATCCAGCTAGTCTAAATGTGTATACAGCAAGTCTGATGTATCCAGCTAGTCACAAGGAGTCTACAGCAAGTCTGATGTATCCAGCTAGTCTAAATGTGTATACAGAAAGTCTGATGTATCCAGCTAGTCTTAATGTGTATACAGCAAGTCTGATGTATCCAGCTAATCTAAATGTGTCTACAGCAAGTCTGATGTATCCAGCTAATCTAAATGTGTCTACAGCAAGTCTGATGTATCCAGCTAGTCAGCTAGTCCTAATGTGTATACAGCAAGTCTGATGTATCCAGCTAATCTAAATGTGTCTATAGCAAGTCTGATGTATCCAGCTAGTCATAATGTGTATACAGCAAGTCTGATGTATCCAGCTAATCTAAATGTGTCTATAGCAAGTCTGATGTATCCAGCTAATCTAAATGTGTATACAGCAAGTCTGATGTATCCAGCTAATCTAAATGTGTATACAGCAAGTCTGATGTATCCAGCTAGTCACAAGGAGTCTACAGCAAGTCTGATGTATCCAGCTAGTCTAAATGTGTTTACAGCAAGTCTGATGTATCCAGCTAGTCATCATGTGTATACAGCAAGTCTGATGTATCCAGCTAATCTAAATGTGTATACAGCAAGTCTGATGTATCCAGCTAATCTAAATGTGTATACAGAAAGTCTGATGTATCCAGCAAGTCTTAATGTGTCTACAGCAAGTCTGATGTATCCAGCTAATCTAAATGTGTCTACAGCAAGTCTGATGTATCCAGCTAATCTAAATGTGTCTACAGCAAGTCTGATGTATCCAGCTAGTCTAAATGTGTATACAGCAAGTCTGATGTATCCAGCTAGTCCTAATGTGTATACAGAAAGTCTGATGTATCCAGCTAGTCTTAATGTGTTTACAGCAAGTCTGATGTATCCAGCAAGTCTTAATGTGTCTACAGCAAGTCTGATGTATCCAGCTAGTCTAAATCTGTCTACAGAAAGTCTGATGTATCCAGCTAGTCTAAATGTGTATACAGAAAGTCTGATGTATCCAGCTAGTCACAAGGAGTCTACAGCAAGTCTGATGTATCCAGCTAGTCTAAATGTGTATACAGCAAGTCTGATGTATCCAGCAAGTCTAAATGTGTATACAGAAAGTCTGATGTATCCATCTAGTCACAAGGAGTGTATCCAGCTAGTCACAATGTGTATACAGCAAGTCTGATGTATCCAGCTAGTCTAAATGTGTATACAGCAAGTCTGATGTATCCAGCTAGTCACAATGTATACAGCTATTCATAATTTGTATACAGCAAGTCTTAATGTATCAAGATAGTCTTAATGTGTCACTTTACAGTGTAGTTAATTACACAGTATGTCGTTGTACAGTGTGTCTATTTTACACACAAGTAAAGCTACTGCTGGTTTATATACAGCAAACATTCATTCCACAAGTGAAATTTCACTTATTCCTTGTTTTCAGTCCAGGATTTACTACTTGCAGTCATGTTAACAGTTATCTCCCTTGAATTTCATGTCAAAGCATTTAATCATGTGTAAGTTTTCATTGTAAATCCATTACTTCAGGTACCACTAGTTAAATTAAGAATCGAAATAAATGAAAGCTTTCGTCAAAATTTGAAGAATATGAAATTTGAAGAGACATTCCTCACTGTGAGAATCAATCATGATTTCAAATTCGGTAGCTAAACTGATATATAGTAGAACCAAATTCGACCTTGACATTTAACAAGGATTTAGGGTTATAAGATCCCATATAATATTTTTCTAACACACAGTTAAGCACACCTGTCTGTTTTAGTCTGGCAAACACAACCTCTTCGAGAACATCTTTTACCATTTGTAGACACCTTAAGTTGTAGGTCTAATTTTAAATAGGAATTACAACAAATAGTATTTCACTGATAATTAAGCACTTTTATTTTGTAACTGAAACACAATTTTTAAAAATGTACCAAAGAGTCATTCATCATCAGCACATCTTTAAACAAACGGTAGATAACTCTTCCAACTTTCCGTCCCACAACTTTGAATGGTTCATCAAGGAGCTTCACATTTGACAAAATTACTGGTACACATATGATGGAACAACATTTGACATCATTGTGATAAAGATAACATCAGTTTGAGGATGTGATATTTAACCAAACTGAATAGAAACAAACTTGGCATAAAAATGTAAAATATGAGATCAGATAAAATTGTATCACAACAAATGAATGTAAATAAATTGGAGTATAAAAATCCTTCAGTTTAATATAAACACAATGCTGCCATCTCTTCAAACTCATATTTAAAACTCTACCAATACAAAAAAAGGCATTTTAATACACTAGAATATTTGTAAGTTTAAAACTTCTCAATCTATAAAATAAGAAATGTTGAAAATATCTTTTAAAAAAAGAAGAAAAAAAATGTGATGAAATGAAAATCTTCATTTAGAAAAAATATTCAAAATAAGGTCATTAAAAATTTTATTAAGGTTTAATCACCAAATATCTAATTGATTCATCACTAGGACAGAAAGAAAACTTAAATATTTTTTAACAATGATTAGTTTGCAATGAAATTGAAATTGAACCTTAAAGATATTTCTATGTTAATATGCTATAAACTGTGTAATCAGTTATCATAGTTACCAATATTTCTTTTTCAAAATATCTAAGCTTTCAAAGTGTCATTCTGCTTAAATTTTTAGATCAGAGAATCCATATGTTTTTATTTCATATTTACCAAAAAAATAAAACCATACTTTGATTGTACTTTAGTAACGAAGAAATAAATGATTGCAATAATAACCACCTGTAAAGACAGATTGATCAGTTTGTTTAATGATAGTGATCAAGTATTCAAAAATGAAGATGTTAATTGTTTTATGGTAAACAGAAAAACACATGAAAACAATATGTGAAAGTCAATTTGTTTGATGTTGGAGTGATTTGAAAAGATTGCTTTTATTCAAGAAAATATAATCATACATTTTCAGCCATCGTAATATCACAATACTTCACGAGTTACCTCCCCTTACTAATGGGGAAACGGTAACTGATATTCACTATATATAACTAGATCGTCTTGAACTCAAAGGAGACACAAATTCTCCTCATTTATCTCGCTTTGAAATAAAAATCACGCGACAACAAAAAAAGTAATTTAGTAAATAAAACATTTTTAAAAAATACAAAATATTTGATTTTGTAAATCACGCACAGTTGAATTTTGAAGATAGATATAACGAGACTTGCGTTAAATAATTAATTACGCGTTGCAATGGGTTTTCCTTTACAAAATATGACTGTTGTGTTATTTTAAAAGGTTTTATGTCCACTGACGAGAACTGATGAGTAAGTTCGACGGTATTTCTGTTAAACCGCTGGATGTTCAGCGGTACGGGAATGCCTGTGATTTCGGACCAATGAAAAAGGGCGTGACAAAATAGTTCGGTTAGTTTATTTGTGTCACGTGATCCAGGTGCTCTCTCATCGCGTCCTGGAAAGCCCTAACGAGGAATTACAGGTGAGGTAAATATTGTTAAAATATCAAATGTTACAAGTTGAGAGCGAATGTGTCGTGTCATCGAGAGCTGGCAGATATATAAGCATTTTGCGTTAAACCAGTTGATCGTCCCTCTGACGTTCAAGCCAGAAAACACTAAAATTTGTCAGTCGACTCAGGTGTGAGAAAACATGGCCGACCCCAATACGGAAGCGAATACTACAGCAAGTTTGGCAGTGAATTGTGAAAGAACGCTCTTCCAGTTTCAACAGATTGCACGAATTTGTGTTTCTTTTGTAACTTATGTATACAACCTACATGGTGGGTCAATATGTTCCGGTTATGTAAGGTTCACGCCAGGGATTTGCCGAAACTGCATTACCCCTTTGGTACCCCACTGTGTACACATGTAAAACAAACACTACCCCACGGGTACCTCAGACGTGTAATTATTGACATTGCGATACCCCTCCGGTCAATGTTAATTATGACTTACTCATATCATACAAATGTACAATCTAGTTTCTCCACGCTCTGGTGTCCGACCAATGAATGTGTGCATTTTGTAAAATTCAGCAAATAAATAATGTATATCAATGTTTGTGATAAAAAAGTTGAAATCTGGTTCTGACTCAGCTCCATGATCAATAAGACTCAGATCCATACTCCGTAAAACTCTTTGGAATTATTCTGGTGTTTGACCAAACACAACCAAAAATATCCATTTTGGAATAGATAAAGAAAAGATGGTTTATGTTGTTCTAGGTTGTTAAGGACGAAAACCCACTCAGTGCAGAATGATTGGGAGGACTATCATGTCTTAATGTGAAAGGCTTTATGTATACAAATAGGTAGTTGATAAAGCTTGGCGGACTACCTGAAAAAAATACCCAGTTATATAGCCAAAATGCAAGATCATGGCCAATACTTTTTGACAGATCTATCAAAACGACATCAAGAAGTGATGACAACCATGAATCAGAAAGTATCTGCAGAAAATATCTTTAAAAAATACTACTTAAAGTTAGCAACCTCAAAACATATGTCAAATCTCCATGTGACTCTAATACACGTATGCACCACATCTCACTTTAATGTTTGAAAAAAAATGGTTGAGTTAGGGAGAGTTGAACTTCCTACAATCATCAGCGGTACACATATACTTGTGTGTCATCCTTGCAAGTAGCTGATTTGTTTCTTGAATATCTAATAAAGCTGGTAACATTTAAAGATATGTTGTTGATATGATTATAATGTATGAAGTTTCAGTTTCATATATGAAAAAAAGACTAAGGTATGACTATTTTACTCTAGAAAGATCAACAGCATGCATGCTTTATACAAACAACATGGATGGCTTAGGCTGTAACTTTGAAAATACTCAATAAAGTTAGCAACATCAGAAAATATTTTATAAATACGACGATAACACCTATGTACCAAGTTTCATGTTGATATTAAAAAAAATTTATTAAGTTCAGAGTTGAATTTCCCTAAATTTTTAGCAATACAAGTAAGTTTTGTGTATCACACTCGCAAGCAAAATCTTCAAACTATACCATGGTTAGGTTTAGTAATGTAAAGACTAGAGAGTTTATATATCAGCTTTAAAAACAGCATTTCATTGGTGTAAATAACATTTCAAATCAAGTTTTATTTGTATCATTTTCTCTTTTTTGTGTTTTCAGACAACAACATAAACATCACAGTAAATATCAGTGTACCTTTGTATATACCTACACAGTTTAATTAGATGTTTTCAGACAACAACATAAACATCACAGTAAATATCAGTGTACCTTTGTATATACCTACACAGTTTAATTAGATGTTTTCAGACAACAACATAAACATCACAGTAAATATCAGTGTACCTTTGTATATACCTACGCAGTTTAATTAGATGTTTTCAGACAACAACATAAACATCACAGTAAATATCAGTGTCCCTTTGTATATACCTACGCAGTTTAATTAGATGTTTTCAGACAACAACATAAACATCACAGTAAATATCAGTGTCCCTTTGTATATACCTACGCAGTTTAATTAGATGTTTTCAGACAACAACATAAACATCACAGTAAATATCAGTGTCCCTTTGTATATACCTACGCAGTTTAATTAGATGTTTTCAGACAACAACATAAACATCACAGTAAATATCAGTGTACCTTTGTATATACCTACACAGTTTAATTAGATGTTTTCAGACAACAACATAAACATCACAGTAAATATCAGTGTACCTTTGTATATACCTACGCAGTTTAATTAGATGTTTTCAGACAACAACATAAACATCACAGTAAATATCAGTGTCCCTTTGTATATACCTACGCAGTTTAATTAGATGTTTTCAGACAACAACATAAACATCACAGTAAATATCAGTGTCCCTTTGTATATGCCTACGCAGTGTAATTAGATCAATGAAATACACAATGTTTACATATTTTGAGAAAATGATACGTCTCTTATACCTATGAGGTACAATATAAAAATGTTACAAAGTCTGCTGTGTATACATATAACAGAATTCATCCCCCTGACTGTCAGATATTTCAGTATGTACAATAGGCCTTCTGTTTTAAGTTATAATAATGTATATAATTGAGAACAGGTCCTAACACAGGAAAAGTGGTAATAACATTGTGCATTGGAGACAATAGATCAGCTGTTGCTTTACAATTACAAAAGGAAGAACATGTCAGGTTATTTTCACAAACTTATGTGGTTATCTAGCCTGGAAGTGTAATTAATTGTTATTTATCATTAATTATACCTAATGTACATGTAATTAACGTAGATCAGTTAAACATGTGACTAGGATAGCTTATGGATTCTTGTTCATGTACTTTGATTTATCAACAAAGTGATGTTTTCTTTTCTCAGATTCCACCTGCTGAGTGATGCCGGCTGCAACTGATGGGGCGGGCTTAGGTAAGTCCTCAGTTTTGTATACTGTGAAATATCATATCCATATAGTATAGTGTGAAATATCATGTCAGTTTTGTATAGTGTGAAATATCATGTCAGTTTTGTATAGTGTGAAATATCATGTCAGTTTTGTATAGTGTGAAATATCATGTCAGTTTTGTATAGTGTGAAATATCATGTCCGTTTTGTATAGTGTGAAATATCATGTCAGTTTTGTATAGTGTGAAATATCATGTCAGTTTTGTATAGTGTGAAATATCATGTCAGTTTTGTATAGTGTGAAATATCATATCCATATAGTATAGTGTGAAATATCATGTCCGTTTTGTATAGTGTGAAATATCATGTCAGTTTTGTATAGTGTGAAATATCATGTCAGTTTTGTATAGTGTGAAATATCATGTCAGTTTGTGACCTCACCTAATATCCAGGTTGTATTTCATTTGATAACATGAAGAATTATAGAAATAAAAAAATGTGATATTGTGAATTTATTGTTTCATCATTGTACCATTTATATCAGTCAAACACATATTTGATCTGCCATTACATTCATAAATCTGTCCCATGAGATAGTAATTAATCTATATATCTGCTAGATAGTGATAAGTTCACTGCTTTTTATTTTAGTTTAATTTCCTAAGAGTAATGCCCCTTTATGAATTTTTTTACCAAGTTCTCTGTAACATGGTTCACATATATGATTGATACATCAGAAATGAAACAAGCTGTGAACCTATTCTCAATTATTTTTAACCTTCAATTTATTTCAAGGGAGTTGTGTCACTTATATTGATATCAAAAATAAAAGTTTGTGGAGCAGGGTAAGTTCCAATAAAGGTTTTGTTTTACAGTTCTTATGACTTCACATGATTCTCTATTTTACATGACTTTTAATCTGAGATAATTCTTTCTCAAGCCTCGCTACAAACTCTGCAGGACAACCTTGGTGACATTGGAGATAAAGTCGGTGCCGAACAAAATGACTTAGCCTTCCTTCAACAATTTCTTGAGAGTCCTCTACTGGAGTCACTAGTACAGGTAAGTCGGTGTTGTCTTCCTCTAATAGATCCTTGAGAGTCCTCTACCGGAGTCACTAGTACAGGTAAGTCAGTGTAGCCTTCCTCTAACAGATCCTTGAGAGTCCTCTACTGGACTCATTAGTACAGGTAAGCCAGTGTAGCCTTCCTCTAACAGATCCTTGAGAGTCCTCTACTGGACTCATTAGTACAGGTAAGCCAGTGTAGCCTTCCTCTAACAGATCCTTGAGAGTCCTCTACTTGGGTTACCAGTTCAGTTAGTTAAAAACATGATGATGGGTAGCATTTCTTGAAATGCAGGCAGATTTACTAGGAACTCCTCAGGATGGAAACTACCTCATTTGACACACCATGAAATGTTTTGAAAGAGTGCATTTATTACAGGCCCAAGAACGCCTGGAACAAGACCCTGTGGACGAGCCGAGTGACGAATCAGGCAGTAGGATGGTGGCTGACTGTATCAATGAGATTGCCAGTTTAGGAACTGATTCTGAAGCTGAAGAGCTGGAGAAAATTCTCTCATCACCGCATTTTATAGTAAGTCTCACCCCATTGTGGAATAAAACACATTCAACCTGGAAATGGTGTAACACAGGCTTATTATCAAACAAAGATTTCCTTACTTAGTAAGACTAAAGCCAGTTCACTCCATCAGGTATCACACCACTGCATCAGGTATCACACCACTTTGATTAAAAGCACTCAGAAATGTTTAAATGATGACCCATGACCTACTTTTTTAGAACATTTCTTGCTGTATTTTAGGCCATGATGGCTGCGTATGACGATGTTGCAGACAAGAATTATGAAGAGGAAGTTAACGACGTCACACAGTTGAGTGCTCCTCCACCTCCCATGGTTTTCAACAACGTGGCTGACCAAGTCCGCCTCGTTGGGATTCGTAAGGACAAAAATGCTCCCTTGGTAAGTTAAGTCTCTGGTGACTGAAGACTGGACATTGCTATAAGGGACAGGAAACATATTAAGTACAAAATTGGTTTGGTTTGGTCTGACCTACAGAGATTTCATAATGATAAGATTTTCCTGTGGTTTGTACACTTAATGCCCCTGTGTAACATGACCTTATGGAGGTTTTGAATGTTGAGTCAAGATGGCAGAAGTTGTTTCTTCAATATGTAAAACACGATGTCTGTAAACCAGGAAACCAACAAGTTTTATATTGTTCTCTTCATAGAAGATAAAACATGACATTTTGTTTTTGAACAAATTAAATGAAACATCTGCTAAAATTAAACAATTTTTTTATAGATCTCAATTAAGATGCACTTAGTACAAATCACTTGAACTTTATTATTAAATAAACTTTTTGAGAGACTTCAGATGTTTGTTTGACCTGTATATGTTTATCTCTAGGTCACAACCAGTTAATTGACTGTTTCTAGCATTGTTGAGAGACATTGTCACTATAATTTACTATAATTTGTTTGTTTGGCCTGAACATGTAGATCTCAAGGCCATACTAATTTAAATTGTGTTGTTGAGAGACATTATATTTGTGTGTTACAGGGAATCACGGTGAAGATTGATGAACACAGTGACCTTGTCATTGCACGAATCATGTCTGGAAGCATGATAGACAAGCAAGGTAAGATATAGCAATATCTCAGAGTGATCTCCCTTGAATCTATCATAACCCACCACACATGTTGGCCTAAAATCCCATAGTATTTTCTGATACAAATAACAGACCATTCAACATCTAATGGTCATGTGACTTCTGAATACATTACATGGTCTGGACTTTTTGGTTTGTCAGAATACCTGACTATTTGTAGTTCTCAAAATGACTTTCTTTTTCAGGTTTACTACATGTAGGAGACATCATAAAAGAAGTGAATGGTCTCCAGGTGTTCTCTCCGGAGCAGCTGATGGAGATTATCCGGTTCACAGAAGGATCCATAACATTAAAAATTGTCCCAACTGTGGTAGATCCACAGATTAAATCACAGGTAACACAAAAATTGTCCCAGTTGTGTTAAACCTAAGAACTGAAGCCACAGGTAACACATGAAATTTACAAGGGTGGTAGACCCACTGATCAGATTTACAGTAACACATGAAATTTACAAGGGTGGTAGACCCACTGATCAGATTTACAGTAACACATGAAATTTACAAGGGTGGTAGACCCACTGATCAGATTTACAGTAACACATGAAATTTACAAGGGTGGTAGACCCACTGATCAGATTTACAGTAACACATGAAATTTACAAGGGTGGTAGACCCACTGATCAGATTTACAGTAACACATGAAATTTACAAGGGTGGTAGACCCACTGATCAGATTTACAGTAACACATGAAATTTACAAGGGTGGTAGACCCACTGATCAGATTTACAGTAACACATGAAATTTACAAGGGTGGTAGACCCACTGATCAGATTTACAGTAACACATGAAATTTACAAGGGTGGTAGACCCACTGATCAGATTTACAGTAACAGATGAAATTTACAAGGGTGGTAGACCCACTGATCAGATTTACAGTAACAGATGAAATTTACAAGGGTGGTAGACCCACTGATCAGATTTACAGTAACAGATGAAATTTACAAGGGTGGTAGACCCACTGATCAGATTTACAGTAACACATGAAATTTACAAGGGTGGTAGACCCACTGATCAGATTTACAGTAACACATGAAATTTACAAGGGTGGTAGACCCACTGATAAGATTAACAGTAACACAATAAAAGTTAAACTTTAATTATTCTGGAATATAAATAATTCTACACTAAATGATGGGTATATCTTAATTCTGAAGGGGTTGATTGTTAAATATTGGGTCAAAGTTACTAAAGTTTATATGTAGGATGGGCAGTGTTCACCTGATACGTATGTCTTTGGTCATTAACATTGTATTGATGCTTTCTGTAGAAATACATGCGTGCACACTTCAACTATGACCCCAAGAAAGACCGACTCATTCCCTGTGCTGATGCTGGCCTCTCATTTAATGATGGTGACGTCTTACAAATCCTCAGTTCAGAAGACCCGAACTGGTGGCAGGTAGGTCAAGGCAATGTTTTTATCAGAAACATTTGTCAGGAACAAGTTCTGTATAGAATTTGATATTTTTTTAACCTTAACTTTTTTAAATATTGACAAAGAATATTTGACTTTTCTATGTCCTTGGCATCTATCGTTATACATTTCTGTGACCTTGACATGGATTGTTTGACCTTGACATGGATTGTTTTACATTTCTGTGACCTTGACATGGATTGTTTTACATTTCTGTGACCTTGACATGGATTGTTTTACATTTCTGTGACCTTGACATGGATTGTTTTACATTTCTGTGACCTTGACATGGATTGTTTTACATTTCTGTGACCTTGACATATATCTTTTGCCCTGTTTACACAGGCGAGGGTTGTGACCAAAGACGAGGATGGACAAACAGGTTTGATTCCCTCACAGTCCCTGGAGGAGAAGAGAAAAGCCTTCGTACAGCCTGACTATGACTATTCAAAATCTAGTTTATGTAAGTATGTGATAGATCAATAACTTCATTATTGGGTTGTTTTGGGGGGTCTTTTTAATAGAAAAATTAGGAATTCATTGTTTCAAAAGCAAGTAATTTCTATATTTTGTGAGATTAACAAGAAATACTTGTGATGTCTCCATCCCACATACATGTGACTGACATGTAGAACAAACACTATGTATTTACACAGACTGAATATTGTCTTGTGTTTTTTTTCCAGTATGTGGTTTAAAAAGACGGAAGAAGAAAAAGATCAAATATGCTACAAAAAATACCACAGGTTGGTGAATCAATAATTACGGGTTCAGTTCTCACTTTATTATGACATTAATGAACATTGTTATATTAACAATCTGACAGACCTTGGTCTAACTTTAGTTATGTTGATGTAAATTTAGGCTGATTTCCTCGTTATTACTGTTCTTTACTTGAAATCAGTATGTTTAGAAATCTCTTGAATTATAATTAGATTTGTGGTTATCTGGATGATCTTCCTTCAAACAATGAATTAAAACGGAAAAAAGATGAAAACAAATTTTTTGTTTAGAAGATAATTCAACTGGAAAAAGCATGAATATAATGGTTACATTTGATTGGTTTGTAGATTTCATGCTTATATATGATTGGTTTGTAGATTTCATGCTTATATATGATTGGTTTGTAGATTTCATGCTTATATATAATTGGTTTGTAGATTTTGACAGATGTGACTTGACGATCTATGAAGAGGTAGCACGGATGCCACCTTTCGAGAGGAAAACACTAGTTATTGTTGGAGCAAATGGTGTAGGGCGTAGGTCACTCAAGGAAAGACTCCTTAAGGATGATCCACGCAGATTTGGAGCGGTAATGCCACGTAAGTTTACTGTGGAGTGGTAATGCCACGTAAGTTTACTGTGGAGCGGTAATGCCACGTAAGTTTACTGTGGAGCGGTAATGCCACGTAAGTTTACTGTCAAGTGTTGCAATTGGTGTTTAGCTTTAAGTGAGACAATCGGGACATAAACCAGGCTGCAATATGAAAGTTGAAAAATTGAATACATGTTTAGGTTTGACTTAGTTTCTTCTGCACCAGACAAATAATCTCACCATGTAACAGATAAAGTGAGACAAAGTCACAAAACATTACAAATGAAAAAATCATAAACTTACAATGATATGTATGTTGTGGAGTTTTATTTTTAGCCCACCATCTAATAGATGGTGGGTTTTTTCAAATCGCCCTGCGTCCGTGGTCCGTCTGTCCGTCCGTAAACAATTCTTGTTACCGCTATTTCTGGAAAAGTACTGGATGGATCTTTCTCAAATTTCATATGCAGGTTCCCCTTGGTCCCTAGTTTTGCATTGTACCTTTTTTGAACTGATTCGCATTCAAGATGGCCAACAGGTGGCCATCTTGGATTTTGGAAGTAAAAGTTTGTTACCGCTATTTCTGAGAAAGTACTGGATGGATCTTCCTCAAATTTCATATGCAGTTTCCCCTTGGTCCCTAGTTGTGCATTGTACCTTTTTTGGACTGATTCGAATTCAAGATGGCCGACAGTTAGCCATCTTGGATTTTGGAAGTAAAAGTTTGTTTCTGCTATTTCTTGGAAAGTACTGGATGGATCTTTCTCAAATTTCATATGCAGTTTCCCCTTAGTCCCTAGTTGTGCATTGTACCTTTTTTGGACTGATTCGAATTCAAGATGGCAGACAGGTGGCCATCTTGGATTTTGAATGTAAAAGTTTGTTACTGCTATTTCTTGGAAAGTACTGGATGGATCTCTCTCAAATTTCATATGCAGGTTCCCTTTGGTTCCAAGTTGTGCATTATACCTTTTTGGACTGATCCGAAATCAAGATGGCTGACAGGCAGCCATCTTGGATTTTGAGAGTAAAATCTTGTTACTGCTATATCTGAGGAAGTCCTGGATGGATCCTTCTGATATTTCATAGATATTGGTTTCCCTTGGTCCCTAGTTGTGCATTGTACCTTTTTTTGACTGATTTGAAATCAAGGTGGCCCACAGGCAGCCATCTTGGATGTCGACAGTAAAACAGCACAAGCATATTGTCCATTATCCACCTGTAACTGACTGCTATCTAATAATACTTTGGGATTTTTTTCAAATGATATTTGCTAATAGGTGCTTAATAAAAATATCTTGTGCCATCATTGAGTACATTCAATGAAGACCAGTTCATGAACATTTACAACACCTGTAACAAACAAAAAAAAAATAAACAAATCTTCAAGAACTGAAAACAGATCCTCAAATGGTGGGCCCCAAGATCCCTCTGGGATCTCTTGTTAATTTTCTAAAAGGACTTGAAATAAAAGTCCTGTGAAGTTGATTTTTTTTTGTGATAAATGTTGAATTGAAATGATTGCTAATTAATATCAGTCTATAAAATAATTACAATTAGAAAAATCGTCAAAATAATGACGAGGGATTTCAATATGATGATGATGTACAGAATAATACAGGTGAAGAGGCCTGTTAACTTAGTTGTATTGTAAAATTGACTTGTAATGGGAAATAGAATTAAAATTATTTGTATTATAGATACCTGTCGGGATATGAGAGAAGGTGAGGTGAACGGGAAAGGATATTTCTTCACAGACCGTGAGACGATGGAGGATGATATTAAAGCAGGTCTGTACTTGGAGTACGGGGAATACAACGGCAACTTGTACGGAACAAAGATCGACTCGATCAACCATGTTACTAATGCAGGGAAAATGTGTGTACTTGATGTCAATCCCACGGTAAGTGTTTTCATACATCCCATTACATGGTGTTTGGGACGTCCATGTATCATGGTACATATTTCTATGCTACCGTGTTGTATAAGAGGAATTTTTGTCTTGCCATGGATGAAAAAATCCCAAAAGCAAGACTTCGGAGTTACTTTTCTAGCGATGGTGGTGTTGATGTCACTTTAGGTTGAGGCATTCAGATCTGATGCTGAAAAATGTTTATGTCCAACTTCAACAAAACTTGGTTTATCACTAGATTACATACTGAGCACCTTAACACATAATTAGTGTGATGCTTAGAAGTTTGGCATTCACCTCAGTTTCTCTTATACAGTTATGATAAAAACATATTTGAATGAATCTGAAAAGTGAGAATTTACAAAAACAAAATTCTTCATGTTTTACTGACAATGCATCAATACTGAAACACGAAAACATATCAGTGATGTTTACATAATTACTGTTTATCAAATTTAATAAGGGAATTTTGTGTTAGGGAGGGGGAGACTGGTATATAGTGGAGAGACAGGTGCTTGGGAGGGGGGAGACAGGCGTTTGGGAGTGAGGGAGACAGGTGTTTGGGAATGAGAAGACGGGTGTTCAGTGGAGAGACAGGTGTTTGGGAGGGGACAGACAGGTGTTTTGGAATGGGGAGACAGGTGTTTAGGGGAGAGACAGGTGTTTGGGAGGGGGAAACAGGTGTTTATGAGTAGGGGAGACAGGTCTTTGGGAAGAGGAAGACAGGTGTTTAGTGGGGAGACAGGTGTTTCGGAATGCGGAGACAGGCATTTCAGAGTAGGGGAGACAGTTGCTTTGGAGGAGGGAAGGCAGGTGTTTGGGAGGAGGAAGACAGGTGTTTGGGAGTGGGGGAGACAGGTGTTTGGGAGGAGGAAGACTGTATGATGAGGATGGTTTTTATGTTGTGTTTCAGTCCTTGAAGTATGATGAGGATGTTTTGTTTGTTTTTTATAGTCCCTGAAGATTCTAAAGACAGCTGAGTTCATGCCATTTGTTGTGTTTATCGCGGCACCCAGTGCGGAAGCTCTGAAGCGCATGTATGATTATGGGCGACAGAAAGGCATTGTCGTAAGAAGAGGGGTAAGTATAACCTATTGTATCTGGCCATTGTAAGAAAGTCTTTTTCTTATTAAATATAGATATTTCAGATATTACTGTACAATGGAAGCCTAAATAAATGTTTATTTAAAAATATTCTTTGTCAAATTCTTTAGATTTGTAATGTCCTTATTCTAAAAAAGATGTAGATAGTTGACAAATTAATTTACATCAGATTTTTAGAGAAACTCTAAATTTTTATTCAAAAAATCTGATTTGATATGTGTCATTGTTAAGAGCTTCAATGAAAACATTACCAGTAAGCTTGATATCAATTCTTAGAAAAGCAACAGATGTATGTTGTCTATTGAAACTTGATCCTAAGTGAAGACAATTGATGTATAGATTTAAGACTTTATCGAAAATATCTTTTGATTTGAGTATTTATAAAGATACGTTAGAGAAGCATAGCTAATGATATGTATACAAGCTTCTGATGGGACTAAATATAGAATTGAAATGAAGGTGATGCCCTTGAAATGATATCATAAAACATACATAACACTGATGATTTTTTTAAGATATGTTTACTAAATGTACTTAATCAAGATTTTACTTCTTTTTTATCAGAAATCAGGTCCTGGGAAAGTTGATTTAAAAACTGTAAGTTTGACTTTTTACAGTAACATAACTAGAATTAAAAAAAACTATATACATGTATATAATGTTCATTTCCAAAAGTGATAAATTTTCAGATGCTCATAACTATAGGATACAGTTTTAGTAAATGGAATTTTTATGATAAAAAATTCTTCTTTTTTTACAAAAGCTTCTGTTATATATTTATTTGATTCCTCAATCTACTGTTTGATACTCTCACTTATTAAAGACTTGTGTCATCTGATTAATCTTCATTCACAGATTTCTTGGAGCTATCTATATTTGATATCCACTATAACTTGTCAACATTTTGATGGCGTCAGTTGATAAACTCTTAATATTTAATAACGATTGTAACACATGACCTCTGTCTTACAGGACGATGATTATCGTAAGGCCGTGGAAGAGAGCGCCCAAATTGAACGCGTTTATAAAGGCTTGTTTGATATGACCATTGTCAACGACAGTTTTGAGGATGCATATAAACAACTTCGAATGGCACTCAATGACCTTGGCACGGAATCACAGTGGGTCCCTATTAACTGGGTTTACTGAGATGTCACAAGTGTCAAAGGTCACCAAGGTCAACACAGGGTCAGGGAAAAGCCAACAGACAGTTGAAGGTGAACATTTATTTTTTGGATTGGAGCTCAGCAGCAGAAAGACAACAATTGTTTTTAGACTTTCAAAAGTTCTCCACCACTTTGCAAATGTTACCAGAAGATTTGTCCTGACCTTGACCTTCACAAGATCACTACACCATACAAGCCAATCACCACATGTTTGCCTTAATCACTTCAGACAGAATGTTTGTAGCTCGACCATAATTGGTCGGGGCCTAAAATGACACTGCATTCTGTCAAACTGTGTTTCTATGAAATATGCATTTAAACAATTTATTTTTATTTCATCAGTGTTTTAAGGTTTGCCTTCTGTTAGATTCTGATTCGTTAGTGTTTCAAATTTGAAACAAAAAAAATTTTAAATGGTATTAAAATGTTGATTAGAAATTCAAAGTTTTTCCATATATGGTTATGATCAGAGTTTTGTAGATCAGAACTTTCAAATGAAGCTAGAAATAATTTGATGACAATAAAACTATGTTTATGTTGAAGGTACAAAATTAACATTAAATCCTGCTATTGGAGTTCAATGTTGTAACAAAATGTGACGACTCATGCATTCTATTGTGTCAATCATTTGTCTGATACTGTAAGATTTATAGTTGAAATCTTTGATCCTTTTTTTTAATTATGTTAATGTACAATTAAATGATAAATTGATATCAAATTTAATATAAAAATTATTCACTTCGAAAACTAATACCAAAAAATCATGTATTGAAATAATGTTTAAATCACTTTGATTTTTTTAATGTGATTTGGTAAATATGTGTAATAATTATCTGATTAATAAAAAATATTATATTCTTTTAATCAATTAGTTGTTAAAACTTAACCTAGAAATAACGTGTACAAGTACGGAAGTGTAATGAAGGAAGGGAAAACCTAAAATCTAGAAATCGTGATATTATTTATATGTGGGTGAACAGTTTACTTTGTTTTGTCCATATCTTTAAATATATGGGAAGAGAAAAGCGATAATTACTGTAAAGCCGGTTATTTTCACGGGAAGATATTTTTGCTATTTCACAGTTCATTAACTTGACTGAAAAATTCAATCCATGAAATAATGAGGCATGCGTGTATTGAAAATCCTTTTAAATTCAGATCCCAAAATTTTTAACTGCTTGAAATATAATTGGATCATTTTAAAAGTGAATCAGGAAAATTTTGACCCGTGAAATAACCATCTATACAGTATGAAGTTTTAAAAGGATAGGAAGATTAATTGGATGTGTATTACATACGTGTACCCAGGCTTTGGTTTTGTATTCAAATGTAATCACTTCAGGAACTTGTACCATTAATAGAGGCCTACAGTTTTCTAAAGGGAAAAAAACTCCATAGTTTGCCATAGTTGTTGTTGAAAATATCCTTATTCTGTGATGCTGATGTTTGTTCATGACCAGTTTAAGAATTTTCATTTATTTGAGAATTGGTTAATGACCAAAGACATATTTAATTACGGAGTTTATGACCAGCATCAAAGTTCTTTAATTTTTTAGAAAGTTTTTTTTACTTGAGGAGTAAGTAAACATGTGTGTTGTTGAGAGGTCTCAAAAACAGTCTGATGATGTCCTACTCTTTGATGAGAGAAAATTCAGATATTGTTAAACAATATCATCCTGTACAAAAATTTTTCTTGTATAACAGCTTAAAGGCAAGTGCTGATGTTCTCCATTTGGTTGGCCTAATTTTTATATTGTTGGCATTGTTGTATTGACCTACTTCCTCATTTCATTGACCCAATTTCAGCCTTATGACCTAATTTCATTCCATCTATGTTATGTTTTCCTGTTGACATTATGTTACCTTGTTTTCTGTTGAGATTCTAAATTTTTGATGTGTATGTTATAAAGTTTGGGTGATATGTATAGAGAAAAACATCCCCAGTTCATTTACACAGTTATGTATGGGAAAGAGCTCATCAAAGAATAATATTTTGGAGGAAAGATTTTTGATTGCATTTGAAAAAAATATATGCAGTTGTGTCATCTTATTTAATAAAAAAATCACTTGCAGTTTTAAACTGAAATTATTTCCTTCTGTTTTCTCCTCAGTTTTGATCGGCAGCTATGCATTAAAATGTTTTAATTAACATCTCTGACAACAAGAGGGAAGTGTTACTGACAACAAGAGGAGGTGTCACTGATGACAAGAGGAGGTGTCACTGATGACAACAGGAAGTGTTACTGATGACAAGAGGAGGTGTTACTGACGACAGGAGGAGGTGTCACTGATGACAAGAGGTGTTACTGATGACAAGAGGTGTTACTGATGACAAGAGTTGGTGTTACTGACAACAACAGGAAGTGTTACTGACAACAAGAGGAGGTGTTTCTGACAACAAGAGGAGGTGTTACTGACGACAAGAGGAGGTGTTACTGACAACAAGAGGAAGTGTTACTGACGACAAGAGGAGGTGTTACTGACAACAAGAGGAGGTGTTACTGACAACAAGAGGAAGTGTTAGAGGAGGTGTTACTGATGACAGGAGGAGGTGTTACTGACGACAAGAGGAGGTGTTACTGACGACAAGAGGAGGTGTTACTGATGACAGGAGGAGGTGTTACTGACGACAAGAGGAGGTGTTACTGACGACAGGAGGAGGTGTTACTGACGACAAGAGGAGGTGTTACTGATGACAAGAGGAGGTGTTACTGATGACAGGAGGAGGTGTTACTGACGACAAGAGGAGGTGTTACTGACAACAAGAGGAGGTGTTACTGATGACAAGAGGAAGTGTTAGAGGAGGTGTTACTGATGACAGGAGGAGGTGTTATTGATGACAAGAGGTGTTACTGATGACAAGAGGAGGTGTTACTGATGACAGGAGGGAGTGTTACTGACGACAAGAGGAGGTGTTACTGACGACAAGAGGTGTTACTGATGACAAGAGGAGGTGTTACTGATGACAAGAGGAGGTGTTACTGATGACAAGAGAAAGTGTTACTGATGACAGGAGGAGGTGTTACTGATGACGAGAGGTGTTACTGATGACAAGAGGAGGTGTTACTGATGACAGGAGGGAGTGTTACTGACGACAAGAGGAGGTGTTACTGACGACAGGAGGAAGTGTTACTGATGACAAGAGGTGTTACTGACGACAAGAGGTGTTACTGATGACAAGAGGAAGTGTTACTGATGACAAGAGGAGGTGTTACTGATGACAGGAGGAGGTGTTACTGATGACAAGAGGTGTTACTGATGACAGGAGGAGGTGTTACTGATGACAAGAGGAGGTGTTACTGATGACAGGAGGAGGTGTTACTGATGACATGAGGAAGTGTTACTGATGACAAGAGGAGGTGTTACTGATGACAAGAGGTGTTACTGATGACATGAGGAAGTGTTACTGATGACAGGAAGAAGTGTTACTGATGACAGGAGGAAGTGTTACTGATGACAGGAGGAAGTGTTACTGATGACATGAGGAAGTGTTACTGGTGACAAGAGGAAGTGTTACTGACGACAAGAGGTGTTACTGTTGATTACATGAGGTGTTTCTGACAACAACGCAAGCTTTTTCTCTTCGTTGAACACATACCAGGCTCATGAAAATTTTTCAGTTATTACTCTGGAATTCCATGAGTACTTCTGAAGACATGAGGTTTTCCTTAATATGTTTTCTTTAGGCATATATGAATTTCATTGCAAATAAAATAAGATAAAGTAATTTATGCAAATAATACCCTGATAATTATTCAGAATGCATAAAAATACTTAAAAATTATTCTTAGTCGTCTATGTAAATAATTCAATATTTTTAAACACAAAAAATTGTGGAGGTGTTGAGAGATATTTAAAGTTCTGTTTGAGTCGAGGAAACTGTAACCAATTTACATGAGAATCTTTGTTTACTAACTATGCAGAGTTTGGGACAATGGACTTAATTATGGATAGATGAGGTTAAGTTTTCTGTTGAAGAAGAACACATAAGTTACCTTGTCCAGATTTGCCAAATATTTACAATGTGATCAAACTTTTTGCAGAAGTGTTTTCTTAACCTTTTGATTTCAAGTTCAAAATATTTTTAGGAGTTTTACAAGATCATAGCATACAAATTCATAAAAAAATATTGGGGAACCACTTCTGTTTAAATATATGTTAATTATATTTGACACATTAAGGCATGCTAATTTATTGTAAACACCAACAAACAGATATCTGATCAGGTCCAAAATTGTATCTGGTGTGTGTCAGATAACAGTACCCTATAGAGACTGTATCTGGTGTGTGTCAGTACCCTATAGAGACTGTATCTGGTGTGTGTCAGATAACAGTACCCTATAGAGACTGTATCTGGTGTGTGTCAGTACCCTATAGAGACTGTATCTGGTGTGTGTCAGATAACAGTACCCTATAGAGACTGTATCTGGTGTGTGTCAGATAACAGTACCCTATAGAGACTGTATCTGGTGTGTGTCAGTACCCTATAGAGACTGTATCTGGTGTGTGTCAGATAACAGTACCCTATAGAGACTGTATCTGGTGTGTGTCAGATAACAGTACCCTATAGAGACTGTATCTGGTGTGTGTCAGATAACAGTACCCTATAGAGACTGTATCTGGTGTGTGTCAGATAACAGTACCCTATAGAGACTGTATCTGGTGTGTGTCAGATAACAGTACCCTATAGAGACTGTATCTGGTGTGTGTCAGATAACAGTACCCTATAGAGATTGTATCTGGTGTGTGTCAGTACCCTATAGACTGTATCTGGTGTGTGTCAGATAACAGTACCCTATAGAGACTGTATCTGGTGTGTGTCAGATAACAGTACCCTATAGAGACTGTATCTGGTGTGTGTCAGATAACAGTACCCTATAGAGACTGTATCTGGTGTGTGTCAGATAACAGTACCCTATAGAGACTGTATCTGGTGTGTGTCAGATAACAGTACCCTATAGAGACTGTATCTGGTGTGTGTCAGATAACAGTACCGTATAGAGATTGTATCTGGTGTGTAAGATAACAGTACCCTATAGAGACTGTATCTGGTGTGTGTCAGTACCCTATAGAGATTGTATCTGGTGTGTGTCAGATAACAGTACCGTATAGAGATTGTATCTGGTGTGTGTCAGTACCCTATAGAGACTGTATCTGGTGTGTGTCAGATAACAGTACCCTATAGAGACTGTATCTGGTGTGTGTCAGATAACAGTACCCTATAGAGACTGTATCTGGTGTGTGTCAGTACCCTATAGAGACTGTATCTGGTGTGTGTCAGATAACAGTACCCTATAGACTGTATCTGGTGTGTGTCAGATAACAGTACCGTATAGAGATTGTATCTGGTGTGTGTCAGATAACAGTACCCTATAGAGACTGTATCTGGTGTGTGTCAGATAACAGTACCCTATAGAGACTGTATCTGGTGTGTGTCAGATAACAGTACCCTATAGAGACTGTATCTGGTGTGTGTCAGATAACAGTACCGTATAGAGATTGTATCTGGTGTGTGTCAGTAACCTATAGAGACCGTATCTGGTGTGTGTCAGTAACCTATAGAGACTGTATCTGGTGTGTGTCAGATAACAGTACCCTATAGAGATTGTATCTGGTGTGTGCCAGTACCCTTTAGAGACTGTATCTGGTGTGTGCCATATAGTGTAGTCACCGTACATTCAACCATTATGTCCTGGATTTCAGTTCTGACCTATAGCAGGGGTCACGGTCCACACTGTGAACAACGACTTTGTCCTCCCATCATGTAAAGTGCACATACTTTGACCCTATTTATTGATTTGAGGTCAAGGGTCATGTGGTAAAAGCTTTCCCAGTCATCAATTGTACCCTGCATAATCAGGTACGTTTTACAGATTTGGGGTTATGGGTCAGAGGTCACCTTGTTTTGTTGGTGTATATTTTATTATAAAGATTAGTAGATGTATATATATTTTTGTGATCACTTTCACTCTCTATTGTATAAAATAACAATGGAGATTTACTCGTTATATTTTGGTGCATATACCTAATATATTATACATATCACTATCTGGTTTATAAGTAATTGTATATATTGGAATGATCAATAAATTGTAAATAAATAATTTTACTTAAAGTTTGTACTGTTGTCTTTCTGGGATCTAAAGCAAAACCAAAGCAGTTGGGGTGTAGGGGGAATGGAGGGGGAGTGTACTGGAATCCTGGTGCCAGTCCGTCCATCATTCTGTAGATGGGAATAGGGGGGGCTGGAGGGGGGCAGTGTACTGGAATCCTGTTGCCAGTCCGTCCATCATTCTGTAGATGGGAATAGGGGGGGCTGGAGGGGGGCAGTGTACTGGAATCCTGTTGCCAGTCCGTCCATCATTCTGTAGATGGGTGTAGGGGGGCTGGGGGGGAGTATACTGGAATCCTGTTGTCCGTCCGTCCATCATTCTGTAGATGGTATAGGGGGGCTGGTGGGGGGGGGGGGGGGAGTATACTGGAATCCTGTTGTCAGTCCGTACATCATTTTGTAGATGGGTATAGGGGTGCTGGAGGGGGGATACTGGAATCCTGTTGTCAGTCTGTCCATCATTCTGTAGATGGGTGTAGAGGGGCTGGGGGGGGGGAGGTATACTGGAATCCTGTTGCTAGTCCGTCCATCATTCTGTAGATGTACCGGCTGTTCCTCCTGAACTACAGAATTGATTTCAACAATACTTACTGGCTATGTTCCTTATACATTGTAGATGCAGGAATTCTACATCAGGTTGAGTTATCTCTCCTATTCGGAAAGTCATGCCTCTTTGAGACTTCTGTTGGTGGTGGAGTAGGGGGTATGAGTTGGCCTTGATGACAGTCCTTTATCCCAGTCTTCCTTTGACCAGGTCCCAAATTCACAAAGCTATTTCCATGATCAAACTCAACTTTTGTACTTGTGCTCAAGTCTGTTCTCTGTTGACATCAAGCATTCTATTACTGAGCAACTCTTTAATGTTTGGAGGTTCTTTTGTGCCATACTCAACTTTAAGTTGCACATTGTACGACTATGTAGCTAGAAGCTAATATCACTGGATGAGAATGAATTGAAGGAATAAATGGGTTGGTTAGTATGGAGAAAGTGTACACTGACTTCTCTGTAACCCTGACAGACTTCCTTAGGTCAGAGTTTACAATTATTTCTCTGTGCCCCTGACAGACTTCCTAAGGTCAGAGTTTACCCTGACTTCACTGTGACCCTGACAGACTTCCTTAGGTCAGAGTTTACACTGACTTCTCTGTAACCCTGGCAGCCTTCCTTAGGTCAGACTTTACTCTGACCTCTCTATGACCTTGGAAAACGTCCTTAGATCAGAGTTTATACTGACTTCTTATAGACCCTTGCAAAATTCCTTAGGTCAGAGTTTACACTGACCTCTCTGTAACCCTGATAGACTTCCTTTGGTCAGAGTTTACACTGACTTCTCTATGACCCTGACAGACTTCCTTAGGTCAGAGTTTACACTGACTTCTCTGTGACCCTGACAGCCTTGCTAAGGTCAGAGTTTACACTGACTTCTCTGTGACCCTGACAGACTTTCTTAAGTCAGTTTACACTGACTTCTCTCTGACCCTGACAGCCTTGCTAAGGTCAGAGTTTACACTGACTTCTCCGAGACCCTGACAGACTTTCTTAGGTCAGAGTTTACACTGACTTCTCTCTGACCCTGACAGAATTCTTTAGGTCAGAGTTTACACTGACATCTCTGTAACCCTGACAGCCTTCCTAAGGTCAGTGTTTACACTGATTTCTCTGTGACCCTGACAGACTTTCTTAGGTCGGAGTTTACAATTACTTCTCTGTAACCCTGACAGACTTCCATAGGTCAGACTTTAGTCTGACCTCTCTGTGACCTTGGAAAACGTCCTTCGGTCAGAGTTTACACTGACTTCTCTACGACCCTTACATACTTCCTTAGGTCAGAGTTTACACTGAATTCTTTGTGACCCTGGCAGACTTCCTTAGGTCAGAGTTTACACTAACTTCTCTGTAACCCTGACATACCTCCTTAGGTCAGAGTTTACACTGACTTCACTGTGACCCTGACATACTTCCTTAGGTCAGAGTTTACACTGACTTCTCTACGACCCTTACATACTTCCTTAGGTCAGAGTTTACACTGAATTCTTTGTGACCCTGGCAGACTTCCTTAGGTCAGAGTTTACATTGACTTCACTACGACCCTGACATACTTCCTTAGGTCAGACTTTACACTGACTTCTCTACGACCCTTACATACTTCCTTAGGTCAGAGTTTACACTGACTTCTCTATGACCCATACAGACTTCCTTACATCAGAGTTTACACTGACTTCTCTAACCCTGGCAGCCTTCCTTAGGTCAGAGTTTACACTGACTTCACTGAGACCCTGACATACTTCCTTAGGTCAGAGTTTACACTGACTTCTCTACGACCCTTACATACTTCCTTAGGTCAGAGTTTACACTGAATTCTTTGTGACCCTGGCAGACTTCCTTAGGTCAGAGTTTACACTGACTTCACTGTGACCCTGACATACTTCCTTAGGTCAGAGTTTACACTGACTTCTCTACGACCCTTACATACTTCCTTAGGTCAGACTTTACACTGACTTCTCTACGACCCTTACATACTTCCTTAGGTCAGAGTTTACACTGACTTCTCTATGACCCATACAGACTTCCTTAAATCAGAGTTTACACTGACTTCTCTAACCCTGGCAGCCTTCCTGAGGTCAGATTTGACACTGACTTCACTGAGACCCTGACAGACTTTCTTAGGTCAGAGTTTACACTGACTTCTCTCTGACCCTGACAGACTTCCTTAGGTCAGAGTTTACACTGACATCTCTGTGACCCTGACAGCCTTCCTAAGGTCAGTGTTTACACTGATTTCTCTGTGACCCTGACAGACTTTTTTAGGTCGGAGTTTACAATTACTTCTCTGTAACCCTGACAGACTTCCATAGGTCAGACTTTAGTCTGACCTCTCTGTGACCTTGGAAAATGTCCTTCGGACAGAGTTTACACTGACTTCTCTACGACCCTTACATACTTCCTTAGGTCAGAGTTTACACTGAATTCTTTGTGACCCTGGCAGACTTCCTTAGGTCAGAGTTTACACTAACTTCTCTGTAACCCTGACATACCTCCTTAGGTCAGAGTTTACACTGACTTCTCTACGACCCTTACATACTTCCATAGGTCAGAGTTTACACTGAATTCTTTGTGACCCTGGCAGATTTCCTTAGGTCAGAGTTTACACTGACTTCACTGTGACCCTGACATACTTCCTTAGGTCAGAGTTTACACTGACTTCTCTACGACCCTTACATACTTCCTTAGGTCAGACTTTACACTGACTTCTCTACGACCCTTACATACTTCCTTAGGTCAGAGTTTACACTGACTTCTCTATGACCCATACAGACTTCCTTACATCAGAGTTTACACTGACTTCTCTATGACCCATACAGACTTCCTTACATCAGAGTTTACACTGACTTCTCTATGACCCTGACAGACTTCCTTAGGTCAGAGTTTACACTGACTTCTCTACGACCCTTACATACTTCCTTAGGTCAGACTTTACACTGACTTCTCTACGACCCTTACATACTTCCTTAGGTCAGAGTTTACACTGACTTCTCTATGACCCATACAGACTTCCTTACATCAGAGTTTACACTGACTTCTCTATGACCCTGGCAGACTTCCTTAGATCAGAGTTTACACACTGACTTCTCTGTAACCCTGACATACTTCCTTAGGTCAGAGTTTACACTGACTTCTCTACGACCCTTACATACTTCCTTAGGTCAGAGTTTACACTGACTTCTCTGTAACCCTGACAGACTTCCTTAGGTCAGACTTTACACTGACTTCTCTACAACCCTTACATACTTCCTTAGGTCATAATTTACACTGACTTCTCTGTAACCCTGACAGACTTCCTTATCTCAGAGTTTACATTGATTTCTCCGTGACCCTAATAGACCTCCTGAGATCTGAGTTTTACAAATCAAAGATGTATGACCATTGTGTGATGTTTCCTGTCAGTAATAATCCAGTCACAAGTACAACACTTTAATGTAAAAAGTGTTATCTGATTCAGTACCAATTCAACCAACATCACCGGTCGATGATATAGTGGTATTATACAAACTGTGTTACTTAAATAGGTCCACATTGATACCAGCTAACCATTGTATATATACGATATACCAAAGGAATTTGACGGCTGACCTTGCACTATGATGATGAGAGACCTGTTGTCACACTCAATCATTTGCTCTCTTTACTTGATAAAGTAAGTAGACATTTCTAAAAGCTCACAAACTATCATTTTAAATCGTTGCTTATATTGAAGTTAAAACATAATAAGTTGGCAGCCCTTGATCCTAGCAAGCTACAGGCCCAATATCAGTACCCTGAGCCTTCTGGTTATGGAGAAGTCATCATGTGAAATTTTACGCACGGTGGATGACCTAACAAGAGGCCTAGCAGCCTTGACGACCACCTGAGATAAGCAATATGGAATACAAAGGTTAAAGGTACTTATCAAGTGTCATGAAACAAATTGTGACACTGAACATAGAAAGCCAGTGCCAATACTTGCATACCATCAAAACTGTCATCCTGTACTGAGAATTCTAATAAAGTTAATTCCAATATGCAATAACCAACGTTGAGCTCAAAAATGCAATTTGACCTCTTTTGGCCCCACCATCAGCCCCTGGAGGTCAGTCATACTTCACTCATAATTCTAACCAAGTTTGAAATATTTCCAATGGAAATTGAACAAAACATGCCCAAAAATCTAGTTTTCTTATATAAATTATAGTAATCATTACCCCATTCCCACAGGGAAATGGGAGACCCTGGGGCACAATTTTGGTAAAGCACCTGACGATGAAAAGTATTTGATACTACCATATCTCGGTCTTGAGAAGACGATTTTTGAAATCCAAGTCAATTTAACCCCTTTTGGCCTGCCCATCAGCCCCTTGGGGTCAGTCAGGATCAAAAAGGGTATACCATCAAGCTGTCATCCTCCGCTCTTCAATTTGGCCTTGACTCTCAGGCCCCTGGAGGGTGGGGACAGTATAATTCACAATGTTGCTTCATCTTAGGATGGGGAAGGTTTCTACAAATTTTAATTGAAATCAGATCAAGGGTTTTTGAGCAGAAGTAAAAAATGTTAATTTCTGAGACTGTCTCAGGTGACCTAAAAAGTTTATAACTCCAGTATCTGTTCAGCCTTTTGTCAAGTGCAACATCTGATCCCCAATTTGTATAGATTTGTTACTGACTGTTGTTGACTTTTCCTCAAAATCTGTTCAGCAGTATGGAAAAAGCTTATAGCACTGTTTACTAATGACAAAAAAGAACAAATTTATTTAAGTGTAATAGATATGTGAGTGTTATAATCTTTTTGAAAATACATACAGCTATTTATAGATTATCTCTATATAAATAGAACTGTTAGGTGACAAAGACATAACCTATATGACAAAACTAGTGATCCAAACAATCTTTTTCCATAGAAATGAGAAATAAGGATAACTATTCCTGCTGTGTTAGAATTAACCAGAACCTAATCGTAGCAAATAAACCCGATGAATTTTTCTTTTCCCCCTGACATTCCTGAAACTTCATAATACAAAGAAGAAACATACAAGTTTTTGTATTTTTATTATAAAAAAACTAAATCAGAAGATGTTCATATAAAATGTGGCACACATGAGTCTCTTTGGTAATATAGTTTCCAAGGCAACTATTGTCATGGTTACGTGCTGTCACTTTGGAAATTAATGTCATCAAATGATACATTATCCTGCTTGGCATCACTTCCTGATTGGGTTGTGGCGGGGGATGAAGTAGGGCTGGATTTCTCTCCTTGTTTGTCCTCTTTAAAGTACATAGGGTTACTGAAGGTCGTGAAGGCCATTCCTCCCTCCTGACTCCCTGGGACCCCCGGGCTGTAAGGCTGTGTTGTATCCTGGTAACATTATTTATAACAACCGGTCAGAAACATAGCTTTAGATACAATTTTGTTGTGTTATCTCATATCACTGAAGAAAAACACAAAAAATATAAAGTTTTCTGTTTTTATGTGAATGACAGAGATGAGAACTGTATGTTTCCATTCTCCCTGTATCTGGAACTTACTGTATCTGATGTTGTCTGATCGTAAGTAAATGACAGAGATGAGAACTGTATGTTTCCATTCTCCCTGTATCTGGAACTTACTGTATCTGATGTTGTCTGATCGTAAGTAAATGACAGAGATGAGAACTGTATGTTTCCATTCTCCCTGTATCTGGAACTTACTGTATCTGTTGTTGTCTGATCGTAAGTAAATGGTGGCGATGAAATCTGAATGTTTCCTCCCTCTCTGTAGGTTACAGCTGTACCAACACCTGGCTTTAGGTCTTTTGCTTTCAGCAACAATTTCCTGATAAAGAAGCATTTCTTTTTTTTATTTGGTGGTTTGGAAATATACCATTGAGCTTTAATGCTGTTTTCCACACTCATGCTTATTCATGAAGACATATGAATATTTAAGAGTACATTTACATCTACATTATATATTACATATATATTAACATATTTTAGGAACATGTTCACCACCACCAACTTACGTCTGCCGGTAGAAGTGATATTGTACCAGGTTAGTAGTGATATTGTACCAGAGTAGTAGTGATATTGTACCAGGGTAGAAGTGATATTGTACCAGGGTAGTAGTGATATTGTACCAGGGTAGTAGTGATATTGTACCAGGGTAGTAGTGATAAGTATTGTACCAGGGTAGTAGTGATATTGTACCAGGGTAGTAGTGATAAGTATTGTACCAGGGTAGTAGTGATATTGTACCAGGGTAGTAGTGATATTGTACCAGGGTAGTAGTGATATTGTACCAGGGTAGTAGTGATAAGTATTGTACCAGGGTAGTAGTGATATTGTACCAGGGTAGTAGTGATATTGTACCAGGGTAGTAGTGATATTGTACCAGGGTAGTAGTGATATTGTACCAGGGTAGTAGTGATATTGTACCAGGGTAGTAGTGATATTGTACCAGGGTAGTAGTGATATTGTACCAGGGTAGTCGTGATAGTAGTGATATTGTACCAGGGTAGTAGTGATATTGTACCAGGGTAGTAGTGATATTGTACCAGGGTAGTAGTGATATTGTACCAGGGTAGTAGTGATATTGTACCAGGGTAGTAGTGATATTGTACCAGGGTAGTAGTGATATTGTACCAGGGTAGTAGTGATATTGTACCAGGGTAGTAGTGATATTGTACCAGGGTAGCAGTGATATTGTACCAGGGTAGTAGTGATATTGTACCAGGGTAGTAGTGATATTGTACCAGGGTAGTAGTGATATTGTACCAGGGTAGTAGTGATATTGTACCAGGGTAGTAGTGATATTGTACCAGGGTAGTAGTGATATTGTACCAGGGTAGTAGTGATATTGTACCAGGGTAGTAGTGATATTGTACCAGGGTAGTAGTGATATTGTACCAGGGTAGTAGTGATATTGTACCAGGGTAGTAGTGATATTGTACCAGGGTAGTAGTGATATTGTACCAGGGTAGTAGTGATATTGTACCAGGGTAGTAGTGATATTGTACCAGGGTAGTAGTGATATTGTACCAGGGTAGTAGTGATATTGTACCAGGGTAGTAGTGATATTGTACCAGGGTAGTAGTGATATTGTACCAGGGTATTGTACCAGGGTAGTAGTGATATTGTACCAGGGTAGTAGTGATATTGTACCAGGGTAGTAGTGATATTGTACCAGGGTAGTAGTGATATTGTACCAGGGTAGTAGTGATATTGTACCAGGGTAGTAGTGATATTGTACCAGGGTAGTAGTGATATTGTACCAGGGTAGTAGTGATGTTGTACCAGGGTAGTAGTGATATTGTACCAGGGTAGTAGTGATATTGTACCAGGGTAGTAGTGATATTGTACCAGGGTAGTAGTGATATTGTACCAGGGTAGTAGTGATATTGTACCAGGGTAGTCGTGATATTGTACCAGGGTAGTAGTGATATTGTACCAGGGTAGTAGTGATATTGTACCAGGGTAGTAGTGATATTGTACCAGGGTAGTAGTGATATTGTACCAGGTTTGTAGTAATATTGTACCAGGGTAGTAGTGATATTGTACCAGGGTAGTAGTGATATTGTACCAGGGTAGTAGTGATATTGTACCAGGGTAGTAGTGATATTGTACCAGGGTAGTAGTGATATTGTACCAGGGTAGTAGTGATATTGTACCAGGGTAGTAGTGATGTTGTACACAGGGTAGAAGTGATATTGTACCAGGTTAGTAGTGATATTGTACCAGAGTAAAAGTGATATTGTACCAGGGTAGTAGTGATATTGTACCAGGGTAGTAGTGATATTGTACCAGGGTAGTAGTGATATTGTACCAGGGTAGTAGTGATATTGTACCAGGGTAGTAGTGATATTGTACCAGGGTAGTAGTGATATTGTACCAGGGTAGTAGTGATATTGTACCAGGGTAGTAGTGATATTGTACCAGGGTAGTAGTGATATTGTACCAGGGTAGTAGTGATATTGTACCAGGGTAGTAGTGATATTGTACCAGGGTAGTAGTGATATTGTACCAGGGTAGTAGTGATATTGTACCAGGGTAGTAGTGATATTGTACCAGGGTAGTAGTGATATTGTACCAGGGTAGTAGTGATATTGTACCAGGGTAGTAGTGATATTGTACCAGGGTAGTAGTGATATTGTACCAGGGTAGTAGTGATATTGTACCAGGGTAGTAGTGATATTGTACCAGGGTAGTAGTGATATTGTACCAGGGTAGAAGTGATATTGTACCAGGGTAGTAGTGATATTGTACCAGGGTAGTAGTGATATTGTACCAGGGTAGTAGTGATATTGTACCAGGGTAGAAGTGATATTGTACCAGGGTAGTAGTGATATTGTACCAGGGTAGTAGTGATATTGTACCAGGGTAGTAGTGATATTGTACCAGGGTAGTAGTGATATTGTACCAGGGTAGTAGTGATATTGTACCAGGGTAGTAGTGATATTGTACCAGGGTAGTAGTGATATTGTACCAGGGTAGTAGTGATATTGTACCAGGGTAGTAGTGATATTGTACCAGGGTAGTAGTGATATTGTACCAGGGTAGTAGTGATATTGTACCAGGGTAGTAGTGATATTGTACCAGGGTAGTAGTGATATTGTACCAGGGTAGTAGTGATATTGTACCAGGGTAGTAGTGATATTGTACCAGGGTAGTAGTGATAAGTATTGTACCAGGGTAGTAGTGATATTGTACCAGGGTAGTAGTGATAAGTATTGTACCAGGGTAGTAGTGATATTGTACCAGGGTAGTAGTGATATTGTACCAGGGTAGTAGTGATATTGTACCAGGGTAGTAGTGATATTGTACCAGGGTAGTAGTGATATTGTACCAGGGTAGTAGTGATATTGTACCAGGGTAGTAGTGATATTGTACCAGGGTAGTAGTGATATTGTACCAGGGTAGTAGTGATATTGTACCAGGGTAGTAGTGATATTGTACCAGGGTAGTAGTGATATTGTACCAGGGTAGTAGTGATATTGTACCAGGGTAGTAGTGATATTGTACCAGGGTAGTAGTGATATTGTACCAGGGTAGTAGTGATATTGTACCAGGGTAGTAGTGATATTGTACCAGGGTAGTAGTGATATTGTACCAGGGTAGTAGTGATATTGTACCAGGGTAGTAGTGATATTGTACCAGGGTAGTAGTGATATTGTACCAGGGTAGTAGTGATATTGTACCAGGGTAGTAGTGATATTGTACCAGGGTAGTAGTGATATTGTACCAGGGTAGTAGTGATATTGTACCAGGGTAGTAGTGATATTGTACCAGGGTAGTAGTGATATTGTACCAGGGTAGTAGTGATATTGTACCAGGGTAGTAGTGATATTGTACCAGGGTAGTCGTGATATTGTACCAGGGTAGTAGTGATATTGTACCAGGGTAGAAGTGATATTGTACCAGGGTAGTAGTGATATTGTACCAGGGTAGTAGTGATAAGTATTGTACCAGGGTAGTAGTGATATTGTACCAGGGTAGTAGTGATATTGTACCAGGGTAGTAGTGATATTGTACCAGGGTAGTAGTGATATTGTACCAGGGTAGTGATATTGTGGGTATATTGTACCAGGGTAGTAGTGATATTGTACCAGGGTAGTAGTGATATTGTACCAGGGTAGTAGTGATATTGTACCAGGGTAGTAGTGATATTGTACCAGGGTAGTAGTGATATTGTACCAGGGTAGTAGTGATATTGTACCAGGGTAGTAGTGATATTGTACCAGGGTAGTAGTGATATTGTACCAGGGTAGTAGTGATATTGTACCAGGGTAGTAGTGATATAGTACCAGGGTAGTAGTGATATTGTACCAGGGTAGTAGTGATATTGTACCAGGGTAGTAGTGATATTGTACCAGGGTAGTAGTGATATTGTACCAGGGTAGTAGTGATATTGTACCAGGGTAGTAGTGATATTGTACCAGGGTAGTAGTGATATTGTACCAGGGTAGTAGTGATATTGTACCAGGGTAGTAGTGATATTGTACCAGGGTATTAGTGATATTGTACCAGGGTAGTAGTGATATTGTACCAGGGTAGTAGTGATATTGTACCAGGGTAGTAGTGATATTGTACCAGGGTAGTAGTGATATTGTACCAGGGTAGTAGTGATATTGTACCAGGGTAGTAGTGATATTGTACCAGGGTAGTAGTGATATTGTACCAGGGTAGTAGTGATATTGTACCAGGGTAGTAGTGATATTGTACCAGGGTAGTAGTGATATTGTACCAGGGTAGTAGTGATATTGTACCAGGGTAGTAGTGATATTGTACCAGGGTAGAAGTGATATTGTACCAGGGTAGTAGTGATATTGTACCAGGGTAGAAGTGATATTGTACCAGGGTAGTAGTGATATTGTACCAGGGTAGTAGTGATATTGTACCAGGGTAGTAGTAGTGAGTAGTGATATTGTACCAGGGTAGTAGTGATATTGTACCAGGGTAGTAGTGATATTGTACCAGGGTAGTAGTGATATTGTACCAGGGTAGTAGTGATATTGTACCAGGTTAGTAGTGATATTGTACCAGGGTAGTAGTGATATTGTACCAGGGTAGTAGTGATATTGTACCAGGGTAGTAGTGATATTGTACCAGGGTAGTAGTGATATTGTACCAGGGTAGTAGTGATAAGTATTGTACCAGGGTAGTAGTGATATTGTACCAGGGTAGTAGTGATATTGTACCAGGGTAGTAGTGATATTGTACCAGGGTAGTAGTGATAAATATTGTACCAGGGTAGTAGTGATATTGTACCAGGGTAGTAGTGATATTGTACCAGGGTAGATATTGTACCAGGGTAGTAGTGATATTGTACCAGGGTAGTAGTGATATTGTACCAGGGTAGTAGTGATATTGTACCAGGGTAGTAGTGATATTGTACCAGGGTAGTAGTGATATTGTACCAGGGTAGAAGTGATATTGTACCAGGGTAGTAGTGATATTGTACCAGGGTAGTAGTGATATTGTACCAGGGTAGTAGTGATATTGTACCAGGGTAGTAGTGATATTGTACCAGATTGGCCAAAATTCTATGTCTGAATTGAATAAGGATCTCTGATCTATGAAGTTACTGATTTGAACAAAATTGTTTTTGATGCCAGTTAGCTTCTGACCAATGATTGGTCAGTCAATCAATGAAGTTATATCCACTTGATGTTGCTCTGAGACAGGTTTTGCCAGTAAATCAGATCTGTATTGTTTACCTACTCTTGGTCGCTGTATTAGAGAGAAGATTCTAACACAATCCCCATGACATTTAATGCAAGACAAGGTCATACATCTCAACAAACTTGGTTCATCCCACCATTTCACTGTTTTAATATCTTAACCCTGCACATCTAGACTACTGAGAAAAAGTAGTTTAAAGGGAGAAATTGACATCGTACAGAAGGACAAATGAGAAAATAGACATTCCCTTCCCTATCCCTACTACATGTAAAAACTTACGCGGTGATTCATCCTCCACCACCAATCTGACAGGTTTACTAACTTCACAGTAGCGACCAGTGTAGCCTAAAAAACAAAACAGGTAAACATGGGACAACTGTACAAAACTTTAGCCTGAAGCACAAATACATCAATAAACAAGAGGCCCAAGGGTCACCTGATTTCTATAACAAGTCATTTTTTTTGCAGTCACAAGCCAAAGAAGTCATCTTCATCACAAAATAAAATGACATGAAATACAAAATGTACATATAATGCAAATTCTATGTGGAAGATGCAGAACATGAACTACCAGATCTGAATTATTTACAATCACAGTAAACCATCTTAAGGCCCTTCAATCTATGAAGAGTATTTGATTCCACCATATTTAGGTCTCCAGAAGCAGATTAGTGTCAATATGTGTACATACATATAAACAAAATGTAGTTCTACACCACACTAGTTCTAGCCAAGTTTAAATAGTTACCAATAGAAATAAACTGATCCTGTAAATATAATTTTCCTGTATAAACAGATTTTACTCCTGCCCCGAGGGGAAATATGAGACCATGGGGTCGTGAAATTCACAATGGACATCTTACAATGTCAGTTTTTCAATCCATGAAAAGTATCTGATTTTAACCATATCTGGTCTCGAGAAAATTAAAGAAACTTCCGACCATGTGATTTATAGTTTTGGAGGTCTGACTTACCCTCTATACACTGACAGCTGTATGTCCTGTTGGCAGCCATTACACACAATCCATTGTTAAGACAGGAACATTTTGATGGGGAAGGTTTTGATGTTTCCCAAGCTGTAAGGTGTCAAATTTGACATTCAGATGAGAAGAATTGGAAAAAGAAGACATGTAGAATAACTGATGTTTATAACATAAAGTTTTTATATCACTAGCCTACCTGTGTGTCCGAGTCATCGATAAACCTACCTGTGTCACACTGTGTGTCTGTGTCATTGATAAACCTACCTGTGTCACACTGTGTCTGAGTCATTGATAAATTTACCTGTGTCACACTGTGTGCCTGAGCCATCAATAAACCTACCTGTGTCACACTGTGTGTCTGTGTAATTGATAAACCTACCTGTGTCACACTGTGTGTCTGAGTCATTGATAAACTTACCTGTGTCACACTGTGTGTCTGAGTCATTGATAAACTTACCTGTGTCACACTGTGTGTCTGAGTCATTGATAAACCTACCTGTGTCACACTGTGTGCCTGAGCCATCAATAAACCTACCTGTGTCACACTGTGTGTCTGAGTCATTGATAAACTTACCTGTGTCACACTGTGTGTCTGAGTCATTGATAAACTTACCTGTGTCACACTGTGTGTCTGAGTCATTGATAAACTTACCTGTGTCACACTGTGTGTCTGAGTCATTGATAAACTTACCTGTGTCACACTGTGTGTCTGAGTCATCAATAAACTTACCTGTGTCACACTGTGTGTCTGAGTCATTGATAAACCTACCTGTATCACACTGTGTGTCTGTGTAATTGATAAACCTACCTGTATCACACTGTGTGTCTGTGTAATTGATAAACCTACCTGTGTCACACTGTGTCTGAGTCATTGATAAACCTACCTGTGTCACACTGTGTCTGAGTCATTGATAAACCTACTTGTGTCACATTATGTGTCCAAGTCAATGATAAACCTACCTCTGTCACACTGTGTGTCTGAGTCATTGATAAACCTACCTGTATCACACTGTGTGTCTGTGTAATTGATAAACCTACCTGTGTCACACTGTGTGTCTGAGTCATCGATAAACCTACCTGTGTCACACTGTGTCTGAGTCATTGATAAACCTACCTGTGTCACACTGTTTCTGAGTCATTGATAAACCTACTTGTGTCACATTATGTGTCCAAGTCAATGATAAACCTACCTGTGTCACACTGTGTGTCTGAGTCATCGATAAACCTACCTGCATCACATTGTGTGTCTGAGTCATCAATAAACCGAGAGTGATCAGGACATGCACAGGCAGAACCATTTGGTGTTAGCAAACAAAGATGGCTACACTTCTCTCCTTCATCTCCCACACACCGATTCTTCACTGAAATACAAAACCAGGGAAAATTGGTCACATTTCAGATTAAGGTTGAGAATCATTTGTAGGTGAATCAGAGAGATACAGAAGTATTAAATAAGACTAAAAACTCTAAAAATGAAACCTTGATATACTGCCTTTTCAGAAAACACAAAGATCATCATTGTAAGGGAACATTATTTTCTTGACAAGTTTTTCATGATTTGAACAAAGATATATGAGAGTAAAGGAAAGTATTGGTTGAATTTGTTTTTCTTTGATTGTGTGAACGTATATAACCTTTACCAGTCACAAGTTACACAAATATTATAAGAAATGACTGTATCAACTGATAACACAGATTTTTATAGATCTATTTAAAAATTTTTCTTTAAATGCTGCAAATTAAAAAGGAAATGAAGCAATAGTGATTTGTTGGGTTTGTCTCCTCTAAAACACATTTTGAGGCGGGGTCTCTTTGCTTTTTCAATCAATACCATCCTGGAGTGCCTTGCAAGCCATTCATGGCAATTACAGTAAGAAGTCTTGTTCAAGGACACAACAACTTCTCAGTACAATCCTGAACAACATAAAACAACAATGGATAAGAAGTGTTAAATCATGGTATCTTTACCCGAGGTAAGCCAATGCTTTACCGCCTCGGTAAGTAGCGTTAAATCATGGTATCTTTACCCGAGGTAAGCCAATGCTTTACCGCCTCGGTAAGTAGCGTTAAATCATGGTATCTTTACCCGAGGTAAGCCAATGCTTTACCGCCTCGGTAAGTAGCGTTAAATCATGGTATCTTTACCCAAGGTAAGCCAATGCTTTACCGCCTCGGTAAGTAGCGTTAAATCATGGTATCTTTACCCGAGGTAAGCCAATGCTTTACCGCCTCTGTAAGAAGCAAGATTTACCTGATAAATTGTGACGTTTCGGATGCATGATTCGCACACTAGAGGGCAGCAGTAGTCCTGTCTGTAATGTAATGTTGACGCCGCGTCCAAATTTATCCATCTTCATGACAGCCCCCATTTGTTGAGATGCCCAGTAAAGTGAGTCTCCAAACACATCTAAACTGACAGGGTTATCTAGACCTGAAATATTATATAGAACAGTTAAAACTCTGGGACGTGTAAACTGACA
The DNA here is from genome assembly GCF_031769215.1 of Ylistrum balloti. Taxonomy (NCBI): domain Eukaryota; kingdom Metazoa; phylum Mollusca; class Bivalvia; order Pectinida; family Pectinidae; genus Ylistrum; species Ylistrum balloti. Next base: position 284,704 of record NW_026782645.1, on the reverse strand, counting down.
GGGTTATCTAGACCTGAAATATTATATAGAACAGTAAAAACTCTAGGACGTGTAAACTGACAGGGTTATCTAGACCTGAAATATTATATAGAACAGTAAAAACTCTAGGACGTGTAAACTGACAGGGTTATCTAGACCTGAAATATTATATAGAACAGTTAAAACTCTGGGACGTGTAAACTGACAGGGTTATCTAGACCTGAAATATTATATAGAACAGTTAAAACTCTGGGACGTGTAAACTGACAGGGTTATCTAGACCTGAAATATTATATAGAACAGTTAAAACTCTGGGACGTGTAAACTGACAGGGTTATCTAGACCTGAAATATTATATAGAACAGTAAAAACTCTAGGACGTGTAAACTGACAGGGTTATCTAGACCTGAAATATTATATAGAACAGTAAAAACTCTAGGACGTGTAAACTGACAGGGTTATCTAGACCTGAAATATTATATAGAACAGTTAAAACTCTGGGACGTGTAAACTGACAGGGTTATCTAGACCTGAAATATTATATAGAACAGTTAAAACTCTGGGACGTGTAAACTGACAGGGTTATCTAGACCTGAAATATTATATAGAACAGTTAAAACTCTGGGACGTGTAAACTGACAGGGTTATCTAAACCTGAAATATTATATAGAACAGTCGAAACTCTGGGACGTGTAAACTGACAGGGTTATCTAGACCTGAAATATTATATAGAACAGTCAAAACTCTGGGACGTGTAAACTGACAGGGTTATCTAAACCTGAAATATTATATAGTACAGTCAAAACTCTGGGACGTGTAAACTGACAGGGTTATCTAAACCTGAAATATTATATAGTACAGTCAAAACTCTGGGACGTGTAAACTGACAGGGTTATCTAAACCTGAAATTTTATATAGTACAGTCAAAACTCTGGGACGTGTAAACTGACAGGGTTATCTAAACCTGAAATTTTATATAGTACAGACAAAACTCTAGGACGTGTAAACTGACAGGGTTATCTAAACCTGAAATATTATATAGTACAGTCAAAACTCTAGGACGTGTAAACTGACAGGGTTATCTAAACCTGAAATATTATATAGTACAGTCAAAACTCTAGGACGTGTAAACTGACAGGGTTATCTAGACCTGAAATATTATATAGTACAGTCAAAACTCTAGGACGTGTAAACTGACAGGGTTATCTAAACATGAAATATTATATAGTACAGACAAAACTCTAGGACGTGTAAACTGACAGGGTTATCTAGACCTGAAATATTATATAGTACAGTCAAAACTCTAGGACGTGTAAACTGACAGGGTTATCTAAACATGAAATATTATATAGTACAGACAAAACTCTGGGACGTGTAAACTGACAGGGTTATCTAGACCTGAAATATTATATAGAACAGTTAAAACTCTGGGACGTGTAAACTGACAGGGTTATCTAAACCTGAAATATTATATAGTACAGACAAAACACTAGGACGTGTAAACTGACAGGGTTATCTGGATCTGAAAATATACAGTTCCATATAAGTTGGAAGGAATATACAAACAATTTGGTCTGTTGACCTTGACAAGATAATGAAAAGAGAATGTTTTCAATAACCCAACAAATGCATGACCATAATTCAAGTAATTGATTATGGCCTTTGACCTCTCACCTTTCCCAACAACAATGACCCTGTCTGACCCATCTAACTTGATGGATTCTATCAAGTTTTCCTTGGAGTCACACCAGTAAAGTCGGTCATCCATGTGGTCATCTAGGGTCAGTCCTGTGGCTCGGCCAAGTCGTGTGGAGACCAAGACTGACCGTTTTTCACCGTTCATCCAAGCCTGCTCTATCTTTGGTCTTGTGCTGCCTGCATCCGTCCAGTACAGCAATCTGACAGTAAACACATAACTCCTTAATCAAAGGCTGACAATGAAATATAATGAAAGAAATACTTACCCTAATTTAGGGTTGATGGCACATAGGGAGATAACCCAACACTTAAGGGCTGACTATGAAACATGGCAAAAGAAATACCCAAGTTAAAGTGTACCCTGAGAGTAATTTTATATTTAGATTTAATGTTAAGAATGCTGTAAAAATAATAATAACGAAAACCCCGTCAAAATCCGTCGCCCCAGTGTCGAGTTATTAAAGCTCAAAGTTGTCAATTTTCACCTGTCCGCCCAGACCTAATCAGCCGAATCGTCATTTCCGCGGAATCGAGGCTCTTCTACTCGTGACGTCATAAGTTCAACAGAAATGGCAGTCAACATGACTGACAGTGACAACGACACCGCAACTGAGAGCGATTTGAGCATGAGTTTTGAGGAGTCTGATTATGGTGTGAATGATATGTCTGAAGACGGAATCCAGCCCTACCGATTTGAACTGGAATTACAAGACGATGTATCCAGTGAGGAGGAAAATGACCCTTCGAAAAGTGACGATCGCTTGGGAAACATAGATTGGCACGTACTTCACTGGGTCTCACCAGTAGTCGTGAAAGTAGTCGAACAGTGAATCGTCGTTTCAAAGAAACAAAATAAAAGTGGGTGTGGTTTTGGACTAATTTTACTATCTTCAAGTCTCGATCAACAATTTCTGACGTCGGGAAATCACGTTTGTGCAAGACTATGCATACATTCACGAGGTGTCGGGGAATTTTTTTACCAAAGAAGTTTCGTCCGAGGGGAATTTTTCTTTCCAGGGAATTTTCGTAGCACTATGGATATATATAGATAGGGTGTCAACAACCAATTATAACACCCTCCGCTGTGTTAATAATAAAAATTTGATGTTTTAGAAGTTTAAACAATTATTTGACTAGTTTTTACCCTAGCACTGGTACGCGTCTGTTGTTAGCCGACAGGCATGTCGCCTCACAGGTGTCACAATTGTTTTTCCAGCCACAGAGGTGCTAATTACCTAACCTGGCACAGGTGTGATTATGAGTTTAGATGACATCTCTACACTGTGAACTGTGTTTTCAAATCAAGATTGTTGATCTTATTGTTATTTCTACGATCGCAAAATTAATAACTAAACAACATCGTCTGCTGGAAGATCTAAAAACCAAATACACCTTATACAAACAACATACACACATAACCTATTCTATAAATTCTAATAATTCTATTCTATATTATATAATAGTAGTATGAAAATTCTCGGGGTGAAAATTCCCGTGACCCATTCACGACTAGGCCTTCTCCGAGTATTAGGCGTTCACGATTACGAAGGAATAATATTCCTATGACCGCCCAAGTCATAGGCTAGCCTATCAATTTAAAATGTTTAGTTGTAGAATTAATAACAAAATATCAACCTAACAAATATACTTTTATTTAATCAACAATCAGTTTTATTTATCGACGTCATGCATTGACACCCCATCCGTGTTAGTGTTAGGACAACCATACACACCGCTTCCCCACAAGACAATATGGCTGCATCAACAAAAGCGTTGAACTTATGACGTCACAGGTTTGGGTGCCCGAAAACGAGGTCAACGCCACTCAGCCAAAGGTGTGTTTTTCAGAAAAGTCGCACTTTCTCAGTAACGGAACATTTCACGACATTCGCGTTTTCGGCATAGTGTATTTTATGTGCAGAACTATTTTTCAAGGTCAACATAGCTGACCTCTCAGGGTACACTTTAAGGCTTTAAAGTAGAAAGGGAGATAACCCCAGTCTTTATGATTGACAAAGAAACAACAAAAGAAATACCCTACATAAGGGTTGATAGTAGAAAGAAAAGATAACGCCACGCTATAATGAAATATGACTCCATATCTTGAGCTTTTCAATGAAGGGTTATGAAAGAAATACTCACCCAAGTTTCGGGTTTACAATGATGGCCAGTGGGTGATACAAATCATCACTGATCAAAGTTTTCTGGTATCGGCCATCGTCAAGGGCAACTGATATTGTCCTGCGACTTGAATCTGTCCAATAAATATTCCTGAAGAGAAAAAGTTCTTTTTTCCTTAATGAAGTTTTTACATCCAGTTATTTAAGGAAGGAAGATTTAAGGAGTAAAAAACATCAATTTTACAACTTGAAAGAATGGAGAGACTAGAAGACATCCATAAGAGATTGATATCCCCACTACCAGACAGAAATTGTCAAATGTCACCTTTGACCTCTTAACCTTAACAGATGACCTCGCCAATATTAGTAAAAGTTGATGTTATGATAATATGAGGTTCACATGAAACAAAGTTGTGAGGTTCTATAGATGTGATATTGTATCAGAACATGACACAATGTAGCCAGACATGACAGACAGACTTTTTTTATTTTTTTCTCATCCCTATCCACATAAAATTGTAAGGAACAATAAAGAATTAATTTCACTATCACAGAAAAGCCATTATCATTTCACAACATTTCCAGTTGAAGCAGAGTGAACATGAGTATAATATTGACCTACTTTGTGACCCAGTCAATAGCAATGCCCTCAACTTGAGTCACATCTGCATTTAAATCTTGTGGGCGCGGTGGACCACCATTCTTTATATCGTCAGGAATTCCTGCGCGTTCAATCTTCATCAATGATAAATCAGAGAAATATAGGAGGCGACGGTCAGCATCAACATCTAATGCCCCCATGTGGCGCCCCCAACTCAGTGTTCCTGAGTAGGCTTTTTTGTCAGGGATAATATGGCGTACCTCATGACCACTGGTAAAAAATATCAGCATCTGTCCACCTGAAATAAACATAATGAGTAAAATTACATAGGGGAGTTTACACAAGTTTGAGATTGTTTTATAACAGAGTCTGAGAAATGTTTATTTAACTAGGTCTTTGGTAAGGTAAAAAATGGAAAAATTTTTATGAGTTTCATAAAATCTCAAATTAAATGGAAATGAATGTAAGATTCTGTTTATCGCATAACTTAAGATACTTTTGCAAACATACATGAAAAAAAATCTGTACTGATACAAAATCTGAATTTGTGATATTCTTAATTTATATCTGTCCGTCTTTGTTGATGTCACAAAGAATATGATGCCAGAAAGTTATGATATCACAAGGATGGACAACTGACCTTTAGGTTTACAGTGTGTGCCTTTGCCCTTGACATCATGGAAGCCGTCAGTACACAGACATTTGTATGATCCTTTCACATTTTTACATTGCTGTGCACAAAAAGTTCCCCAGCGTGCACACTCGTCAACATCTGCGAAAATGAGAAGTCATTTCATCATATAGATATACTATAAACAAAATAAGTGATATCAGGAACATCTCAGTAAAAACAATATTCTTATATTGATTGTGCATTTTTTGTAACCTTCCAGTTATGTTTCTGTGCTATCCTGATATTCACAGTTGACTTTCAATGTCCAGTTACGAAAAATTCCTGTTACTATAATTACAGATGAATACCTTGTATTGTAACTACAGATAAATTCCTGTTACTATAATTACAGGTGAATACCTTGTATTTTAACTACAGATAAATTCCTGTTACTATAATTACAGGTGAATACCTTGTATTGTAATTACAGATAAATTCCTGTTACTATAATTACAGATGAATACCTTGTATTGTAACTACAGTTAAATTCCTGTTACTATAATTACAGGTGAATACTTTGTATTGTAAGTACAGATAAATTCCTGTTACTATAATTACAGATGAATACCTTGTATTGTAACTACAGATAAATTCCTGTTACTATAATTACAGGTGAATACCTTGTATTGTAATTACAGATAAATTCCTGTTACTATAATTACAGATGAATACCTTGTATTGTAATTACAGATAAATTCCTGTTACTATAATTACAGATGAATACCTTGTATTGTAATTACAGATAAATTCCTGTTACTATAATTACAGATGAATACCTTGTATTGTAATTACAGATAAGTGCCTTATATTATAACTGAATTCCTAAAATAACTAAAATAAATTGCTGATAATATAACTTGATTTTGTTGATTTTACCTTCACAAGATTTACGGTCATTGACGGCAATTTTGTATCCTTCTTGACAGGAACAGTAATAGCCTCCATCACTCAGGTCAGTACATGTCTGGGAACAGCCGCCATTGTGTACGGAGCAGTTCACATTTCCTGACAACTTATCTTTAAAAGATATGACATGTATTGACAAAAGAAGAAATGTGCTCAAGTCAACAGATTGTGTAATTGTTTATATTGAGTCAATTATCATTTCTGACAGTTTTCATTTGTTGTAACCTACCAAACCTGGGCTGACAACATCAGGCCATGCACTGATTTCAGAATATGTGTGTGATTGTGTAAAACCTTGACTCATCCTATTACATAAGTATAATGTGCATTCATTTCAACAGAAAGTGTTTTCTGAATGTACAACATTAATGTATATATGTATTAATGATAGCAACTCTGGAATGTTACACCTTTTTTTTAATTTAATCTAAAGTAAATACAAGACTTTAGGAAATATGAATGAGGTATCTGGTAATGCTGAGTGAAAAACCTCATCTTATACGATGGAGTAAACTCAGTGATGGGAAGAGCCAAAACATGAAATGGATGACACCAAAACATTGCAGGATCTATTGCTATCATAATCTTATCAATGAAATGGGTGTTCTAGGACTGATGGAATGGGCCAGCTGTGAGCTAAGGTACTTATATACAGGGGACAAATATTCAAGGTAAATTACTTTAACTGACCAATCAAACGCCATGTTACATCACATGAATACATAAATTTGAATGCATGATCATGGTAGACAAGTTTTTGAGAGACTCTAAAATACTTACGACAGCCACGTTCATCAGAGGCATCTTCACAGTCCATAACAGCATTACAGACATTGACAGCATCCACACACTGACGATTGGCACATCTATACTGGTCAGTGGAGCATTTGACCGGTCGAGGTGTACCTATAAATACATGTACACAGGAGATTAGGATATCTGGAAGAACAGATCTTCATTTCTAAAGGACAGAACCTGTTATGAAAAGGAACACCAATGAATTATTGAAATAAAAATTTATTTTATTCATCACCACTGTCACTAGGTACTTAATCTTACAGAGATCAAGGTTGTTCTCGTCAGAGCCGTCACCGCAGTTGTCCACTTTGTCACACAGTCTCCAGCGAGGGATACATTTGAAGTTATTACAGCGGAATCGTGTCTCTGGGGGGCAGTCTATCAGCTGACAAATCTCTGGGCGTTCGTCAGATCCATCTCCGCAGTCATCGTTTCCATCACAACGCCATCGACGAGGAATACAGATCTGATAATTTACCATCATCAATGTCATGTAAGCAAAAAATCAAGACGATTCTGCGAAAAGTCACTCCTGTTAAATCTTTTTCACAGTAGAATTCTGAATAAAAAGCCTGAATAGGTCTCACCTAATATCTGTCGCTTATCACTCTTTACAGTAGAGGTAGTAGGTCAGGGTTAAATATACCTAAAACAACTTTAAAACTGTAAGATCCAGACTAAATATCACTTCCCTGTAACTGACAGATCTTCATCAAAAGCTGCTAATCTAATTGTACAAACGTTTGAGATTTCTACATTAGATGTTAAATATTGGACCATGGTCAATTCCATTTTGTAACTATGAAGGACAATATGCCAGCTACATATTGGCTTAAGTTTATGACTTAACATGTTCTTGTTCTTAAGAAGAAGTTCTCAAAAGAACCAGAAAATGTCAATAAGATATGAATGTCCCTGCTTACAATTTTGTACTTGCAATTAATTACCATACTGTTTGATAAAAATTCTATAAATAGTAATAACGACAATAACCTTGGAACCCTGAAACAAATTTTTGAAAATATACTCCTAAATATGATTAGATCAAAATCTCTTACAAACACATTGATCGATAATTTTCTATAGATAGAAATGTTGGCCTTGACCTTGAGGTATTCATTATGAATTAGGTTGATGATTTATATACATATGTTTATCGTACCGTGTTATCACACTGAAACTGATTGGTGGGACAGAACCGGTTGCCAGGGTAACGTGGTGGACAAGCTTGCTCATCCCAAGCATCCTTACAATCACGCTGACCATCACACATGGATTTGTTGCTGATACAATGACCACTTGGACATTGAACCTGGTCAGTTTGGCATTTATGGTACTCTGTAAGATAAAAAGAGGAGATAATCCTGGTTAAGGCAAACCCTGTAAGGAATGTTGAAGTCATATCAAGGAGAGTTCATCACATTTAAAGTGAATACTGCGAGTTTAAAAACAAAAAAGAACAAGCTTACAGTTAGTGTTGCATGTAACACAAATCCCCTGCCGTAAATTACTGTATTTATCAGCAAATAAGGCCATGTCTGCTAATAAGCCCACCAATGTTCTGTTGTAAAGCAAATGGGAGCGAATGGTACTTAACTGTTTGTAATAAGCTAACCCTTTACTATGGATCCGAGTTTATATGTTGGCCCCATGATCTAATTGAAGTATAAATACATTATTTTTTCAAGTAATGTAGAACTTGTTCTGTATCAGAAGTATCTTGTTTTATTATTTACAAGCTTCCAGTGTATCAAGTTTCAACCAAATCCATTAATCCGTTCTCAAATTATTGTCTGATAACTAAATTGTGACAAGATTCTATTTTTAGTAACAGTGACCTTTAGTTGATCTTTTGACCCCAAACAAAATCCCACACTATATTGCCTTATAAACTACCATTGTATGAAGTTTCATCCAAATCCATTCTCAAGTTATTGTCCAGAAACTAAAATGTGACAATTTCTATTTTTAGTAAAAGTGACCTTTGTAGTTGACCTTTTGACCCCAAACAAAAGCCACACTTTATTGCCTTATAAACTACCATTGTGTGAAGTTTGATCCAAATCCATCAATCTGTTCTCAAGTTATTGTCTGGAAACCAACATCCCGACAGACAGACTGACGGACGGACAGACAGACGGACAGACAGAGACAAACACTTTAGTCCCCTCCGGTTTCACCGGCAGGGGACTAAAAAGTAACTTGATTAAAGCAAATACTGTCAGGCACTGAAATATAAAACAAGGTGCTAATTTTGTTGCATATGAAACATTACAAGGACATGTGTTTAAAGAAAAAATAAGGGAGGTAACTCTGCTTAGTGAAATATGGGATTTACCTTTACAGTAGTGTGGATCTTCATCAGAATTATCACCACAGTCATTGTCATTATCACATCTCATCTTACTGGGGATACACTTCTTGTTCTTACACAGGAACTCGGACTCTGAACACTTCCGATACTTCTTTGCTGTAATGTGATTGGATACAATATCATATGATGATCCAATTTCTCTCATCTAAAAATGTTTCTATATTTTAACTCCCACCAAGGGGACATTTACCAACAAAATTATGAATCCTCTCTTACAAAAGAGTTCAATACCAAACTCTGCTTTCATATAAGCTGCCTCCGACACTGTAGAGTAACATACTACAATTACTTACATCACTACAGTGACTACCTCCATCACAGGAGAGTTACATATTACACTTTACTTACTAATCAGTAACACCTCCAATAAAGGAGAGTTACATACCACACATGAGAGGATCCTCATCACTTTTGTCATCGCAGTCATTGTCAAAGTCGCAAAGCCAGCGTTTGGGAATACAGCGCTTATTGGCACACTGCCAATCTCCTGTTGGATGACATTTCGGGCAATTATCCTTATCTTCATCACTGTTATCACGGCAATCATCACGCCCATCACATCGTTGCCAGTCGGGGATACAGCGGTAGTTTGTCTTACATCTCCACCAACCTTTCTGACACTGCCGAGTTGCTTGGTAAGAACAAATACAATGTTAGCAGCACTCTATGTGTATTTTTTCACTGTTAGGATTAATGTAATCTGAACTCTGACCTTAATCATTGACCTGTGACTGAACTTTGACGTTGACCTGATGACAGTTGACTAATTGTAGAACAATTTCAATGAAATTCAGTTCATCATTATTTAGTCAAGTTTAATCTTACTAAAATGACCTACTACAGTTCCACTCCTGTTTCTCATCGGACCGGTCCCCACAGTCATCATCATAGTCACACTTCCATGTACTGGGGATACACTTGCCATTATCACAAGTAAACTGGTGGGATCCACAGGTCACATTCTCTAGGAGAGAAATAACATTTCTAAATATAGAACACTATTACGAAATAACAAATCTACAAACAATTGATAACTAAATAAAAACTTTAAGGTAGCATATATATTTTATTGAAATGAAGTATAAACTGCTGACAACTTTGAGGACAATATCTAACAGACAGAATGAAGAGTATCAATGTGTAACGTAGGTAAACAGATCACTACAATGGTTCTACGAAACATGGTGTAGAGTCAACAAACTTTTCATGACACCTACTACACTGATTATCATTTTCATCTGAGTTGTCGCCACAGTCATCCGATCCATCACATCGCCATCCTCGTGGAATACATTTATTGGTGCCACATTTGAACTGCCAAGCCTCACAGCGCCGTTCATCACATGCTTCCTCATCAGAATTGTCGCCACAGTCGTCGACTAGGTCACAAACGCGGAAACCATATGTACAATTCTTATTCCGACATTCAAACTGTCCAGGGGCGCAGTGCTTTGGAGCTGAAATCAAAGAACTTCCTGTAATATTGGTGTATTGTGTAACCCTGGTAAAGACTAGTCACCATATATTGCATATACAGAAAGAACTTCTGTTGAGACATTGATTGTACAGTATGTATGGATATACACACACTCACATACCACGTATATGGGAGAAGAGGAGGGGGTTGGGCTGCAAACCTCAGACTGGTTGTTTCTAGATATTATACTAAATCTAGTAATTATTCCTGTCATATGACACATCATTTTCCCGCTTTAACTTGTAATTCTGTCTTTTGTTTACAGGCCTTTCTTAAACAATGTACTCAATTTGTAGAGTAAGTTATTTTTCTTGGGCTTATTAAATTAAACTCCTTTACCATACATCTCATTTCAAAGATGTATTGTTTCAACAATGATAAGACAAGATCATCTATTAACAAGTCAGCATCTCTAGAACTGTCTGAAGATAAAGCCAGCTTTTCTTAAAATGTCAAAAAGTTTATCAAAATTCCAAAATAGATGTTCATTTGTTTGTGGAAATTATTTTAACAAAATGTAGAGATTCTTGTTTTAAACCCATTAAGTGTAGAATTGTGTTTTTAGTCAGGATTCTATGACTGATTCCATATTAAGGCATCTTAATTCATTACTTCATACATTAGAAGTTTTAAAAGGGCATGCAGATTTCTTTTCATCACTTGTCCCAAATTTTAAAAAACTGTAGATCTTTTCCTTGGTGACATGCTCCTTTCACATTTTTTAAAAACAGGTGCTCTTTTCCAAGTCAAATATTTCTGTTTCCTGTTTATGAGTTATGTTACCGTATTTCAACGCAAATAAGCCCCCCCCCCCCAATTTGCCAGGAATAGGGGGTATTTGCAATTAAGCCCCCCAACTTTTTTTCAAAAAAAAAAAAAAAAACAACACGTGTGACGATAAAGCAGTACTTACATTTAATTGCCAGGTGTAATTATGAAGGGTTTGTTCTTGTAGTGTTCACAGGTGACCACTTTTTTGTTATTTTAACTGGTGATAATTAGCTAACAATCACAGCAACTGAGCGAGAGGACCTCGCTCAAAACACGCTAAAACAACAGTGTCGCTTTGACGTGTTGAGAAGATTTTGACACGTTGAGTCCCAAGCCATATTAGTGTCGTTAAATAGAGAGTAAAAATCCAACCAAGACACAAAATCATCATGCCTGCTACATGAAGACGTTACACAGTAAAGGAGAAGTTGGACATCGTCAACTGGTTCCGGTACAATGGCCGAAATCTCCATCAGACAACACGAGAATTCTCCGTCGACAGGAAACTCGTCAGACAGTGGGACAGAGACTTCGAGAAACTCCTTGCCCATGGAAAAGGAACAAACTCCAAGAAGAAGAAGCTTGGTACCAACCCAGCGCCCAGGTCCATTAAGATTGACGACGCCGTGTTTGACTGGTTCGTCGAGGAACACGCTGAGGGTCGAGCCATCTCTGGTTATCAACTGCAGTCCAAGAGGAGAGAAGTCGCAAGGGTGACGCGTGTGTGGGGACCAAACACGGATGATGTGCGTCGTATTCTGGGAAGGTGTGTGGCCTGTAACTGTCTAGGATGTCGCGCCGTCTTCGTGAGGATGTCAGCATGGACGTCCGCGAGATTGATGAGTTCCTACAGCAGGAACTTGATGTGACACGGGCCCACAGCATCTGATTTGATTCAGACGAGTCCGATGACGAGACTCTCCTATTCGGAGGATTCGGGCTGGAGGATTAGCTATTTAGTATATTTTGTTATATTGTTAAAAATTATTGATCCTATTTTCGTCTTTGGGTTATTTTTGATGACAAATAGGCCAAGTTATCGTTCCTTATGATGAAAAATCCAAGATGGCGGACACACGTACATCTCGTGAACAGGGGGGTTGCCCGCAAATAAGCCCCCTCCCCTCTTTTGACAGTCTTTTTTGAACTGGGTGTGGGGGCTTATTTGCGGTAAAATACAGTATAAGTAAAACAATTTGACCTAAATACACCGTATATATATACACATATCGCCGTGTAAATTCTACAAAATTACAAGAGTTCCTCAGAACTGTATGTGTCACGGTCACCTAGAAATTGAACTGGATGTGCAATGATCAACCATAAAGTTGTAATACCAAATTTCATTTCGATAACTCAAAGCATAAGCCAACAAGAGATCCCAGAGGGATCTTGGCGCCCACCATTTGAGGATCTGTTTTCAGTTCTTGAAGATTTGTTTATTTTTTTTTGTTTGTTACAGGTTTTGTAAATGTTCATGAACTGGTCTTCATTGAATGTACTCAATGATGGCACAAGATATTTTTATTAAGCACCTATTAGCAAATATCATTTGAAAAAGATCCCAAAGTATTATTAGATAGCAGTCAGTTACAGGTGGATAATGGACATGGTCTTGAATCAATATGATAGAATATCTAAGTAAATATGCTTGTGCTGTTTTACTGTCGACATCCAAGATGGCTGCCTGTGGGCCACCTTGATTTCAAATAAGTAAAAAAAAAAAGTACAATGCACAACAAGGGACCAAGGTAAACCAATACCTATGAAATATCAGAAGTATCCATCCAGTACTTTCTCAGAAATAGCGGTAACAAGATTTTACTCTCAAAATCCAAGATGGCTGTCAGATCAGTCCAAAAAGGTACAATGCACAACTAGGGACCAAGGGGAACCTGCAGATGAAATTTGAGAAAGATCCATCCAGTTCTTACCAAGAAATAGCGATAACAAACTTTTACTTCCAAAATCCAAGATGGCCGTCTGTCAGCCATCTTGAATTCGAATCAGTTCAAAAAAGGTACAATGCACAACTAGGGACCAAGGGGAAACTGCATATGAAATTTGAGAAAGATCCATCCAGTACTTTCCCAGAAATAGCGGTAACAAGAATTTTTTGCGGACGGACAGACCATGGACGCAGGGCGATTTAAATACCCCACCATCTGATGATGGTGGGCTAAAAAGTCCGGAAAACAATATTCCCAGGAAATTTTCAAAGTTGAAAGGGGCATAACTCTGCCAAAAAGGGTCACCGACAGCCGGGAATCGAACTTTATCTGTACCCTTGCAACAAAAAGCCATATGCCAAATTTCATTTTGATAACTCAAAACATTACTGAAAAAAGTCCGAAAAGCTTTCTTACGGACGACGACGCCGCCGACGTGTGACGATGGACAAAGTGATCCCGAAGTGTTCACTAGCACTGCAGGCGACACAATAAAAAGTAAGCATCTTTTTTAGTAATACGATATATAAAAATAAACTCCATCTTTTTCAGACTTACGACAGTGACATGACAGACTTATCAGTGACAGGACAGACTTACGGCAATCCTCTGGTTCGTCTGATCCATCCTTACAGTCTTCCTCGCCATCACATTTCCATAGAGAAGGGATACAGCGATCGTCAGAAATTCCACACCGGAATTGGCCACTTGTACAGTTAGCAATACAGGTATGCTGATCTGGGGCCATCATGAAGTTGTCGGGACATTTGCAGGAAAATTCACGTCCTCCAGGAGCAATGAGACAGAGATGGGAACAGCCTCCATTGTTTGTTCCACATGGATTTGGGCCTGAAAGAAAAAGGACAAGTAAACTATTCAGAGACAGTTCCCCGTCAAAAGTAAAATTATATATTGTGAATGAACCCATGACCCAATGAAGAATTTCCTTCAACAGGTAATGAAGGAGAGCCCAAACTTTTCTTTGAACCCACACTAAGGATGAAGTTCACACGTGACCAGTAGTGTAAGTAATAGAACACCACCGACAAAATAGCAGGAGGAAAACCCACACAGACAGAAAGCCAGTAAGAATGGGTGGTTACCACATAAAACTATAGTCCTACATGGTTAACGAAAGGAGGCTGATAAAAGATCAATCATATTAGAACACCTTTGCTCTTCACCAGATTCCATGGAACATCCAAGCCCTCTATATAGAAGACATCCTACCTTCCCTACAGAAGTCAACATAAGACAAGTCCCCCTACAAGGAGTGATTTTCTGTGTACAACAGTTCATGATATACAGGAAGTAGCATTTCATATGTGTAATTCAAACAAGGGCAGATAACCATATAACCTAAGACAAGTCCCGCTACAAGGAGTGATTTTCTGTGTACAACAGTTCATGATATACAGGAAGTAGTATTTCATATGTGTAATTCAAACAAGGGCAGATAACCATATAACCTAAGACAAGTCCCCCTACAAGGAGTGATTTTCTGTGTACAACAGTTCATGATATACAGGAAGTAGTATTTCATATGTGTAATTCAAACAAGGGCAGATAACCATATAACCTAAGACAAGTCCCCCTACAAGGAGTGATTTTCTGTGTACAACAGTTCATGAAAAACAGGAAGAAGTATTTCATATGTGTAATTCAAACAAGGGCAGATAACCATATAACCTAAGACAAGTCCCGCTACAAGGAGTGATTTTCTTTGTACAACAGGTCATGATATACAGGAAGTAGTATTTCATACGTGTAATTCAAACAAGGGCAGATAACCATATAACCTAAGACAAGTCCCGCTACAAGGAGTGATTTTCTGTGTACAACAGTTCATGAAAAACAGGAAGAAGTATTTCATATGTGTAATTCAAACAAGGGCAGATAACCATATAACCTAAGACAAGTCCCCCTACAAGGAGTGATTTTCTGTGTACAACAGTTCATGAAAAACAGGAAGAAGTATTTCATATGTGTAATTCAAACAAGGGCAGATAACCCTATAACAGCCTTTTTCTACCACACTGCATTTGTTATAGATGTAAGACAAAATGCTTTCATAACTGATGCAACAAATGAAAAAGAACCTTATCTTTCTTTGTCTAATTTAGCTAATACTGTTACCATACTTAATTTAGCATAATCCAATTTTAGTCTTTTATCACTTTTTGACTAAACTTTGGCATATTTTGAGGAATTCATGCTATTAATTGCTATGTATAAATAACATACAGAGGCAACTTAATAATATTTTTGCCCAAATAATTCCAGCTTTATTGAAAGGACATTCCACCCAAGTTGGACAGATTTTTTGTTGCTCAATTTGTTTTAAATGTATCTCTTATGACTATCTAAAGTTATCATGTCCTTCCTGTGGTCACGTCGGACAAGCAAAATTGTGGAAACATCTCCTGACCAGTAAAATTAGAATGTGTTAATACAGCAAGCTTATCACATGATCAGTTAGAAAAGCGAGGCTGCAAGACAAATCCTCAATGTCGGATGTAAGCAGCAGTGAGATGGTAAAAGACGTTGTTCCCGTCATATTTGTCAATGATAACACAAACTACATTGAAATGACACTAACAGATATTTCTGTAAGAATGATATGTGTGGCTACAAACATGTCCCCGTGAGACAGATAGATAGATCTAAATGGAATTTCCTCAAATAAATAGCAAAAGTTGATATTTTGGGGAAATCAAGTCATGCAATTTTCATAAGGATAAAATTAGATACTTTTGTACAATTTTCTTAAAAAGCATCTATGAAATCCTAATGTGGGCAGAGTATCCCTTAAAAACTTTGTTCTTAAACCAGGTTTGTTTACAGTATACAATCTAGGAGAGATAACATTTCTTGTGTAAATGTATATCCAATATAAGGTCATTTTACCTTTGCTCAAATTAAGTGTATGCTCCAAGTAAGAAAACACTTACTTCCTTCTGACTGATCCGAGTGCATGCTTGTTAGAATCAAAGGAAGATATCCCTGCCCTCCAATGGAGTGCAAACTTACTACACTCAAAGGAGATAGCCCTACCTTCCTTTGAAGTTAGTGCATGATTTTGTCTGACTGAGTGCATCCTTAATAGAATCAAAGGGAGATAATCCTACCTTCCTTTTGCCGCAGTGGATGGTAGATGTGCATATCCATTGGGCGGTGTGTCGTATTCTGTAACCAGGTATGGTTCGCTCCCGTGAACTTGTTGGCTTTTTCAATACTCATGTGGTTCCAGTCAGTCCAATACATCCAGTCCTCAAACACAGTGATGGCAAAAGGGTGTGGCACAGTGGCCTGCATGACAATGTTACGGTCAGTGCCGTCCACTCTGGCATACCTTCAACAACACCATTACAGGTCAGCAACCATTAGAACACTTCATGGTTAAAACTCAAGTATTATCAACTTGAAAAACAGAATCTGTGTTTTGTATCAAGGAAACTGTAAGATCTCCTTTCTCAGGTAAGTCTGAAGTGAACTGATTAGATGCAGTTAGTTCCCCTTGAGTATCATATCGAAATGACTACTATACTTACTCAATATAGTCCAGATGGGCGTCGCCCCACCACAGGTGAGATGTTTCATAATCGATTGTGAGAGCATTTGGCCAGCCCAACTTGTTCGTGATCACTTTTTTGGGGTTTGACCCGTCCATCCCAATACAGCCAATATATGGCGACAGGCTCCAGTCTGTCCAGTATGCGTAACTAAGGCAACAAAAAGGTCACATGACATTGCTATATAGTATTTATTGATGCAGCTTGACAAAGAGTCTAAATGACCTAGATGACTCAAGAATATACAAAACCTGTAAATAAACTGGTTACCCTGAGTATTCCTAGAAAGTTGGGGGTGATTGGGGAAGTCTAAATAAACTGGTTACCTTGAGTATTCCTAGAAAGCTGGGGGTGATTGGGGAAGTCTAAATAAACTGGTTACTCTGAGTATTCCTAGAAAGCTTGAGGTGTTTGGGGAAGTCTAAATAAACTGGTTACCCTGAGTATTCCTAGAAAGCTGGGGATGATTGGGGAGGTCTAAATAAACTGGTTACCTTGAGTATTCCTAGAAAGCTGGGGGTGATTGGGAAAGTCTAAATAAACTGGTTACCCTGAGTATTCCTAGAAAGCTGGGGGTGATTGGAGAAGTCTAAATAAACTGGTTACCCTGAGTATTCCTAGAAAGCAGGGGGTGATTGGGGAAGTCTAAATAAACTGGTTACCCTGAGTATTCCTAGAAAGCAGGGGGTGATTGGGGAAGTCTAAACAAACTGGTTACCCTGAGTATTCCTAGAAAGCTTGGGGTGTTTGGGGAAGTCTAAATAAACTGGTTACCCTGAGTATTCCTAGAAAGCTGGGGGTGATTGGGGAAGTCTAAATAAACTGGTTACCCTGAGTATTCCTAGAAAGCAGGGGGTGATTGGGGAAGTCTAAATAAACTGGTTACCCTGAGTATTCCTAGAAAGCAGGGGGTGATTGGGGAAGTCTAAACAAACTGGTTACCCTGAGTATTCCTAGAAAGCTTGGGGTGTTTGGGGAAGTCTAAATAAACTGGTTACCCTGAGTATTCCTAGAAAGCTGGGGATGATTGGGGAGGTCTAAATAAACTGGTTACCCTGAGTATTCTGAGAAAGTAAGTATTACTAAACACTTCTCCTGGATAGACATCAATTTTGATTTCACTTACTGATCTAAGGTATAGTTCAAGGTCACTTCTGATCTAAAGTAAAGTTCAAGGTCATCACTAATCTAACGTAAAGTTCAAGGTCATCATTAATCTTCAAGGTTAGTGCTAAAATTTATGATGATACAGATTTCTTTATACAAATTTCATTGAAGTATCTTGAAAATATTCTGAAAATTTTAGCATTTCTTCAATGAGAGATAGGGACAATGCTTTAAATACTTCTTGGTCTCTGACTATCTGAGACATACATAACCGCACTTGAAGGGTAACTTACCCATTAGCTGGATCAACTACGATAGCACGAGGACTCTTGACAAAGCCACGGCGAATCAATGCCAGGCGATTGGTACCATTGGTCTCTGTGACAAACATGGACGATCGTTTACTGTCCACCCAGTAAATTTTCCTTGGAGAAAAATCATAAAAATATGACAAGTGGACAAACATGATATTTGACATATGTCAGAATTATAATTAAAACAGTAAAATACTTTTCAAATGATGTATAACACTCATGACTCACATACAAAAGAAAGTTAAAAAAGTAGTTATTTGAAATTTTATCAACTCTCATGTTGGTAAACACATTTATTGTTGTTTAACTTCTGATTGATCTTAATGTAATAGATGTTCTATAAACAGTCCTTAGATATTCTATTTATAGCCATTAGATATTCTAATCATAGTCATTAGATATTCTATTTATAGTCATTAGATATACTATTTACAGTCATTACATATACAATTTATAGTCATTACATATTCTATTTATAGTCATTACATATTCTATTTTTAGTCATTAGATATTCTATTCATAGTCATTAGATATACTATTTACAGTCATTACCTATTCTATTTATAGTCATTACATATTCTATTTTCAGTCATTAGATATTCTATTTATAGTCATTACATGTTCTATATATACTCATTAAGATATCATCTGCACTCTATTATCACTGTTAAAGGGACATCACTGGGCCGTAAGATTTAAAAAAAAATTTCCCATATCCTGCTTTTACAGACAATTGCTGTTGGAATTTGCAGAGAATGAAATGAAACAATTACTGACAGATTTGAAATCTACAATATAAACTAACGATACAACAGGACTTTTCTCCATTCACACCAGATCGGTGTCAGGATTACCATAGGTCCACTGTGCTTTCATCATCACAAACATATGTAGATGCTCCGTTTTGAAATTTGTTATGAGCTTTATATTACAGACATTGTATTCAGAGAATTATTTTAGTGGTCAAACTGGACATTCAAGATGCACTATGAGTTTTTAGACAGCAGCAGGACATAGTTTGGGGTGTAAGCAATATGCCCATCCAATTTCTACAAAAAATATGTTTGATCTGATGTCCCTTTAATTGTCAATTAAAGCCAAATCCACACAGTTCAAAGTAAACTGCCATAACTCATGATATTATATTAAAAGTAGTTAGACCCCCAATCTGAATGAGAAGACCACAAAACACTGAACCGTCTTATTGTGAGTTTACTTTGCAATCCAGTCGACAGCCATTCCTTCTGCTCCAGAGATGTCATGTTTGACGATAGCCTCTTTTCCAGTTCCATTGAGGTACATTCGATACATCTTCTTTGCTTTTACATCAGTGAAGTACAAACAGTCTTCTGCATAGTCAAAGTCAAGCCCAACAACACTGTCGAAGCCCTGTGCGACACGTCTGTAGTGCTGGCCATCAATTGACAGTTCCCGGATGTAATATTTGTTGGTAAAGATCAGCCAAGGCTTAATATCTGACAACAAATAAGTCAACCAGTTTTCTAAACCTCCTCAACTTTTTATATATTTTATACTGAGCAAGTGAACAAGGTAAGAATACCATAGAAGGACATTACTTTCGAAGTTCACTTTAGCTAGATCTCTTCTCTTCTTTCCTCTAATTTTTTGTGTTTTTTCAATTAATTCTAAATTTTGTCATGCACAATAAGAAAGCATGGGAAACATGATATCTGAGAAAGGTCCTTCCACCACTTTTCCATAGACTTCAGTCTGTCCAATTTTAAGATGGCCAACATCTGGCATTTTGTTTTTTTAATCAGTCTTACTATTCATACACAATTAAAACCAAACAGATAAACAGAGACAGAAAGAAGAACAAACATATGGACATAGAGACAGAAAAACAAACAGAGATACAAACTGATGCAATGAGAGAAAGACAAACAGAGGGACAAATAGATGGATTAAGAGACTAACAGATATTATGAGACAGGAAAAAAAACCTGTTTACTTTTTTCCGTCGTATATAACCCTGTGTCATACTTACTGTCATTTTTCTTACAGAACCGCATGTTTCCTGTTTTGGAGTATCCCTCATTACATTTACAGGTATAGTTTCCTGGCGAGTTCAAACATCCCTGGCTACAGGCCCCTGGAACCTCTTTACATTCATCAATGTCTGAAATGAATAAAACAGATGCATCTGTAGGTTATTAATTAGTGGTGGGTATCATATCAAACTATACAAAATCCCCTTCATTTTTATATGTTATGTGTTGTTTATTTCTCTCTTGATCAATTTGCCTCAATATAAAGCTATAATATAAAGTGTTGTTATTAAAATGATCCAACTTGTGTGTTTTAATTACCTCGACAGGAGATCTTGTCATTCCTGAGTGTGTAGCCGGGGAAACAGTCACACTTAAAGCTGGTGATGGAGTCAACACATTTTTGCTCACACTGGTTCATGTCGTCCTGACTGCACTCATCAATGTCTTCAAAATCAAGTTATACACCATCAAAGTCACACATCAAATTTAATAGCAAAGTGAAACAGGCATGTCAAGGTTAAATATCTAATTCATATGTAAAGCAAATTATGTCAAAGTTGCGCATCAAAATCACATGTCATATGATGATAAATGTCATTAATAAAAAGAGGCCCACAGGTACTGTATTGCTCACCTGGTTTAATTTGCTGAAGTTTATTAATTCTATCTAAGGGAAGACTAGTTATAATTTATAGGTAAAGTTGACAGACGACAGATTGACGCCGGACGCCACAATATCCCTCTAGCTCACTTGGCCCTTTGGGCCAGGTAACTAATAAAATAATGAGCTAAAGTGAGAGGTCCATTTTCATGTATTCAGGTTGTACTTAGGCCAGTGCAAGTAGTTGTTGTTATAGGTATAGCTCTATTAATACCCAATATCACTTCATATTGTTTTCTGTCTTAAATGTATACTTTGAATGATAAGTACCTGTTCAAACATGTCTTTCTTTTTCTTATTCAGTTTAGCTTTATACACATGTCAGGATCAAAATACGGGTAACAGTGACCTACTTTTGGTAAGTAAAATGCTGTCATGTCAATAGATAAAAGTAAACAAATCTTTGAAACTCTTCAGCAAGAAATACTCCAGAAATAGAATTATTGACAAAGACAGAAAAATGTTAGAAAATATATATAGTAAAGACATTTAGTGTATCTATAAAAAAATCCGGGAAGATAACTACATAATTGTTAAAATCTTAATGATATAACACTACAGTAAATACACCTACAATGTACCTGTTATATACAATTACATTAATGATATTAGTGCTATTTGTATTTATCATTCGCAATATTAGTCATTTTTTATGTTAATTAATATTGGTAGTGCTACTTAATTAACTTGTATATATATTTATTTAAAATGTAAGTATATATTATGAATGTATAAGATTTTGAGGAAATCAAAAATACTTTTTTTTAACTGTATTAATTTTTTTTATTTTTATTTTAAGAAACTAAAGTTCTATATACATATGTATATCATCTTTTTACTTCATAGTAATGTGACCGTGCGGTCTACATCCTTCTTGTTTTTGGGGAATCAATATAAATAACTCTTCTCCCATGGACAGTTCCACATCCTTTTATTTTGTTGGTTCTTCTATACAATCTTTTCTAACATGTGGTCTCTCTGTATTTCCAATCTCAACTTGCTCTCCGTGACTCTGTATCCGGACTCTCTCTCTAAACTCCCTCCTTATCTTATCTATGTCATCTAATATATAGATAGTCTAAATGTCATTCCTTTCAGTTCTATTCTCTGATTCTATTGGTCAGTTCTATACTGAGGAGGTGGGCCTATCTCAATGAAGTCTTGTTTCAGATGCCCACTCCCTTTCTAAGGTTCCAGATTTTACCTTTCTACCAATTACAGGAAATGGACCTTACATCCACACACCATTGTCCAACAACCCTCACACCAATATCATCACACTCCTCACTCTCTTTACTAATTACTTTCTTCTCTGATCTAACAAACTGTCCATTTCTCACCCGTCACAGTAATTTGAAAATATAGAAATGTTATATACAGGTAAATTTATCTGTACAGGTAACAGGTGGCACTTTTATAGAGCAGACTATAACTGTTTTTCCTTTTTCTTTCATCTAGCTGGTGTTGGCAAACGGGCACACAACCGTCCTTTTCAGACTCATCATAATTTATTATTATCAAAACATTTCACCTCTTTCAAATACCTTCACCTGGGGTTAATATCTGTCCTTTTCTGGCTCATCATATTTTCAAAAAAACATTTCACCTGTGTCGACTACCATCTACTGGGGTCAACAGCATGAAACGTCTCAGTATAACAGTAAATACACTTACAACATCTGTCCTCATCCGACTCATCACCACAGTTGTCTACCTTGTTACAGACCAGCTGATAGTCAATACAGTTATCATTGGCACATTTAAACTGTCCGTCAGGACACTCTGGTTTCTCTGTGGCTGCAGCTGGAAATCAAAATATTTTTGTTAATTATGTAAGAGTGGTCATTATTCATTTCAATGCCTCCTCCAGGATTTGAACCAAGGACCCATGTTAACCATTAAAACAGATGCTAATCCTATCGAAATAAAGAGAAATCTCTCTAACCAAACGTTACCAGAAATACATATACCCGGTTTATTGTAATGAAAAAAATAGAATACAATTGTTCTCATCAAAACACTCAGAAACTATCCTGTCTCATCATTTCTATTCACTGACAGATAACAAGTATTCAAAACATATACAGCTAGAGATTGAGAGATAAGTAAAACAAATAATTTCAGATGCATAAACAATGCTTTGTAAACAATGATGTTGTTGTTCCCCTTCCTCAACTCTTATAAATACTATTTTTAAACAAAATTCTCAGTGAATGTATCCTCAATCTTTATGGACCAGAAAATTTTTATGAATATTAGATGAAATATCCATAGTGATGTAAACATAGAAGTGCTTTCAGAACAATACCAAGAAGACATATAAAAATTTAGGCAAGAAAAAAATATATGAAACAGAAAAAAAATCAGCATTTCACAAATGAACTGTCAAACCAACTCTTATTCCTAATTAGAAAGAAAATTAGAAAGTAAATTTCCAAACTGTATCATTAAAGCACTTATGAGTACTTTCTCCTCTGATATTTCCAGCCAGTTTCCTAAATTTCCAGACTACAAAACAAGGAAGACACTATCTATACATCTTTATACATATTGAGGTATAGGCTTGGCGATATCTACCACAGCGTGCAGCTTTTTCGTCGGAACCATCGGAGCAGTCCTTGGCACCATCACACAAGTATGACAGTGGGATACAACGCTTGTCTGAACAGGTAAATTTTCCTGCACCACATTCTGGGTAATCTGTGAAAAAATTCAGCTCACAATATAACAAAGCGAGCATATGTATAGCAAACAAGCTAGATCTTTGAGGCTAAAACATTGATGCAATCTCTCAGAGTGAAATATCTTATCATGACAAATAAGGATGAAGGAGTCAGAATAAGGATCATTTGCATAACAACCTTTTTTCAGACATTTTTCTCGACAAATGAGCACAAAATATTAACAAAAAAGGTAAATCACTATATAAAGGCAGTGAATACATTGCATCCTTATTGTGTCTCTTCTACAAAACAGTTGTGACTGAAACTGGCAGTTTTGGTTGTCAGTAACACTGTGAAAGGTTCACTCTCACAAGAAGTACAGAGATATTTTTTCATTGGCAAGTCCCAATCTATCAGCTTCCCTTCCTAAATTTCTATAACATGTATCATTCTCTAATGTATAATGAAAATCTGTTTCTAATATTCAGA
This sequence comes from Ylistrum balloti, assembly GCF_031769215.1. Classification (NCBI taxonomy): domain Eukaryota; kingdom Metazoa; phylum Mollusca; class Bivalvia; order Pectinida; family Pectinidae; genus Ylistrum; species Ylistrum balloti. Next base: position 260,540 of record NW_026782645.1, on the reverse strand, counting down.
GAGCTTAAGATTTAGGCATCATAAATTGGTAAAAACGATATTAAGAATGCTATTTGATACATTGTCATGTTCATCACAGTTAACCTGGGCTGATAAATGATATGGTTTGGTATAAAACGTGTGCTGACTGATCTTACCACAAGTCTTTGGTTCATCCGAGTCATCACCACAATCATTATCATGATCGCAGTAAAACCTCTGGGCGATACAGATTCCGTTAGCACACTTAAACTGGCCTTGTTGACATGTGACCTCTGCGCAGTTTACCGTTTCATCTTCACCGCTAAGACAGTTCTTGACACCATCGCATACATAACGTCGGTCGATGCAGGCATATCGTCCACGTTTCTTGTTTGATGCACATGTGAAGGAATCAGCGGGACAATTCACATCAACTGAAAATTACTCAGTATATCAGATCTAGGTCCTTTATTATAGAAACAACACAATGACATCAGATCAAATTTGTCAATCATATCAAAGTTGGTTAATGCTGTAAATCACATAACACTTTCTAAAATTTCTTTCACAATATTTTTTTCAATTTTTCAATTGGTATTACATTATTTTTGTCTGATAATTTAGCAAGGTCAGAGGTCAACGTTGAGACAACCTTGATTCAATTTTTATTCACCTGCATCAATGTTGATGTTTAATGTGATCATGCCATTTATCTTTAACATTCATTCTCTAACATATACACTACCTAACTCAAAGATCTTAAGCCATTTAGACTTACATATAAACCACAACACCTGAAGATCTTAGGCCATTTAGACTTACATATACACCACAACACCTGAAGATCTTAGGCCATTTAGACTTCCATATAAACCACAACACCTGAAGATCTTAGATGTTTCAGACTTACATATAAACCACAACACCTGAAGATCTTAGATGTTTCAGACTTACATATACACCACAACACCTGAAGATCTTAGGCCATTTAGACTTACATATAAACCACAACACCTGAAGATCTTAGGCCATTTAGACTTACATATACACCACAACACCTGAAGATCTTAGGCCATTTAGACTTACATATACACCACAACACCTGAAGATCTTAGGCCATTCAGACTTACATATACACCACAACACCTGAAGATCTTAGGCCATTTAGACTTACATATACACCACAACACCTGAAGATCTTAGATGTTTCAGACTTACATATACACCACAACACCTGAAGATCTTAAGCCATTCAGACTTACATATACACCACAACACCTGAAGATCTTAAGCCATTCAGACTTACATATACACCACAACACCTGAAGATCTTAGGTCATTCAGACTTACATATACACCACAACACCTGAAGATCTTAAGCCATTCAGACTTACATATTAACCGCAACACCTGAAGATCTTAGGCCATTCAGACTTACATATACACCACAACACCTGAAGATCTTAGGTCATTCAGACTTACATATACACCACAACACCTGAAGATCTTAAGCCATTCAGACTTACATATACACCACAACACCTGAAGATCTTAGGTCATTCAGACTTACATATACACAACACCAGACTGATGATCCCTGACAATTCAAATGTGGACAATGGAAATGCCTGTAAAAGGTTATCTTCTCTTTGGGTGAAAGGCTAAAGGTCACAGAAAAGGTTTTAAACAGTTAACCTACCACAGTTGAGTCCTTTCTCTTCATCACTGTTATCACCACAGTCATCGTCGCCGTCACACACCCAGCGTCGTGAGATACACTTTTTATTGTTACAGACAAACTGTGTCCCAATACAGGCTGAGCTGTTGTTCACTACAATATTAATCACTAAACTATGGCAGGACATCATCGCATATCTTGACAAGAGATCCCAGAGGGATCTTGGCGCCCACCATTTGAGGATCTGTTTTCAGTTCTTGAAGATTTGTTTATTTTTTTTTGTTTGTTACAGGTTTTGTAAATGTTCATGAACTGGTCTTCATTGAATGTACTCAATGATGGCACAAGATATTTTTATTAAGCACCTATTAGCAAATATCATTTGAAAAAGATCCCAAAGTATTATTAGATAGCAGTCAGTTACAGGTGGATAATGGACAATATGCTTGTGCTGTATTACTGTCGACATCCAAGATGGCTGCCTGTGGGCCACCTTGATTTCAAATAAGTCCAAAAAAGGTACAATGCACAACTAGGGACCAAGGGGAAACTGCATATGAAATTTGAGAAAGATCCATCCAGTACTTTCCAAGAAATAGCAGTAACAAACTTTTACTTCCAAAATCCAAGATGGCTGCCTGTCGGCCATCTTGAATTCAAATCAGTCCAAAAAAGGTACAATGCACAACTAGGGACCAAGGGGAAACTGCATATGAAATTTGAGGAAGATCCATCCAGTACTTTCTCAGAAATAGCGGTAACAAACTTTTACTTCCAAAATCCAAGATGGCCACCTGTCTGCCATCTTGAATTCGAATCAGTTCAAAAAAGGTACAATGCACAACTAGGGACCAAGGGGAACCTGCATATGAAATTTGAGAAAGATCCATCCAGTACTTTTCCAGAAATAGCGGTAACAAGAATTGTTTACAGACGGACAGACAGACAGACGGACCACGGACACAGGACGATTTGAATAACCCACCATCTAATAGATGGTGGGCTAATAATTCTAGCGGTATTTCATTCTTAATTTGAAAATTTGAAAAGGATATTTGAAGTATCTGACAGCTTGTTGTGTTTATAAAGACTACAAATGACTTTCTGTTGACAGGTGGTCTTTGTAGAGATCATTGAACTAGTCTCCATGTTATTAACAATTTTCAAGACTAAAATAGATTATTCTTTTTCATTTTAATCTGTGATCATCCTAATATGTAAATATGTTTGACCTCGACTTACCACATGTAGGGGGTTCATCCTCACCAGCACCACAATCATCATCTCCGTCACAGTACCATGATCCTGGGATACACTTGAGTGACTTTGTACAGTAGAACTGACCTAAAATAGAACAGGGGATTAATTCCATTGTCTTCGGTCTCCCTGTAACAGGGGTTGTGATACTTGTATGAACAAACTAACTTTAACACCCCCAAGACCTATCCTGCTACCTAGGCCTCACTTTTCCACTGAATTTCCAAATGCTATTTCAAGGCCAAAGTTCCATCCTTCCGTATCACTGTCCACTAGCTATTTCAATACCCGTTAATTGCACAAAAGTTATAAGCTATCAATGGTACTCTATCCAACAAAACAAGTCTGTAATGTTTCATAGTGAAAACGAAAGTTGTTTCATGCACTGGAAGTGGTTAGTTGTAGCTAGCAAACAGCTATCATCAAACATGAAACAGTAAACAAATCTACATCTAAAGACACGGTAACTTATGACAGAAGTGCAAGTTTTCATCAGTAAACAAACCAAGAGGGCAGGTGACTTTCCTACAGAAAAGTGGGTTTTCATCAGAGTTATCACCACAGTCATTATCTCCATCACACAGGTACTGACGCGCCAAACACACATTACTGTTTGGGCACTTTGTCTCTCCGGGGGCACAAGTCTTCTCGGCTGTCATTGAAAATCAGATGAGATTCGAGTCACATGAATTTACCACATTTTCATCAGTAAACAAACACTTCACACATATTAAAAAACATTATAAATGTTCAGCTTTTCCAAGTTACAGGCACCAATCATGACAAAATATATCCAGAATCAAAACATCTACAGACATTTATCAATCAAGTAAAAAAAAGTTCAACTTAAACAAAAATGAAATGTTGTTTAAGATTTCATTTGTTGACATGGCTACTCACGGCAGTTGGCCTCATCTGTACGGTTGCCATCACGACAATTGTCTATTCGGTTACACACTAGGTTTTTGTTGATACACCGAGAGTTGCTACAGGTAAATTGGTCACTGCCACATGGCTTGTAGTCTACAATCACAAAGAAAACGATAAAACTCCCAATTGTTGTTACTAAATAAACGCTCAAAATTTTACAATCAATCATTCTTCCTTTGAATTCTCTGACATAGCCTGGTGGCTTATAGGCTTATTAATGACTTTCCACTGAAATTATGGAAAGAGCTACAGTTCTAAACTGCGATATAAATCTTCAAAATACCAAATGTTTTATATGAATTTATCTAAATATGCAAAAACATAATGTTATTTAAATTTATTTTCTATTTTCAAAATCAGATCTATATCTGTGATATTAATTTATAAACTCAGTGATTTCCATTTCACCATACCACAGTCACGTTCATCAGAATTGTCCTGACAATCATTGTCATGATCACATCGGTAGCGGGGAGGGATACATCTACCGTTGTCACATCGGAAATAGGTCGGGTCACAAGTGTGGGTTGCTGTAACAAGTCATTTTAATTGTAACTTTTGGCAATAAACAATCACTTATTCCACTCAATTCTGAATTTCTCCCCTGTTATAGAAAATCACTCAATGGTTTTAAGGTGACAATATCATTGTGTCAACAATTTCAAAGTTATCAATAATTTTGACATTTTATTTTTTGATTTCGAACAAGTATTTGGATTTTTCTTTCTTTTATTAATTAAACAGCAAAAACACATGTCAAGGGTCATACTCTTTTCTAAACATTGCCAAATCCAACCCAAACTCCACAGATATAAAGTAATTGACGTAGTTTTTCAAATACAATATACTAAGGTATTCAAACTGTGCTATCATAACTCATCGTTTTATTTGAGAAAAGTTAAACATACCACACATATTTGGGTTTTCGTCAGATCCATCCTTACAATCTTCATCAGAGTCACATACCCAGCGATGACTCAGACAGCGGCCATTGGCACACACAAAGTTTTCAGTCCCACATGTATGCTTTAGAGGTACACAGGACTTTCCGTCCTCTCCTAGGGTCAAACCAATATCACTGCACTGACACTCGGCCTTACCATCAGGTGCGGGGTGACAGCTATGGGCACATCCACCATTGTAAATCTCACAGGGATTGGCCGTACCTGAGAAAAGAAATTTTTTAATTTTACCCTAGAACCAGCTTCAACAACTGTATAAAACAATTAACTGTTTATAAAGGTCACATGTATATAACAAATACCTGTTTATAAAGGTCACATGTATATAACAAATACCTGTCTGTAAAGGTCACATGTATATAAAAAATACCTGTCTGTAAAGGTCACATGTATATAAAAAATACCTGTCTGTAAAGGTCACGTGTTTTTGGTCTATATATAAATTAAAGTTATTAAACCTGTTCCATTCCACTTGTCTCTGCTTCCATCAGTGACAGTTTAAGTCCTGGGTTTTTTTCTTCAAAGTTTTATTTCTGCTATGTCTCTATCACTTGAAGGCATTAATCCAGACATTTCATCCTGTCACATTATTCTCAGAGACTAGAAAACCATTATCCAATAGTTACCGGTACAGGATGTAAGACAGAGGTGAAAAGAAAGTGTTGATCAGAAATCATATTTGGAAGTAAGCAGATAGGTAGGTGGCATCTGCCTGCTCTGGTAGCCATGACACTTTCGTTGGACACTCAATATAAACACAGAGTTGAATAAAGCAATATAACCAGTGGTGAGGATTGACAACATAATTATTAGGTTAATTCTACAAATCCTGATAAGAGGACCTTTCAGAGATCTGCATACCAATAATATCAGTTATGTTACCATGACAACGTACATTTCTGGCGCTGATTGGAGAAGACATTGATGCCCATTGGTCGGTGAGTTATTCCCTCTTTCATTACAATCATGTTAGCTCCTGTATGTTTTTCTGCACGATACACTCCGTCTGGTTATGAAAACATTTAATTTATCAATTGTGATTAACGACACCACAATATTATGTTAATTAGTAAAAAGGGAGAAAACTAATTTTAATTCAAAAGGATTTAAATTTTTCTGTTTTAGCAGCTATATATTTGATATATTTGTTTCTAGATAAACTTTATAAGTGTAAACATCAAATGAATCAAATAACCAAAAATTATTAGATGTTCAATAAAATACATTTAACATGGAACTCAAACATTCATTAACACTGAGATGAGAGTAAAAATCACATTTAACAGGGAGTTCTACCATTCATTAACACTGAGGTGAGAGGTAAAATCACATTTAACATGGAGCTCTACCATTCATTAACACTGAGGTGAGAGGTAAAATCACATTTAACATGGAGCTCTACCATTCATTAACACTGAGGTGAGAGTAAAAACCACATTTAACATGGAGTTCTACCATTCATTAACACTGAGGTGAGAGTAAAAACCACATTTAACATGGAGCTCTACCATTCATTAACACTGAGGTGAGAGGTAAAATCACATTTAACATGGAGCTCTACCATTCATTAACACTGAGATGAGAGTAAAAACCACATTTAACATGGAGCTCTACCATTCATTAACACTGAGGTGAGAGGTAAAATCACATTTAACATTTTAACAGGAGCTCTACCATTCATTAACACTGAGGTGAGAGTTTAACAAACCATTTTAACATGGAGCTACCATTCATTAACACTGAGGTGAGAGGTAAAATCACATTTAACATGGAGCTCACCATTTAACATGAGGAGATGAGAGTAAAAACCACATGAGAGAGTAAAATCACATTTAACATGGAGCTCTACCATTCATTAACATTGAGATGAGAGTAAAAACCACATTTAACATGGAGCTCTACCATTCATTAACACTGAGGTGAGAGGTAAAACCATATTTAACATGGAGTTCTACCATTCATTAACATTGAGGTAGGAGGTAAAACCACTTTTAACAGGGAGTTCTACCATTCATTAACACTGAGGTGAGAGGTAAAATCACATTTAACATGGAGCTCTACCATTCATTAACATTGAGATGAGAGTAAAAACCACATTTAACATGGAGCTCTACCATTCATTAACACTGAGGTGAGAGTAAAAACCACATTTAACAGGGAGTTCTACCATTCATTAACATTGAGGTAGGAGGTAAAATCACATTTAACATGGAGCTCTACCATTCATTAACACTGAGATGAGAGTAAAAACCACATTTAACATGGAGCTCTACCATTCATTAACACTGAGGTGAGAGTAAAAACCACATTTAACATGGAGCTCTACCATTCATTAACACTGAGGTGAGAGGTAAAATCACATTTAACATGGAGCTCTACCATTCATTAACACTGAGGTGAGAGTAAAAACCACATTTAACATGGAGCTCTACCATTCATTAACATGAGGTGAGAGTAAAAACTTTAACATGGAGTTCTACATTAACACTGAGGTTCATTAACACTGAGGTGAGAGTAAAAACCACATTTAACATAGAGCTCTACCATTCATTAACACTGAGGTGAGAGTAAAAACCATATTTAACATGGAGTTCTACCATTCATTAACACTGAGGTGAGAGTAAAAACCACATTTAACAGGGAGTTCTACCATTCATTAACACTGAGGTGAGAGTAAAAACCACATTTAACATGGAGCTCTACCATTCATTAACATTGAGATGAGAGTAAAAACCACATTTAACATGGAGCTCTACCATTCATTAACACTGAGGTGAGAGGTAAAATCACATTTAACATGGAGCTCTACCATTCATTAACACTGAGGTGAGAGGTAAAATCACATTTAACATGGAGCTCTACCATTCATGAACACTAAAATGGGAGGTAGTATTTATCCTCAAGTAATTTCTTCAATCCTTACGAAGTGTCCAGTCAGTCCAGTATATATAGTGCTTGTGAACAGTCATTGAGAAAGGATGAACAGTTGACTGGACGATGACTTCACGGTATTGTCCATTGAGATTTGACCTTTCAATACGGTCTCGCAATGCATCAGCCCAGTAGATCATATCCCCATCATAATCAATGCTCAGACCATTAGGCCAGCCCAGGTCTGTAGATACAATTGTCTTACGACCATTTCCAGACATTGTAGCTCGTTCTATTTTAGGGAGACGACCCCAGTCGGTCCAGAACAGATACCTGACAACACAACATAGACACCAGAATTACACTTCTTTGTATGAAGTTGTTGTAAGACAACAAATTATTATCAATTAGAAATCCACAACAGTTTCTAAAACAAATTAATGTTTTGAAATTAAGTTCACTACTTCAAGGTGATCAGAACAGCAACATGGGAACCAACTACCCAGTATTTAACAAGGGAACAAAAGCACTTATCAACCTACCAAGGGAGACAACCTACCCCTTGCAAGGATGTACAGCCACTGCACGTGGATTAGCAACATTGGCAAGAGCAACTTTGTTTGTTGCATTGAAGTCAAGACTGAAAATGCGGCTGAGGAAGACATCCGCCCAGTACATCTTCTGTCCGACCCAGTCGGTGGCCAAACCCTCAGCTGTCACAGTCTTCTGTAAACTCTCAAACGCTACAACATATATATAAATCTCTGTATTACAAACCCTCGGCTGTCACAGTCTTCTGTAAACTCTCAAACACTACAACATGTATATAAATCTCTGTATTACAAACCCTCGGCTGTCAGTCTTCTGTAAACTCTCAAACACTACAACAGGAGAATCAATTTCATTATTCCATTTCTACTTTTCATGTTTTGTTGCACCAGCTCTAACAAATCCTGGACTCCTGATATGGGAGAGATATTTTACTGGAAAAGCACTTATTCAAATTTTACTCCACACAATAAAACAGTTCATCAAAAGTAATTCTTTGATAAAAAAGGTTCCGGGTATACTGATCATGACCTTGACCTTGTTCACTGCTTGGCTCATAACACTGATTATAAACTGAACTTGAAACAAACATTCAGAGCAACATAAGTCAAATCTTGACCTTGACCTACTGTACAATTAACCTAATAACATTGACCTTACATGTGATATTGATGGTGTCTACAATGTTTTCTACTTCAGAACTGTCAATCTTCACTCTGCTCAGTTTGCGTCCCAGCACTTGAGAGAAGTAGATGTACCGATTGGTGTAATCAAAGTCGACAGCAACAGCCCCACTAAGCTTGGTGATCGGAGGGAGAGGTGCAGAGTGAACGTCTGGGTCCAAAGACAATGTAATTATCTCACTTTCTGAGGCAACTATTAAGAAGTCGGACGGAGCTGAAAAGTTTAAACACTTTATCGTAAAATTTAAGTTTTTCTTGATATTAGCAACAAAAGATCTCTTATACAAGTGTTCATGTTTGAAAGGCACAAAAAAAATTTTTGTAACTGGTATCAAGGCAAAAGTGAAAAGAAAAGTGCCTACCATTACAGGTTTTGTTGTCAGGAGCCAGGTCTCCTACAGAACACACACAGACTGTATTGCTAGGTTTGGTACCTACCACTACAGGTTTTGTTGTCAGGAGCCAGGTCTATAGAACACACACAGACTGTGTCTTGTTAGGTTTGCTACCTACCACTACAGGTTTTGTTGTCAGGAGCCAGGTCTATAGAACACACACAGACTGTGTATTGCTAGATCTGGTACCTACCACTACAGGTTTTGTTGTCAGGAGCCAGGTCTCCTACAGAACACACACAGACTGTGTATTGCTAGGTTTGGTACCTACCATTACAGGTTTTGTTGTCAGGAGCCAGGTCTCCTACAGAACACACACAGACTGTGTCTTGTTAGGTTTGGTACCTACCACTACAGGTTTTGTTGTCAGGAGCCAGGTCTCCTACAGAACACACACAGACTGTATTGCTAGGTTTGGTACCTACCACTACAGGTTTTGTTGTCAGGAGCCAGGTCTCCTACAGAACACACACAGACTGTGTATTGCTAGGTTTGGTAACTACCACTACAGGTTTTGTTGTCAGGAGCCAGATCTATAGAACACACACAGACTGTGTATTGCTAGGTTTGGTACCTACCATTACAGGTTTTGTTGTCAGGAGCCAGGTCTCCTACAGAACACACACAGACTGTGTATTGCTAGGTTTGGTAACTACCACTACAGGTTTTGTTGTCAGGAGCCAGATCTATAGAACACACACAGACTGTGTATTGCTAGGTTTGGTACCTACCATTACAGGTTTTGTTGTCAGGAGCCAGGTCTCCTACAGAACACACACAGACTGTGTCTTGTTAGGTTTGGTACCTACCACTACAGGTTTTGTTGTCAGGAGCCAGATCTATAGAACACACACAGACTGTATTGCTAGGTTTGGTACCTACCACTACAGGTTTTGTTGTCAGGAGCCAGGTCTCCTACAGAACACACACAGACTGTGTATTGCTAGGTTTGGTACCTACCATTACAGGTTTTGTTGTCAGGAGCCAGGTCTCCTACAGAACACACACAGACTGTGTCTTGTTAGGTTTGGTACCTACCACTACAGGTTTTGTTGTCAGGAGCCAGGTCTCCTACAGAACACACACAGACTGTATTGCTAGGTTTGGTACCTACCACTACAGGTTTTGTTGTCAGGAGCCAGGTCTCCTACAGAACACACACAGACTGTGTATTGCTAGGTTTGGTAACTACCACTACAGGTTTTGTTGTCAGGAGCCAGATCTATAGAACACACACAGACTGTGTATTGCTAGGTTTGGTACCTACCATTACAGGTTTTGTTGTCAGGAGCCAGGTCTCCTACAGAACACACACAGACTGTGTATTGCTAGGTTTGGTAACTACCACTACAGGTTTTGTTGTCAGGAGCCAGATCTATAGAACACACACAGACTGTGTATTGCTAGGTTTGGTACCTACCACTACAGGTTTTGTTGTCAGGAGCCAGATCTATAGAACACACACAGACTGTGTATTGCTAGGTTTGGTACCTACCACTACAGGTTTTGTTGTCAGGAGCCAGGTCTCCTACAGAACACACACAGACTGTATTGCTAGGTTTGGTACCTACCATTACAGGTTTTGTTATCAGGAGCCAGGTCTCCTGTAGAACACACACAGACTGTATTGCTAGGTTTGGTACCTACCATTACAGGTTTTGTTGTCAGGAGCCAGATCTATAGAACACACACAGACTGTATTGCTAGGTTTGGTACCTACCACTACAGGTTTTGTTGTCAGGAGCCAGGTCTCCTACAGAACACACACAGACTGTGTATTGCTAGGTTTGGTACCTACCATTACAGGTTTTGTTGTCAGGAGCCAGGTCTCTTACAGAACACACACAGACTGTGTCTTGTTAGGTTTGGTACCTACCACTACAGGTTTTGTTGTCAGGAGCCAGGTCTCCTGTAGAACACATACACACAGGCTTTGTCTTGTTAGGTTTGGCAAAACACAGCTGTTCACACCCTCCATTGTCTGGTCCTGAACAAGGATTCTCCACTGCAATAAAAATAATCCAAAATTGATATGCTACTCTCTGCATGAATGGCAGTAATAACTAAAACTTTAAATCAAGCTGCTTGACATGTTAAAGGCTTTTTCTGAAAAAACCCTACCAATTAATTCAATTTTTCCCTGCTTTTCTGTATATATATATCTATAGACTATCCGGTGATCTTTTTAAGTATAAGAATCCATGTAATCCTAACCAATGATATTTGTATATATATATCTATAGACTATCCGGTGATCTTTTTAAGTATAAGAATCCATGTAATCCTAACCAATGATATTTGTATATATATATCTATAGACTATCCGGTGATCTTTTTAAGTATAAGAATCCATGTAATCCTAACCAATGATATTTGTATATATATATCTATAGACTATACGGTGATCTTTTTAAGTATAAGAATCCATGTAATCCTAACCAATGATATTTGTATATATATATCTATAGACTATACGGTGATCTTTTTAAGTATAAGAATCCATGTAATCCTAACCAATGATATTTGTATATATATATCTATAGACTATACGGTGATCTTTTTAAGTATAAGAATCCATGTAATCCTAACCAATGATATTTGTATATATATATCTATAGACTATCCGGTGATCTTTTTAAGTATAAGAATCCATGTAATCCTAACCAATGATATTTGTATATATATATCTATAGACTATCCGGTGATCTTTTTAAGTATAAGAATCCATGTAATCCTAACCAATGATATTTGTATATATATATCTATAGACTATACGGTGATCTTTTTAAGTATAAGAATCCATGTAATCCTAACCAATGATATTTGTATATATATATCTATAGACTATACGGTGATCTTTTTAAGTATAAGAATCCATGTAATCCTAACCAATGATATTTGTATATATATATCTATAGACTATACGGTGATCTTTTTAAGTATAAGAATCCATGTAATCCTAACCAATGATATTTGTATATATATATCTATAGACTATACGGTGATCTTTTTAAGTATAAGAATCCATGTAATCCTAACCAATGATATTTGTATATATATATCTATAGACTATACGGTGATCTTTTTAAGTATAAGAATCCATGTAATCCTAACCAATGATATTTGTATATATATATCTATAGACTATACGGTGATCTTTTTAAGTATAAGAATCCATGTAATCCTAACCAATGATATTTGTATATATATATCTATAGACTATCCGGTGATCTTTTTAAGTATAAGAATCCATGTAATCCTAACCAATGATATTTGTATATATATATCTATAGACTATACGGTGATCTTTTTAAGTATAAGAATCCATGTAATCCTAACCAATGATATTTGTATATATATATCTATAGACTATACGGTGATCTTTTTAAGTATAAGAATTCATGTAATCCTAACCAATGATATTTGTATATATATATCTATAGACTATACGGTGATCCTTTTAAGTATAAGAATCCATGTAATCCTAACCAATGATATTTGTATATATATATCTATAGACTATACGGTGATCTTTTTAAGTATAAGAATCCATGTAATCCTAACCAATGATATTTGTATATATATATCTATAGACTATACGGTGATCTTTTTAAGTATAAGAATCCATGTAATCCTAACCAATGATATTTGTATATATATATCTATAGACTATACGGTGATCTTTTTAAGTATATGAATCCATGTAATCCTAACCAATGATATTTGTATATATATATCTATAGACTATCCGGTGATCTTTTTAAGTATAAGAATCCATGTAATCCTAACCAATGATATTTGTATATATATATCTATAGACTATCCGGTGATCTTTTTAAGTATAAGAATCCATGTAATCCTAACCAATGATATTTGTATATATATATCTATAGACTATACGGTGATCTTTTTAAGTATATGAATCCATGTAATCCTAACCAATGATATTTGTATATATATATCTATAGACTATCCGGTGATCTTTTTAAGTATAAGAATTCATGTAATCCTAACCAATGATATTTGTATATATATATCTATAGACTATCCGGTGATCTTTTTAAGTATAAGAATCCATGTAATCCTAACCAATGATATTTGTATATATATATCTATAGACTATACGGTGATCTTTTTAAGTATAAGAATCCATGTAATCCTAACCAATGATATTTGTATATATATATCTATAGACTATACGGTGATCTTTTTAAGTATAAGAATCCATGTAATCCTAACCAATGATATTTGTATATATATATCTATAGACTATACGGTGATCTTTTTAAGTATAAGAATCCATGTAATCCTAACCAATGATATTTGTATATATATATCTATAGACTATACGGTGATCTTTTTAAGTATAAGAATTCATGTAATCCTAACAATGATATTTGTATATATATATCTATAGACTATACGGTGATCTTTTTAAGTATAAGAATCCATGTAATCCTAACCAATGATATTTGTATATATATATCTATAGACTATACGGTGATCTTTTTAAGTATAAGAATTCATGTAATCCTAACCAATGATATTTGTATATATATATATCTATAGACTATACGGTGATCTTTTTAAGTATAAGAATTCATGTAATCCTAACCAATGATATTTGTATATATATATCTATAGACTATACGGTGATCTTTTTAAGTATAAGAATTCATGTAATCCTAACCAATGATATTTGTATATATATATCTATAGACTATCCGGTGATCTTTTTAAGTATAAGAATTCATGTAATCCTAACCAATGATATTTGTATATATATATCTATAGACTATCCGGTGATCTTTTTACGTATAAGAATCCATGTAATCCTAACCAATGATATTTGTATATATATATCTATAGACTATACGGTGATCTTTTTAAGTATAAGAATCCATGTAATCCTAACCAATGATATTTGTATATATATATCTATAGACTATCCGGTGATCTTTTTAAGTATATGAATCCATGTAATCCTAACCAATGATATTTGTATATATATATCTATAGACTATCCGGTGATCTTTTTAAGTATAAGAATCCATGTAATCCTAACCAATGATATTTGTATATATATATCTATAGACTATCCGGTGATCTTTTTAAGTATAAGAATTCATGTAATCCTAACCAATGATATTTGTATATATATAAGTTAAAGTAAAACAATGACATCTTTGGCATCTGTTACATAAACTACATATACATTGATGTTTACTTCTAGTTACTTCTTGTAATCTTATATCTAGTGACAGCTCTTCAAACCCAAGGGTGATTGGGTGTTTTAAAGGTTTAGATGATAAAAGACCTTATAATCAGTTCTATGGTTATCACATCCAGATGATCTGTAATGTTTGAAATTTTTTTGACAAAATTAGATCCAAAACCTGATTAAAAATTTTTCAAATACATAAAAAAAAAAAAAGATATATAAGATGATTCTAGCATTTTTCATGATTTATGCTAGCCAATGTCAGGCTGACCTGACAAAACTGAGTGAACTGGCAACACTGTTAATTGTACAATACATCTCATTATGACATTTGTATCCAGGTATCTACGAAACTGTCAAGTTCATCCCTGAAGTTACTGCTATTGCTATTGTTATCATAATTACAATGATAATAACAGTTGATAATGTCAATAGAACAGAAGTTCTCATAACACAACCAGTGAACAGGAATGAGGGGGGCCACAAACTCTGATACATCTATGACCAAGTATTAAACAAAATGTAGCCAAATTGACTACAACACATTGTTACGATCTTGCATACTTTTTTTTCTATAATCTGTTTACCATCTCCGACTATTTTCGACATTAGTGTAGAAAGGATTATAGAAAATTAAAAAAAACTTGCAAGATTTGTTACCATCTTCCATCTTGTACACTACATACATCAGTGCTAGTACACTCCACACTGGTCATATTTGTCTGATGAAGGTCCATGACCATGTACCGTATTTATTCCAATAAACGCCCCGTCTCTAATAAACGCCCCCCACCTTTTTTTGTAGTAAATTTCAACAACTCAGGAGTCAGGTTACAAAGCTTACCTTTTAATAAATTTTAAATTCCTGGTATCCATGAACATGAACAAATGAATTTTGGCACAAGAAAATTACACCGTCACGACATGTACACAAGTAATATCAATTTAATCCACGGTTCATTTCAATATACTGCAGGCCTAACGGCCGGGACTGCCATATGAACTACTGTCTTCACTTTCACTTTTACCAGTCTCGCTTTCACTTAGTTCTATTTGTGGAATAGAAGGCGCGTTCACATCAGCCATTTAATTTTGCAAAATGTCATCTGCAGCTTGGACATCCTTTTCACTAAACCCCTGGAATTCTTCATCGTCAGAATTATGCTGGAAAATATGATCCTCTCTACCGTCCAGCGACTTTGTGATACTGCATTTTTTTAACGATCTTCTGATTGTGTCCGGGCTAATGCTATCCCATGCTGTCTTGACCCAAGACAACATTACAGCTTTAGATGGGGCTTTAGGATTCCCTGCTTTGGTTTTCTCAATGGGGCCACTGAAACACCATTCGTCTCTCCAAATTTTTGTTTGAAGGGTTTATTCCATGACACATCGGCTGGCTGTAGCTTACATGTACATCCTCCGGGTATAACACAGATGTCTGAATTATATTTTTGACGAACCAGTTTTTTTACATCTTCAGTAAGATGACCACAGAAAGCATCCCATACTAATAACCGCCTGAGAGGCGATTATCGGGGTATTCTCGTAGCCAACGTATTCTTAACACGAAATTCAAAAAACTGTCAATACGATCATCACTTAATGAAACTTCATGTTGTACCATATGCGTAGATCACCTGAACGAAATGTTATGTCTCTTTTTGAATTTAGAAAACCATCCATATGAGGCTTTGAATGATTGACTACCATTTGCCTTATGTATACGCAGGGCCTCAAACCGCAATGCTTTCCCAGTCACTCGTATTCCGGCCTCACGCTGTCCTGTAGCCATCTCATCAGATTTTTGTCAATATCTTCATATCTGACATGCCTCCCACCTCCTTTACAGCGTTTAGATGTTTTAGAAAGATTTTTTAATTTTTCATTGTTTTGACACCAGTCCCGCACTCGTTTTCTGTCAACACAAAACACTTTCGCGGCGGCATGTTTACTCTTCTCTGCGAAGGCGATTACTTTAAGCTTGAAAGCAGTGTCATAATTTCGTTTTGTCCCAGACATTGTTATCAGGTATGTGGCATTTATTAAGAAACAGACTAGCTTATATACCGCTGTGTTTTTTTATTTTGTTATGCAAACTAGGCCTACAAGCGATGATGAACATTGTACGTTTTTGACAGAAGCTGACACGATTGACATTGTGTCATTTCATACAAGAATTCAGGTTATCAGAATGCAATTGACAACAATGTTTAACACCACAACGATGTTGGAATTACTGCAATTTTCAAATGCATTCTTTTTTGAGTAATTCGTTAGTTTGTTAAACAATGTTTTTAAGTGGCAGCCATGGCATCTCACGACCAACAAATTATGAAATTTTGTGTTCTATTAATCGCCCCCTGTCTGAAAAATTTCACGCCCCCAGGGTGTTTATTGGAATAAATATGGTAGTTATGTTAACATCACACTCAAAGAGCTTCTATTACACTATCATGGTTGTATTTTTTTAGTAATATATAACAAAATGCATCAGAATTAGTGACATAAATAAATTATAGACCATTTATCTCTATATACAGGTGATTTTTAAACAGGACCATTTCACTGACTACCACCAAAATCATGTTCTTCCTACATAATATAAATATAGAAAAAAACCACAGAAATAACTTGGCTTGCGATTTTTACCTTTAGGTTGCTTGGATGCATCAAACATAGCAATACTGCGCAGGTTGTTGATGCTGTTTCTCACGATTTTTGGTTCCAATATGTTTTTTTTGTATATTTTCAATACCTGTATAAAACAACAATATGTGTTTTAAGATGAAGAGTTCACTTCTCACCAAACATAAAAACACAGTACCACTTATTATCAATGTATTGACATCACAATTCCTTGTGTGAAAAAAGAGAGTCTTGTTACCTGTTTGAGTTTGGAGTCAGCCCAGAAGATTTGGTTACCAAGGATGGTGATGCTGATTGGAGATGGAAGGTTGGTACGGATGTAGGCTCTCCCTCCGCCAGTGTAGGAGACTTTCTGTTAATTACAGGTAAGGAATTCCTCTTAATGGTTTTGTAACAGGTAGGATCCTCAGATTTATTACTACAACAATCCATTTTATCATCAATATTTCACTTTATTTTTTACTTCAATCTAATATGACTGCTATTGTGACACTGAGTAGACCTGTGATGTTTACTAGACAGACGATTTAGTGTGTTACCTGTATAGCATCCACTCGTGTATCCACCCAGTAGACATCATGTGTTACAATGTCGATGGTGATGCTGTAGGGGCGTACAATGCCTTTATCAATTATAATCTTGCGATGTGTTCCATCTAGATGAGCACGCTCAATCTTTGGGAACTGCCCTTTATCAACCCAGTAGAGGTACCTGAAATACAGTTATCTCATCTTGATGCTAAAAATAAACTAAACTCCATGATCTAAACAAGCACATACCTAGAAAAGACTACATATTGATTGTGTTGATCGTTACGGTATAAAACTTTACATCTCATTTAGATTTCATGTTGTGGACCAAGGGAGATCACTTTCTCCTGAAACCTACAGGCCTACCTTTTGATTGGGTTAACAGCTAGGGCCCAAGGAGAAGATTCTCTCTCCTGTATGAGAACAAGGCGATGTGATCCATTCATCCTCGCAGCCTCAATATAAGTCTCGTAATTCTTGATATTGGAAAAGTATATGTTTCCTGAATCATTGCAAACATAATGAAACTAATTTAGAAATGCAAAATTAACTTATGATATTCAAAAAGAAGAATTATTCATTCCTGAATGGAGCTATTTCAAAAAATATTTACAAAATAGTGATTACAGTAGTGATATTTTAGAATACAGCAATGATGAAAGTGAACGACAACAGTAGCCCACAATAATGTTACTAAATACCTGCCACCCAATCCACAGTCAGACCCTTAACTCCATCTCCAGGCTTCAGACCAGTGCCAGTATTGATGATCTGCTCAAACTCTGAGCCGTCACGCTTGATTCGTCGTATACCATTAAAGTTTCGCCCCCTAAGGCCTGTAGGGTCATGATCAATCCAGTAGATGTGGTCATTCTCAACATGAACATCCACTTCAATCACTCGTCTGTCTGTCATCGGGAAATGAAACAACGGTAAAACCTAACCCTATCCCACCAACCTCCACACATATTTAAATGTAATATTTGTAACAACATGGCTCCCCTTCACCATCCTTCTAACCTCTGTCCTGACACCATGGCTCCCCCTTCACTATCCTTCTAACTTCTGTCCTGACACCATGGCTCCCCCTTCACCATCCTTCTAACCTCTGTCCTGACACCATGGCTCCCCCTTCACTATCCTTCTAACCTCTGTCCTGACACCATGGCTCCCCCTTCACCATCCTTCTAACCTCTGTCCTGACACCATGGCTCCCCCTTCACTATCCTTCTAACCTCTGTCCTGACACCATGGCTCCCCCTTCACTATCCTTCTAACCTCTGTCCTGACACCATGGCTCCCCCTTCACCATCCTTCTAACCTCTGTCCTGACACCATGGCTCCCCCTTCACCATCCTTCTAACCTCTGTCCTGACACCATGGCTCCCCCTTCACCATCCTTCTAACCTCTGTCCTGACACCATGGCTCCCCCTTCACTATCCTTCTAACCTCTGTCCTGACACCATGGCTCCCCCTTCACTATCCTTCTAACTTCTGTCCTGACACCATGGCTCCCCCTTCACCATCCTTCTAACCTCTGTCCTGACACCATGGCTCCCCCTTCACCATCCTTCTAACCTCTGTCCTGACACCATCCCCCCTTCACTATCCTTCTAACCTCTGTCCTGACACCATGGCTCCCCCTTCACTATCCTTCTAACCTCTGTCCTCCTTCTAACCTCTGTCCTGACCATGGCTCCCCCTTCACTATCCTTCTAACCTCTGTCCTGACACCATGTCCTGACACCATGGCTCCCCCTTCACCATCCTTCTAACCTCTGTCCTGACACCATGGCTCCCCCTTCACTATCCTTCTAACCTCTGTCCTGACACCATGGCTCCCCCTTCACTATCCTTCTAACCTCTGTCCTGACACCATGGTTCCCCCTTCACCATCCTTCTAACCTCTGTCCTGACACCATGGTTCCCCCTTCACCATCCTTCTAACCTCTGTCCTGACACCATGGTTCCCCCTTCACTATCCTTCTAACCTCTGTCCTAACTTCAAACTTATGTATCCACTAGAGGATGTTTTTTTTCATCTAAATGAAAAAGTGAAAAGGAAAAAAGAACTCAACACAGCTTAAGAATCTACTGACAATTCTAATAAATTAGTAGAAAACGTTAACAATTTCCTCTATGTATATGTATGGCAGCATTTATCAGGTATAACTTTTACAGATTGGCAGAAATTTTATTCAGCTGAATAATATAATTTACAATATCACTGTTATGATAACATTTTAACCTATGTTTTGATCTATAAAATGATATTTCCTAATAGTTACCTCTACCACGGATTGGAGGCATGGCATCTCCGTGATCTTTCTTTATGAGGTTAAACCCACGAATGAGGTCGGACTGAGACACGACAAGGAAAGTCTCCACCGCTGAAAAACATTCAACAAGATCAAGTATAGTGTAATATCAAAATCAGCAAGTACTGGAACTGAAAATATTTTTTTCAAAATCAGATTTAATTGGTAAGATGAATGATAACAACACAGTGTATATACTTACCTATACAGGTTTAACCACATCTCCAAACATCACACACAGGTATATATATATACCTATACAGGTGTGGTCCTCATCCCCTCACATCACACACAGGTATATATATATACCTATACAGGTGTGGTGCTCATCCCCTAACATCACACACAGGTATATATATATACCTATACAGTTTTGTCGTGTTCTACTCAGATCTCACACAGGTATATATATATACCTATACAGGTGTGGTGCTCATCCCCTCACATCACACACAGGTATATATATCTACCTATACAGGTGTGTTCCCCATCCTCTAACATCCCACACAGGTATATATATATACCTATACAGGTGTGTTCCCCATCCTCTAACATCCCACACAGGTATATATACCTACCTATACAGGTGTGGTGCTCATCCCCTCACATCACACACAGGTATATATACCTACCTATACAGGTGTGTTCCCCATCCTCTAACATCACACACAGGTATATATATATACCTATACAGGTGTGTTCCCCATCCTCTAACATCACACACAGGTATATATATATACCTATACAGGTGTGGTCCTCATCCCCTCACATCACACACAGGTATATATATATACCTATACAGGTGTGTTCCCCATCCTCTAACATCACACACAGGTATATATATATATACCTATACAGGTGTGTTCCCCATCCCCTAACATCACACACAGGTATATATATATACCTATACAGGTGTGTTCCCCATCCTCTAACATCACACACAGGTATATATACCTACCTATACAGGTGTGTTCCCCATCCCCTAACATCACACACAGGTATATATATATACCTATACAGGTGTGTTCCCCATCCTCTAACATCACACACAGGTATATATATATACCTATACAGGTGTGTTCCCCATCCCCTCACATCACACACAGGTATATATATATACCTATACAGGTGTGTTCCCCATCCTCTAACATCACACACAGGTATATATATATACCTATACAGGTGTGTTCCCCATCCCCTCACATCACACACAGGTATATATATATACCTATACAGGTGTGGTCCTCATCCCCTCACATCACACACAGGTATATATACCTACCTATACAGGTGTGTTCCCCATCCTCTAACATCACACACAGGTATATATACCTACCTATACAGGTGTGGTGCTCATCCCCTAACATCACACACAGGTATATATATATACCTATACAGGTGTGGTGCTCATCCCCTAACATCACACACAGGTATATATACCTACCTATACAGGTGTGTTCCTCATCCCCTAACATCACACACAGGTATATATACCTACATATACAGGTGTGTTCCCCATCTTCTAACATCCCACACAGGTATACATACCTACCTATACAGGTGTGTTCCCCATCTTCTAACATCACACACAGGTATATATACCTACCTATACAGGTGTGTTCCTCATCCTCTAACATCACACACAGGTATATATACCTACCTATACAGGTGTGTTCCCCATCTTCTAACATCACACACAGGTATATATACCTACCTATACATGTGTTATTTTTGGACATTGTGTACCCTGTACTACAACCACATATGTGTTCCCCATCCTCTAACATCACACACAGTATATATACCTACCTACACAGGTGTGGACATTGTGTACCCTGTACATACAACACAGGTGTGTATACCCCATTCCCTAGAGTCAGACACAAGTGTGTTCACATCCCACTGTAGTTTTTAGAGCAGGCATCACACACAAAGGTATATATATATACATTTTGATTGGCTATACAGGTGTGGTCCTCATCCCCTCACATCACACACAGGTATATATATATACCTATACAGGTGTGGTGCTCATCCCCTAACATCACACACAGGTATATATATATACCTATATGTTTTCCTCAAAATCATGGGCCTACCTAACATCACACACAGGTATATATACCTTCTTTCTCAAAATCTGGCTTATACCTATACAGGTGTGTTCCCCCCATCACTTCCTAACATCACACACAGGTATATATATATACCTATACAGGTGTGTTCCCCATCCTCTAACATCCCACACAGGTATATATATATACCTATACAGGTGTGTTCCCCATCCTCTAACATCCCACACAGGTATATATATATACCTACACAGGTGTGGTGCTCATCCCCTCACATCACACACGGGTATATATACCTACCTATACAGGTGTGTTCCCCATCCCCTAACATCACACACAGGTATATATATATACCTATACAGGTGTGTTCCCCATCCTCTAACATCCCACACAGGTATATATATATACCTATACAGGTGTGTTCCTCATCCTCTAACATCCCACACAGATATATATATACCTATACAGGTGTTATTTTTGGACATTGTGTACCCTGTACTACAACCACATATGTGTTCCCCATCCTCTAACATCACACACAGTATATATACCTACCTACACAGGTGTTATTTTTGGACATTGTGTACCCTGTACTACAACCACAGGTGTGTTCCCCATTTCCTAGAGTCAGACACAAATGCTCACATGGGCTTAACCCAAAAACCCAGGGGTAACACTTCTTTAAAATCAGCAGGCATTGAACCAAAAACCCAGGGGTCAACACTTCTTTCTCAAAATCAGGGGATGGGCTTACTACAGAACCAAAAACCCAGGGGTCAACACTTCTTTCTCAAAATCAGGGGATGGGCTTACTACAGAACCAAAAACCCAGGGGTTAACACTTCTTTATCAAAATCAGGGGACTGGCCTACTACAGAACCAAAAACCCAGGGGTCAACACTTCTTTCTCAAAATCAGGGGACTGGCATACTACAGAACCAAAAACCCAGGGGTCAACACTTCTTTCTCAAAATCAGGGGATGGCATACTACAGAACCAAAAACCCAGGGGTGAACACTTCTTTCTCAAAATCAGGGGATGGGCTTACTACAGAACCAAAAACTTCTTTCTCAAAATCAGGGGATGGGCTTACTACAGAACCAAAAACCCAGGGGTCAACACTTCTTTCTCAAAATCAGGGGACTGGCTTACTACAGAACCAAAAACCCAGGGGTCAACACTTCTTTCTCAAAATCAGGGGACTGGCTTACTACAGAACCAAAAACCCAGGGGTCAACACTTCTTTCTCAAAATCAGGGGACTGGCCTACTACAGAACCAAAAACCCAGGGGTCAACACTTCTTTCTCAAAATCAGGGGATGGGCTTACTACAGAACCAAAAACCCAGGGGTCAACACTTCTTTCTCAAAATCAGGGGACTGGCTTACTACAGAACCAAAAACCCAGGGGTCAACACTTCTTTCTCAAAATCAGGGGATGGGCTTACTACAGAACCAAAAACGCAGGAGTCAACACTTCTTTCTAAAAATCAGGGGACTGGCCTACTACAGAACCAAAAACCCAGGGGTCAACACTTCTTTTTCAAAATCAGGGGATGGGCTTACTACAGAACCAAAAACCCAGGGGTCAACACTTCTTTCTTAAAATCAGGGGATGGGCTTACTACAGAACCAAAAACGCAGGAGTCAACACTACTTTCTTAAAGACAGGGGATAGGCTTACTACAGAACCAAAAAACCAGGGGTCAACACTTCTTTCTCAAAATCAGGGGATGGGCCTATTACAGAACCAAAAACCCATGGGTCAACACTTTACTACTTTCTTAAAATCAGGGGATGGGCTTATCACAGGACCAAAAACCCAGGGGTCAACACTTTACTTCTTTCTTAAAATCAGGGGATGGGCCTATTACAGGACCAAAAACCCAGGGGTCAACACTTTACTTCTTTCTCAAAGCCAGGGGATGGGCTTATTACAGGACCAAAAACCCAGGGGTCAACACTTTATTCTTACTCAAATAAAAGGGAAAGGCTTATAACAGGACAATAACCCCAGGGGTTAACACATTTCCTCTGACTCAAAGTCAAGGTATTGGCAGATTAGGAAAATCAACACATTACTTCCAAGACTATGTCAGGAGGTGGGGGGTGCGTTTTACAGGATGACAGGAGCCAACACATGATTTCTGACTCAAAGCCAAGGCATGGGCTTATCAAGAACACTGAAATAACACTGGTTTGTTATTTTACTACATAAAACAACAATATCTATGTGTGTTTATCAAAATACTCTGTTACGTGTTTCATTCATGTTAAACACAGTATTGATACACTATCTAAACAGACCAGTAGTTGTGTGATAATAATGGTTATTTACCCTTCGTGTGACGGTCATTGTAAACAACGAGGTCAGTCAGTAGGGCAATGTTTTCCTTGACAATATGCATTTCTCGTGGGTGGTCCAGTGGGATGTAGTATATCCTCTCATGGTCAGGGTCAGCGAAGTAAAGTCGTCTGTGGAATATAGCCAGACCTGTTGGGTTACCAAGCTTGGAGTGCACAATTCGGGTTCTGTGAGTGTGTGTCTTGTCTAGGGAATAAGCCATTATCTAAAAGGGACAATTGATATCAAAGACAAAAAACAATGAAAAACATCTATATACATAAGATCACAGCAGTTAAATTAAAAGACTTTTCAGCTATAATTTTGTATCTTTGATAATGTAGAACATATTGGATTAAATTCTGTTCTAACTTTCCACAAAATTTGTGAACAGCTGAAATATCTTCATTTATGACTTTCAGCTAATTCAGAAAAACTCTTTGGTACTAGGATATACTTCAGATAATACAGACTTTCAGCTAATTCAGAAAAACTCTTTGGTACTAGGATATACTGCAGATAATACAGACTTTCAGCTAATTCAGAAAAACTCTTTGGTACTAGGATATACTTAAGATAATACAGACTTTCAGCTAATTCAGAAAAACTCTTTGGTACTAGGATATACTTCAGATAATACAGACTTTCAGCTAATTCAGAAAAACTCAAACAATGTACCCAGTTTTTCGCCGAGTCAGCCCAGTACAGAAGATTGGAATTGGTATCTATGGCAATGTCTCCAGGAACCTCAACTCGCCTCTCATGGACAATCTGAGGACCAGTGCCATCCATAAGCATAGAGGCAATTTTAGCAGACACTCCATTTCCACCCAGATCAGCCCAGTATAAAGTCCTACAAAATAGTAAAACTGGTAAAAGTATCATTTTCGTTTAAAATACTCAAGTCTACAAAAAACAGAGTTTACCAAACTTTACTGGTCTTAAGGAAATAAATTACATCTACAAACTTGATATCAAGCAACTCCACATCTGAAATTAAATTATGCCAGCATGCTAAATGTTAAATTATCAATAATATGGGATTTTAGGCAATTTAGAAGAATTTTTATTACTGTAAATTTGCGGGTATAGTGCCCACTCGGGTATAGTGCGCAGGTACTTTTTTGGGGTAAGATAAAGAAAAAAAAAGTTTTCTTCAGAAAGATTAATTGATTACTGGTTACCGCAATGAAACAGGTGTGGTTTGATCCATTGATAATTAGGAAACCACAATCATCGTGACCCTAACATATTTAATTACCTTATATAAACAAATTCACACAGGTGCCTGACTTAACAAGTGTGAAAGGCTTGGCTAATTGAATAATTAACCGTTCTTAACAGGTAACAAACACGTTGAGTATGAAGAGATTAATTGACACCCGGCTTGGGCTGAACGCGTACTATTACTCAGAAAACGATGTTGTTTTAACTGTCTGAAAAGTTTCAATCATACCTTGTCCCCATATCTGTACCTACTGCGGTATCCGAAGGTACTTAATTATAAATTGTTTTCACCGACTTCGACATGGGGGTACAGCAAACGCTATTGACTACACCGAGAGACTTGGGTTTCGTGCTGCCGGTCGCCACTTCGACATTCCAGAGTGAAATATCAAGGCCAGAAGGAAAAAAGACCGTCTAAAGTCCGAACCACTGACCAGAAGGGCTAACATAGGTGCGACAGCGAAACACCCAGAGATGGAGAGAGAGCTGGTCAACTTTGTATGCGATCACCGAGATGCCGGCATCGCTGCCAGTACAACAGAACTGCGTGTGCGGGCCATGCAGATCAAGAGAGGTCATGGGGTCACCAACTTTGGGCATCGGTGGGATGGGCTGTCCGATTTATGAACAAAATGACTATCGCCCAAAATCTTCCGGACTCATTGAATTTCACAGATATATCATCAAAATGAGGCAGAAATTCAGACACTACTATAGCCCCGACCATTAGTAAGACCGTCACTATTCGAACAACGGGAAACGAAAAAAAATTAGAGTCACCGTAATGCTAGCGTGAATGGCCTATGATTAAAACATTCAAAATTTATTTCATTTTTTTGTTTTTTTGTTTTTATCTCCAAACTATCATATATGACCAACGACTTTTACATACAACTATGTGAAGGGAGATAATCCAATATGGCGGACGCAGAACTCGGGAATGATAACCCCAAGAATGGCATGTTCCTGTGTATAATGCGCACCCCCTCTTTGACACGACCGTTTTAGCTTGAAAAAGTGTGCACTATACGTGGAAATTTACGGTAATGATTCTATGTTTTTCATGATTTCACTGTTGTGAGATTTGATTGTAGAACGGATTCTCCTTTCATCAGAATGAGGTATATTATCAAGTATTGCATATACATGGTTAGTGGGATCACAAACCTCAGGGAAAAATTATTCAGTAGCAAATATTTGTCTGCCAACTTGAGGGTGAGATCCACTTCACCTTCAAATATTGAAAACCCAAAGAAACTATCCACCAACAAGGTCATGAGTCAAGAGCAATACCTACCCCTTTGATGGGTCAAGGGTCAAAGACACCGGCTGGTCACAGTCCAACGGTCTGCCTGTGTTGGACATAAGGACCTTACTATACTGTTTACCATCGAGTCTCATCACCTCAATAGTGCCTGCCTTGGTGTCGGCCCAATACAAGTTTCGTGCCACCCAGTCTACAGCCACAGCGTGCACATACCCCGAAAACTTTGATGGCATGAACTGTGTGACATTACCATCCCTAATAGATACCTTCACCACCGATGCCTGGAAGTAATATCAAAAATCTAATGTTTTAAGCTCATAAGAAATATTGTTTACTATAAGTATTTAAACAGCAATATTCAATACAAAATATTTTAACCTCTTTAAACTGACTAGAGTTCAATATCAGTGTTACCACTGTATAGTCGCTTATTTTGCTATTTATCGCTGCATCAATGTGATCATGAAAATCTAATCCAGTAAATAATGAGGCATGTGTATTAGATGTCCTTTAAAATTAGGACCACAAAATTTTAACTTTTTCAAACACAATTAGATCATTTTAAATGAAAATGATGAAAAATTTGACCCATGAATATTAACAGCTATAATATTCTTATGGATAACTTAAACATGTTCCTGTTTATAGCTTTCAAAATGGACTGAAGGTTACAAGTGTAAAATGGAAAGTTGATGCCACACAATTCTTCAAGGTTCTCTCAGTTTTAAAATGTTTCCATGTCATAATTTAAGTAACACATCTGGAGTTACTGCTCACTTAATCCATCATTTTAAAATGAAATCTGGTTATTTTGAAAATGATAAATTAGTAACAGCACTTGTTTGTTTTAGCTATGTTGATATCAGTGGATAAGTGCCTGACTTACAGATGTAAGCCCAAGGTGTTACATTTGAGTAGACGGCCTTAAACACTGGACTGACTAGTCACAACATCCTCAATGAACCAATCAGGAGAGATAACTCTTACGAACTAAAATCATATTATCAAAGAATATTCATCAGCAAATTTATTACAATTTGTTCTTGCAATCAATTCTTACATTGAAAATGTCTCCACGCTGTACAACGTAGAGACTACCATTGGCGCTGTCAATGTCCATGTTCATCCCACTGAGAACACTAGCGACTGGAAGCAGGGGGTGTGTCACATTGTCCTCCATATCAATACCCACAATACCTGTCTTTGTCATATACATCAGGTAGTCAAGGTCGGCTGACAAACAGACCAATCAGAAATGGTAAAACAGACATCTACATTGATTAAATAGGTCACTATACCATCAAGGTCAACTGACAAACAGACCAATCAGAAATGGTAAAACAGACATCTACATTGATTAAATAGGTCGCTATACCATCAAGGTCGGCTGACAAACAGACCAATCAGAAATGGTAAAACAGACATCTACATTGATTAAATAGGTCGCTATACCATCAAGGTCAGCTGACAAACAGACCAATCAGAAATGGTAAAACAGACATTTACATTGATTAAATAGGTCGCTATACCATCAAGGTCAGCTGACAAACAGACCAATCAGAAATGGTAAAACAGACATGTAAATTGATTAAATAGGTCAATTTATTACATTTTTAGCAGTGAAATATAGGGATATCTCAAACTGATAAAAGGATTGACCAATCAGAGAGCCCAATACAAATCTACTCCACCATAAATTTCCATTTTCATGGCAGTCAGCAGACGATGCAAGCCAGTAACTCTAACTTTGTTATCAGTGGTCAAACCCATCCCCGTTCTGAGAGTCTTGAGTGTGGACCAAGGCATTTTAAAAGAATCCGTGTCATTGATAGTGACAGCAACTAGGCTGGCGCCATACTTTTTCATGCGCGGAAGAAACATTGTTTTTATTTTTTCAGTTAACGTTTAAACCATTTTATTGTGTTTAAGTGACATCAATAAATTACAAAATCCATGTCCAAACACAAATAAACATTAATTATGATTTATTTATGAGTCTGTATATCTTTACTGATTTTTCATAAAATGGACTATTTTTTGCCGCGCACAACATCATTGTATAATGAGTGAGTAGTGTGTGGAAAAAGCATGTTCAACTTACCCATTTTATAGTTATCGTAAGTTTGCCATTGTTTTGGTTTATTTTTGTGATGAAAATGTAATAAACAGAATGTTGAATATCCTATATATAACATTAAGGTCAGCTGACAAACAGATCGACCAGAAATTGCAAAATAAATGTCTACATTGTTTGAATAAAAATCTTAAACTATAACTTCAACTGGAAAATGTATTTGCAAGATTTCAAACACATCTCTTTCCTTTGTCAATAAAATCAGGGGCAGATGAAACATCAACCCTCCCTCAGACTGCCTGTTGACAGTCCAATCAGGGGCTGAAAGGATGAAACATAACTCCTCTCTCAGACCACCTGTAGACAGTCCAATCAGGGTCTGAAAGGATGAAACATCACTCCTCTCTCAGACCACCTGTAGACATTCCAATCAGGGTCTGAAAGGATGAAACATCACTCCTCTCTCACACTGCCTGTAGACAGTCCAATCAGGGTCTGAAAGGATGAAACATCACTCCTCTCTCACACTGCCTGTAGACAGTCCAGTCAGGGACTGAAAGGATGAAACATTACTCCTCTCTCACACTGCCTGTAGACAGTCCAAAAGGGTCTGAAAGGATGAAACATCACTCCTCTCTCACACTGCCTGTAGACAGTCCAATCAGGGTCTGAAAGGATGAAACATCACTCCTCTCTCACACTGCCTGTAGACAGTCCAATCAGGGTCTGAAAGGATGAAACATCAACCCTCTCTCACACTGCCTGTAGACAGTCCAATCAGGGACTGAAAGGATGAAACATCACTCCTCTCTCAGACCACCTGTAGACAGTCCAATCAGGGTCTGAAAAGATGATAAATCACTCCTCTCTCAGACTACCTGTAGACAGTCCAATCAGGGACTGAAAGGATGAAACATCACTCCTCTCTCAGACCACCTGTAGACAGTCCAATCAGGGTCTGAAAAGATGATAAAACACTCCTCTCTCAGACCACTTGTAGACAGTCCAATTAGGGTCTGAAAGGATGAAACATCACTCCTCTCTCAGACCGCCTGTAGACAGTCCAATCAGGGTCTGAAAGGATGAAACATCACTCCTCTCTCACACTGCCTGTAGACAGTCCAATCAGGGACTGAAAGGATGAAACATCACTCCTCTCTCAGACCGCCTGTAGACAGTCCAATCAGGGACTGAAAGGATGAAACATCACTCCTCTCTCTCACTGCCTGTAGACAGGCCAATCAGTGTTATAGCTTAGTACTTACAGGGAATGCACTTGTTTTCTGAGTCATCCAGTTTCATGTCAACCGGGCAGGCACACGAGAATCCCTTAGGCTTCACTGATGACAGGAGACAGAGATGACTGCACGATGAGTTGGAACATGGGTTACCTAGCAACAAGATAGCAGTCAACTAGTAACAGTATACAACAGTTGCAACATGATACCAAGCAACTACATATGAGTAACCTGGTAACAAAGGAGCAGCATAGCAACAGCAAAGGAGCAACTACATAGGAGTAATCTACAAACAAGATAGGAGTAACCTACAAACAGTATAGAACAGTTAAAACATGGTATCAAGCAACTACATAGGAGTAACCTAACAACAACATAGGATTTACCTAGCAATCAAGTAATAACAGTAATTATCAACTTTGAGGAAACAAAACTGAATATCAAATAATCACTCGGGTAGATAAGAGAAAATTATTTTTTTTCCTTCTCAAAAGAGTCACTTTGGTACCACTGATCACACACTGACCATCAAGGGCACTGTAAGGCTGCCTGACCGGGTGCATCACAGCAATACCCAAGGGACGGCTGATACGACTGATGGTCAGCCCACGATCTGAGCAGTTGAATTTGTTACACTGAGAAACACGTCCCGCAACACGATCTGTCCAGAAGATGGTATCCTCAAACACAACAAGTCCATGTGGGTGTCGCAGGAACTGAAGGCAAAATTTCAGGAATTTTATAAATCCAGTCAAACATATCATCTATAAAATCAAGGGAAAATGACCTTTGTATAGAAGTTCAACTTTAGGAATTGTATCGCATTGAAAAGTGGACTTCATAAAGAGGTTCTGCTTTTAGAAATTGTATAACATTGAAGAGGTTTATATTTGTTATATACAGGTGGCCTTAATACAGAGGTTCAATGTGAAATTGTATTACATTGAAGAAGTTTATATTTCATATACAGGTGGCCTTAATACAGAGGTTCAATGAGAAATTGTATTACATTGAAGAAGTTTATATTTCATATACAGGTGGCCTTAATACAGAGGTTCAATGTGAAATTGTATTACATTGAAGAAACTTATATTTGTTATATACAGGTGGCCTTAATACAGAGGTTCAATGAGAAATTGTATTACATTGAAGAGGTTTATATTTGTTATATACAGGTGGCCTTAATACAGAGGTTCAATGAGAAATTGTATTACATTGAAGAAGTTTATATTTCATATACAGGTGGCCTTAATACAGAGGTTCTAGGAGAAAATGTATTACATTAAAGAGGTTTATATTTCATATACAGGTGGCCTTAATACAGAGGTTCAATGAGAAATTGTATTACATTGACAGGTTTATATTTGTTATATACAGGTGGCCTTAATACAGAGGTTCTAGGAGAAAATGTATTACATTGAAGAGGTTTATAATTCATATACAGGTGGCCTTAATACAGAGGTTCTAGGAGAAAATGTATTACATTGAAGAGGTTTATATTTCATATACAGGTGGCCTTAATACAGAGGTTCAATGAGAAATTGTATTACATTGACGAGGTTTATATTTGTTATATACAGGTGGCCTTAATACAGAGGTTCTAGGAGAAAATGTATTACATTGAAGAGGTTTATATTTCATATACAGGTGGCCTTAATACAGAGGTTCTAGGAGAAAATGTATTACATTGAAGAGGTTTATATTTCATATACAGGTGGCCTTAATACAGAGGTTCAATGAGAAATTGTATTACATTGACGAGGTTTATATTTGTTATATACAGGTGGCCTTAATACAGAGGTTCTATGAGAAATTGTATTACATTGAAGAAACTTATATTTGTTATATACAGGTGGCCTTAATACAGAGGTTCAATGAGAAATTGTATTACATTGAAGAGGTTTATATTTCATATACAGGTGGCCTTAATACAGAGGTTCAATGAGAAATTGTATTACACTGAAGAGGTTTATATTTGTTATATACAGGTGGCCTTAATACAGAGGTTCAATGAGAAATTGTATTACATTGAAGAGGTTTATATTTGTTATATACAAGTGGCCTTAATACAGAGGTTCAATGAGAAATTGTATTACACTTAAGAGGTTTATATTTGTTATATACAGGTGGCCTTAATACAGAGGTTCAATGAGAGATTGTATTACACTGAAGAGGTTTATATTTCATATACAGGTGGCCTTAATACAGAGGTTCTAGGAGAAATTGTATTACATTGAAGAGGTTTATATTTGTTATATACAAGTGGCCTTAATACAGAGGTTCAAATAAGAAATTGTAATTTTACTCCCGTTTATCAAATACATATAACCGAGGATACCATGCAATGCCTTGTGTACAATCATATAATAGAGAAAGATTTTGCTAACAAGTTAACATGCTATAGATTTATAGAATCAATGGACACTTACATGATCATTGGCGAACACTTGTCTGCGTCCAGATCCGTCATAGTTACAATATTCGATGTAATCAAGGCGAGCATCAGCAAAATATAGCCTCCTATTGGGGTAATCCAGAGAGAGGCCATTTGGCCAATAAACCTTTTTAGTGACAATGGTGGTACGATTGTGTCCATCCATGTCTGCTCTCTCTATACGAGGATGTTGTCCCCAATCTGTCCAGAAAATGTACCGTGACCTGCATCAAAAATTATATTTCATAGGGTCGTATGAGCATGACAATTTGACAATTGAAACTTATGTTCATAATCTTTTCTTCCTAGTTTTTAAGCAACATCTCTACCAGAGAGTCTATCTGTGTTTTGTGGAAAGCTTCCTGCTTTCCCTTTTAGCTCTCTTGGTCTTTGGTAAATTCATTAAGATGGAGAATAATACGTACATACATAAAGGTTGAAATACATACAACTGAGAGTCAGAAGCTTACAAAGCCAACTAATCAGTGCTTCAGTATATAATGCTTTTGCTTATCAGACATTTCACCATATCACCATGGATACTGAACCTACCCTATCATGCAGGTTTATCCCCTCCCCCATCAGTGATAAATTGCACACTATCACCATGGATACTGAACCTACCCTACCCTATCATGCAGGTTTATCCCCTCCCCCATCAGTGATAAATTGCACACTATCACCATGGATACTGAACCTACCCTACCCTATCATGCAGGTTTATCCCCTCCCCATCAGTGATAAATTGCACACTATCACCATGGATACTGAACCTACCCTACCCTATCATGCAAGTTTATCCCCTCCCCATCAGTGATAAATTGCACACTATCACCATAGATAGAGTACCTACCCTTTCCTAGGGTCGACTTCAATACCACGTGGGTTTGTGATGTTCTGACTAAACAGAATGGTCTTCACGCTACCGTCGAGCTTCGAGACCTCAATGGTTTCAAACACATAGTCATTCCAGTAGAGATTTCCACCTATCCAATCGACAGCAAGGTCCTCCACCACATTTACACCCACCGGGAAAACCTACAACAAACAACAAGGAAAACTGACAACAAATGACCAGGGATGATGCAATATAGATTAATCCAACCATATCAGTACAGTTGTTAACGCACTCTATATCAGTGTCCTGTAATAACCCCACTAACATCAGTACAAGTACAGTTGTTAACGCACTCTATATCAGTGTCCTGTAATAACCCCACTAACATCAGTACAGTTGTTAACACACTCTATATCAGTGTCCTTTAATAAACCCACCCACATCAGTACAGTTAACGCACTCTATATCAGTGTCCTGTAATAACCTCACTAACATCAGTACAGTTGTTAACACACTATATATCACTGTCCTGTAATAAGCCCACTAACATCAGTACAGTTGTTAACGCACTCTATATCAGTGTCCTGTAATAACCTCACTAACATCAGTACAGTTGTTAACACACTCTATATCAGTGTCCTGTAATAACCCCACTAACATCAGTACAGTTGTTAACACACTCTATATCAGTGTCCTGTAATAAGCCAACATCAGTACAGTTGTTAACACACTATATATCAGTGTCCTGTAATAAACCCACCCACATCAGTACAGTTAACACACTCTATATCAGTGTCCTGTAATAACCCCACTAACATCGGTACAGTTGTTAACACACTCTATATCAGTGTCCTGTAATAAACCCACCCACATCAGTACAGTTAACACACTCTCTATCAGTGTCCTGTAATAAACCCACCCACATCAGTACAGTTAACACACTCTATATCAGTGTCCTGTAATAAACCCACCCACATCAGTACAGTTAACACACTCTATATCAGTGTCCTGTAATAAACCCACCCACATCAGTACAGTTAACACACTCTATATCAGTGTCCTGTAATAACCCCACTAACATCGGTACAGTTGTTAACACACTCTATATCAGTGTCCTGTAATAAACCCACCCACATCAGTACAGTTAACACACTCTATATCAGTGTCCTGTAATAAACCCACCCACATCAGTACAGTTAACACACTCTATATCAGTGTCCTGTAATAAACCCACCCACATCAGTACAGTTAACACACTCTATATCAGTGTCCTGTAATAAACCCACCAACATCAGTACAGTTAACACACTCTATATCAGTGTCCTGTAATAACCCCACTAACATCAGTACAGTTGTTAACACACTCTGTATCAGTGTCCTGTAATAAACCCACCCACATCAGTACAGTTAACACACTCTATATCAGTGTCCTGTAATAACCCCACTAACATCAGTACAGTTGTTAACACACTCTATATCAGTGTCCTGTAATAAGCCCACCCACATCAATACAGTTGTTAACACACTATATATCAGTGTCCTGTAATTAGCCCACCCACATCAGTAAAGTTGTTTATTCACTCTATATCAGTGTCCTGTAATAAGCCCACCCACATCAGTATAGTTGTTAACACACCCTATATCACTGTCCTGTAATAAGCCCACCCACATCAGTACAGTTGTTAACACACTCTATATCAGTGTCCTGTAATAAGCCCACCCACATCAGTACAGTTGTTAACACACTATATATCACTTTCCTGTAATAAGCCCACCCACATCAGTACAGTTGTTAACACACTCTATATCACTGTCCTGTAATAAGCCCACCAACATCAGTACAGTTGTTAACACACCCTATATCAGTGTCCTGTAATAAGCCCACCCACATCAGTACAGTTGTTAACACACTCTATATCAGTGTCCTGTAATAAGCCCACCAACATCAGTACAGTTGTTAACACACTATATATCAGTGTCCTGTAATAAGCCCACCAACATCAGTACAGTTGTTAACACACTATATATCACTTTCCTGTAATAAGCCCACCCACATCAGTACAGTTGTTAACACACTATATATCAGTGTCCTGTAATAAGCCCACCAACATCAGTACAGTTGTTAACACACTATATATCACTTTCCTGTAATAAGCCCACCCACATCAGTACAGTTGTTAACACACTCTATATCACTGTCCTGTAATAAGCCCACCAACATCAGTACAGTTGTTAACACACCCTATATCAGTGTCCTGTAATAAGCCCACCCACATCAGTACAGTTGTTAACACACTCTGTATCTTTGTCCTGTTTATTACTTCTTTTAAAGATTGTATTATTTTCATTTCTATTTTTTTAATTCATACAACAATTAACTGTGATGGATATTTAGGATTTGGTGTTGCTTACCTCAGTTAGATTTGTACCGTCCACATTAACTCTGTAAATGCGTTTCAGGGCAGAATCACTAAAGTAAATCTCTTTGTTGGCAACATGAACATCTAGTCCAGCAATGGACCTCACACCTAGCAGGGGGATCGCCACATAGGAGTGAAGGTCAAGGTCAGCATGGACAATGGCCGTGTGGCTGGTCACTATCAAGGATGGCTTGGTCAAGTCTGCCAAATACAAAAACCACACAAAGCTGAGTAGTGCAAACCGGAATTTTGTCAAATTTGTCCGAGAATGAGGGAGTTATTTTTATTTAATTTCTCATCATGCACAGTTGTAAGTTTGTTGTCTTTTGTTTCTCTCTCATTTTTTTTCTTTTTTTTTTCTACATTTTCTTTTCTTTATTGTCATTATTATTATCATAAGTTCAGTTCTTGCTGACAACTTTGCTATTGTTCAAGTAATTATTGTTTTCAATCTCAAGCTTTCTCTGGTGAAATGCTACTGAAAACAAACACTAAAGTTATCACCTAAATGTCAGACATAATTTTTCTACTGTTAATACAGTCCTCATGGTGAGATTGGCAGGGAAGAAGAGAGAGGATGAATGGCAGGAGGAGGCAGAAGAGCCAGAAAGAACAATTCTACTTACTCCTGTCAGCGGCACATTTGTGGTGGTCAACAAGTGTGTAACCTTCTCCACAGGCACACTTATAGGATCCCTTTGTATTGATACACTGCTGACTGCAAGTTCCGGCCACCTCACACTCATCCCAGTCTGTAACACAGTCAGGGGAGGTAATACATGTATTCAGGGGAGAAAAGGAAATTTATTAAAGGAAATAATCAACAGTTGCAAGAAAATCAATGACTATCAAGGGAGATAACTAATAATTCTAATATTGGGGAAAGAAATAAATAGTTGCATCTTGAAATATCGATGTTCTCACTTAGTCAGGGGAGACAAATCAAAGGCTTACCAACACACAACTTAGGCCCGCGGAGTCGATGACCTGGTGGACACATACACTCTGCCCCACGAGGAGTCTGGAGACACATAAAGCTACAGCCACCGTTATTGACCTTACAGTCATCATTGTCTGAAATAAAAAATCATTGTAGCAGGTTTTCCATACATAGGCATAACCAATATACCAGAACTCTTTTTATAATATATCCTTTATAAAAAGAACGAAACAAGAGGCAAATGGCCTAAACAGTTACCTGACTCATCTCAACCAAACTTGAACTCTGTAAATTATAATCAAATCAGTCCTATTGTTAAAGCCTTTTGAGATCATATTGATATAAGGCTGCATACTGAGT
The DNA here is from genome assembly GCF_031769215.1 of Ylistrum balloti. Taxonomy (NCBI): domain Eukaryota; kingdom Metazoa; phylum Mollusca; class Bivalvia; order Pectinida; family Pectinidae; genus Ylistrum; species Ylistrum balloti. The sequence continues at coordinate 223,322 of NW_026782645.1, read as the reverse complement.
TTCATTAAATAAGGTCTGTAACAAATACCCAAGTACCAGTATATGGGTTTGAGAAATAATAGAGTGTGAAAATGTGTACCCCAGTACCTGTCAAAAAACATTCATTAGGAAACATTCTGTCTGTGTTTACATCAAGCATGTGTACACACAGGAGACTTGTTTACTGTACTTGTTACCAAGGACAATGCACAAGGATTTCTGTATGAGATTATGTCACATGATTCGCTGCTCTTATTCATTTATGTTAGCATGCTTTGATTCCTGGTTGAAACTTTTGCTGGGGTTGTTCCTTCAATGTAGTTGTCAAGCACAATAACTCTGTCAAATACGGTAATGTCTCAATCCCACTTTACAATAACTCTGTCAAATACGGTAATGTCTCAATCCCACTTTACTACCTGTTACATCGGTGGAAGTAACACCATCCTGCCATATTTACAGTAAGCTTGACAGGCAAGTTTTGTTAACTTAAGACCTGATGTGATTTGTCTCCAGATCATTTAAATTACAAAACAGTTGATAGGTGCGAAGAAAGGAATACAATAATATCGTCAGTGAAACATTGTGTTCAGATATGGTTAATTTCTATTTGGTCCCTGAAGTTACAAGCACTTTTCAACAAGGTAACTAAAATAAGACCCAAAATTTTGAACCCCTGACAGCCCTAATAATCCATTTAAATTTACTGAAGTTATCATGTTCACAAGGTTCAATATTGACAAGCTACAAAGGGCCATAACTCTGTAAATAAATCAGTCCAATCTTTGAATTTATCAAAGATCTTAACGGTACAAGGCTGTAACGAAGTTTCATCAAGTTATCATGTTCACAAGTTCTATGGAAATTAACCTGTAGAGGGCTATAACAGTGCAATTTTTTATCAAATTGGTCCCATTGTCAAAGTAATTTGAAATCTTAAAAGACTCAATATCATGTAACATTAACGTCAATTCAAATTTGCTGAAAATATCATGTTCACAAGGTCTGATGGTAATGAAACTGAAAGGGGCTTAACTCTATATGTTACAATCAAATTAGTCTCGTTGTTGATATGAAATATTAATATAAAGCTGAATACCACATTTTATTACAAGAGGCCCATTGGGATTTAATGGTCATCTGACTATAAAGAACCATATAAGATAGACGCCCAACGGGCCTGAATTGTTCAACTTTGCTAGAACTTACAAAAAAGTCTTTGTCAGTTCGTAAAGTCAATTTCTGCAAACTTGAAATTCTATTCCTCATACATATTCCACACAAAAACCATAACAAAGGACTTACTGCTTGTTTATTTATTTCTTGTAATTTAAATTTTAAGTTCTCTAAACATTTGACCTTGAAAGTAGCTCAAGCTTAATAATATGAATAGATTTGGTAGCCCTTCATCTAATTATGTTACAGAACCAATATCAATAGCCTGGACCTTTTGAATATTGAGATTTCCACATATTTGACCTCTGTGACCTAGAAAGTGGGTGAAGGTTATTCATATGGACAATCTTGGTAGCCATTCAACCCAGAATGCTATACAGGCCCAATGTCAGCATCCCGTATAGTGAGAAGTCAAAATTATAAATTGTTTGAGGCAGATGACAGACATTGGACAAAAGAGGACTTAAAAAAGCAACAGTTCTACAAAAGACATCAACATCAGAAACAGATGATTGAATATATGACTGAATCTGTTAAAATCAGGCATCCATTTCTGTAGACTATTTTACTGCATTCCAAATATACATTTCTGAAAATTTAGTTGGGTTTTAAGTCACTCACTACAGATGGCGCTCTCATCATGACCTCCAGGACAGTCATCATTTCCATCACACACCAGAGACGTGTTGACACAGACACGGAATTCTCCCGGACACTGCCACTGGTGTGAGGGACAGCGGAATGGTGGAGGTGCTACAATATGGAAGACAATGTCATATTAACATGATTACAAAAGACTTGTCAGATAACTGAATTGTTTATATCTAACAAACATCAATTTAGTATTTACTGGTTGTCAAGGCTACTGATACATACGACAGTTGAGGTTTTGGTCCTCGTCACTGTTATCACCACAGTCATCATCTCCATCACACATCCATGACTTGGCAATACAGCGTCCATTTTTACACCGGAATCGCTCAAATGAACATGTCGGTGTAGCTGTAGATTGATACAAATGTTGAATTTATAAAAGAAGTATATAGTTATCAACCACATGACTATTAAATGAATGTGGCAAAAATTATGAAATAAGATTTTGCAGTTATTCTAAATAGATTTGATTAAATTATTTAAACATATCCTGTGCCATTCATGAAACAAAAACCTACAATATTTGTTAAGAATTCCTGAACATCCCTTCTAATATACAGTTCATTGATTCAAATATGCTGGAGAAGAAATCCAAAAAATGTTTTTCAAGATGGCAGTTATGGCAGCCACCTTGGATTTCAGAACAATCAAAAAAAATAAAAGCTTGGTCAGGACCATCTCTAGATCATTCCAGGTAAGTTAGAACTATATCTAGCTGAATTTAAGAGTAAAAAGCGTGCATGACACTGAACACTTCAGTAAAACTTATAAAGAATGTGTATTGTTCCTGATTCTGTTTAAATTTAAAGCAATGCTTCGTTGATGAAGCAGAAAATGTAGGTCACAGTGACCTGAATTTGACATCCTGGTGTATTTTTCCAACACTGATTTCTGACAGTGTAATACTAACAACATCTACAACAGATATCAACACAAAGCAAACAGACTGAAACAAGGCCATCAGGAAATTGCACTCACGACAGTCATCTGGTTCGTCAGACCCATCGGGGCAGTCAGACTGGCCATCACATTTCCATGTCAGAGGAATACAACCCCCCTGTGTACAGTTAAACTCTTCCTTCAGACAGCCATCCTCTCGTGATGCTTAACAAACAAAAAAGACACAAACTTAGTACCAAAATTAGAATCAGGACTAAAAAGACCTAAATTATAGCAGGATTTTACAATGAAAAAATATGTTTCAGGGGTTTAATGTAGTTACATAGGCTCAAAACCAAGAACATGAATTTTCCGGAACTTTTAAATTTTATTCTTCCATCAATCGCTTATAAACTGTTAATGAGATCAGTGCTGATTATGATATTTTCAACATTTTTTTAAAACTTCTTTCTCAAATAGACTAACAATTCAACAACAACCCCAATCCCCAAACCCTTCACCTTAAAAACTTTTTTAAATGCCTTTCAGCTATTTACACTGAATACAATTTCATCAATCTGCTTCATGCCAAGTGACCTTGACCTAGAAATGTCGAGAGTTATGAGAGTATTTAGATATTGAGAATTTAGATGGACAGAGTACTTACGACAGTCCACTTCATCACTGCTGTCTCGACAATCTGGTGCACCATCACAATGATAACGTTCGGGGATACACTGTCTCTCTGTCTTACAGGTCCATTTCCCTTCTGTACAGTTCAGGGGGGGACAATCCTGTTCGTCCGACTCATCAAAACAGTCTCTGGATCCATCACATAGTTTACTGTCTGGGATACATCGCTTATCCCCACACTGGTAGTAGTCTGCCGCACACGTGTGTGTCTCTGGTTGCAAATGTAAAATACATAATCGCAAATCAAGTATTTTTGAAGTAGCCATATTTTTGCTGCTTTTCCGCAATATTTCAATTTTTGTCAGTTTAAATATTTTGCAGAAGAGATTTTAAGATGGTGAAATATTTTGAGCGACCCATTCTCTAATGTACATTCATTGGAGTCCTTTTCTCCAGCATTCTGTGTTCAGACAGGCACTTTCCTGTGAAGATGATATTGTTGAGTTCAGATGTTACGGCATTGTTTGAAATTATTTTAATTTTAAGGTCTTTGATTTTAGAATACTTTTGTAAGAACACCACTGTCACATCTTCAGTAAATGAAGAACATTTCATGGAGGTTTTTAAACAATGTAATTGGCAATACATACCAAGTACAAATAATAAATATGGTTGATAAAATAGTTATTCTGTTTTTGTTCTATTCGTATTTTTACTTCTATAAAAAACTACCTTTTTCCTGTAACTATTTACTGTTACTTTATATAGAACTATTTATAATAACCACTGCAACTAATTATAGACACTTTTTACTCTGATTATTTACTGACTGCTTACTTAAACTATTTATAATAACTATTACTGTTACAAAGAAAAGGAGATTCATTTTCTGACAGAAAATCTTCTAAAACTGTTGGTAGGTCTTCCACAGATGGATTCCTAACGGAATACCGAGTCAATATTTACTTACTGACTACTTTCAGTATTTTTACTTACCACAAAAACTCCCTTCGTCTGACCCGTCCCCGCAGTCATTGTCAGTATCACACTTAAAACGATAGTGTATACACAAGGTGTTGTTGCACTGGAACTGATTCTGACGACACTTCTTAACCGCTGTCATAGAAATGAATAAACTCTCATTCTTTTGAATTTGATTCTTTGTTTCCTGGACAATCTTGTCCAACACAGTATAACAATGCAATGAAAAATTTTAACTGCAGTAAGAAATTTACAATAACAGATGTTGAATCTGTGTGTATACTCACGGCAATTTTTCTCGTCTGACATATCTCCACAGTCATCATCTCCATCACAATGCCAGAGTTTGCCGATACACTTTCCGTTTTTACAGTGGAACTGATGAGGAGGACACGTTGTTCCTTGTAACGATAACAAAGTTATTTGTCCATTTTCTTCATACTGGCCTACTAGAAACATAATTCTATTGATGAAGCATCTCTATTCATTATTTATATCTCACACTCTATCATAATATACATAATTAGCCCTAGGGTGAGCTAATTGCAGGAGAATATCATTTACTTTCAATTCTAATGAACAGAAACAGACACCGGTGGGCTTATTTCCTGACAGGGAATGTACAGTATATTAGAGTGACTTGACCTTAATCAAAAACTGTTTTTTTAAAGAGGCCAAACAGACATTTATCTTTCATTGGTTATCTACCATAAGTATCCTACATTAAGTCTAAGGGTCAACACATTACTACTTACTCAAAATATGGGGGTAGGCTTATTACAGGACAATTAACTCAGGGGTCAACACATTACTACTTACTCAAAGTCAGGGGGTGGGCTTATATCAGGACAATTAACTCAGGGGTCAACACATTACTACTTACTCAAAGTCAGGGGGTGGGCTTATTACAGAACAATTAACTCAGGGGTCAACACATTACTACTTACTCAAAGTCAGGAAGTGGGCTTATTACAGGACAATTAATTCAGGTGTCAACACATTATTACTTACTCAAAGTCAGGGGGTGGGCTTATTACAGGACAATTAACTCAGGGGTCAACACATTACTACTTACTCAAAGTCAGGAAGTGGGCTTATTACAGGACAATTAATTCAGGGGTCAACACATTACTACTTACTCAAAGTCAGGGGGTGGGCTTATTACAGGATAATTAACTCAAAGGTCAACACATTATTACTTACTCAAAGTCAGGGGGTTGGCTTATTACAGGATAATTAACTCAAAGGTCAACACATTATTACTTACTCAAAGTCAGGGGGTTGGCTTATTACAGGATAATTAACTCAAAGGTCAACACATTATTACTTACTCAAAGTCAGGGGGTGGGCTTAAAACAGGACAATTAACTCAGGGGTCAACACATTACTACTTACTCAAAGTCAGGGGGTGGGCTTATTACAGAACAATTAACTCAGGGGTCAACACATTACTACTTACTCAAAGTCAGGAAGTGGGCTTATTACAGGACAATTAATTCAGGGGTCAACACATTACTACTTACTCAAAGTCAGGGGGTGGGCTTATTACAGGACAATTAATTCAGGTGTCAACACATTATTACTTACTCAAAGTCAGGGGGTGGGCTTATTACAGGACAATTAATTCAGGGGTCAACACATTACTACTTACTCAAAATCAGGGGGTGGGCTTATAACAGGACAATTAACTCAGTGGTCAACACATTACTACTTACTCAAAGTCAGGGGGTGGGCTTATTACAGGACAATTAATTCAGGGGTCAACACATTACTACTTACTCAAAGTCAGGGGGTGGGCTTATAACAGGACAATTAATTCAGGGGTCAACACATTACTACTTACTCAAAGTCAGGGGGTGGGCTTATTACAGGACAATTAATTCAGGGGTCAACACATTACTACTTACTCAAAGTCAGGGGGTGGGCTTATTACAGGAGAATTAACTCAGGCGTCAACTACTTTCTTGGAAGTCAGCGGATGGCCTTATTGCACCACAATGAGTTTGGGGCAATTCTAAATTTAGATGGGCTTTTTACCAGATAGGGCTATCTGGATGGTTATGGTATTGTACACCACTTGTTGCTATAGAAACGTTTTTTGTAACCAGTGATACATACTCTTGTCACAGTCAGTCTCATCCGAGTGATCAAGACAGTCATTATCCTGGTCACATCTGAAGGCTTGTGGAATACACCTTCCATTTGCACAGCGAAAGTTTCCAGGCAAACATTCGATAGTCCTGTTTTCAGTGGGATCACTAACACAATCTCGCTGGCTCTCCGCAATCTTTTTCCCAAATGGACAACCACAGACCCTACCAAGTGCACCAGAGTCCCTAGAATAGGGCACGGGAAAGCAAAAGTGTGAACAATCCCCATTGCGATTCTGACATGGATGATTTTCTGAAATGCAAAATCAGAAAACAAAATGTGATTCATCTGACTTATATTATCAAGAATCTAACAGAGTCAACATGACAGATAAATATTTTATAGGGAGATGTGATAGTACATACACAGACTTGATGTTAACACTGACCAGAAGGATCGTCTAGTTCTGTCTGGACGCCAGACCAGTAAACAATAAATTGTGAAATCAAATTTTAATCAAACATTTTAATTATCAGCTAGAAATATTTATGTGGATGTACATTCCAAGGCTGGAGAAATCTGGACAATTATTTGAAAACTTTCTGTACCAGAGATGGAAAACTAACATTCAACAACATAGGAACCTTGCAGCATCAGCGATAATAAGGTAGTTACTTTCCTGTGTTTCTTTAATAAATATATCCATCTCGGGTCATGACAGTAAAATTGTGATTTCATTTCCTGACATAGAAAAGAATTGTTAAAAATATATTAATGTTCTAAACAAGATTTCAATAAATACTTCAACTTTCATCAAAATGCAACTACAGACAGTCAATACCATTTTTGGTTGAAAGTTCAGACAGCTTTTTTGCATCACAAGGGGAGACAACTGGATTTATATTGTGAAAAATGTCACCAACTAGTTTGCACAAAATGCCTTTCTTCTGTGTATTACATCCAAACTGTTTGTGAACTCAATCACTCCTCTAGATGTTAAAAACTTTATCAACAAAACAGAACAAAATGACCTGGTACAAGTCAGGGAATATATCACTTCTGCTGATTTATTACTCAAAGACAATACCAGTCATTTTGAGAAACTTTCACACCAACTAAAAAATCAAACAGATCAACTTAAATATGAACTACAGGGTAGATCTATTTACAGCACAGACACTCTCAGTTTATAAACAGATGGAAGAGGACAACACCAGGATGATACAGAAATACAAACAAGAGACTTTGTCTCAGGTGAGCTAAAAAGAACTGCAGATGTACAACAAACAACTACAGGAAAATAAAAGTGACAGTTCAGCATGGTTTTCACCTACAGAAAGATCAAATTTTCTATCATATATTTTCCTATTAACATCTGTAATATTACATATGATATACATTAGCTCTCACTGGTATAAATGTTTAGTCAATTTTAATCACAAGTATGTAGTCAGAATTGATATTATTTCTACAGTGCAGATCTGGGGTGTGTAGTGTGGGATAGTATGATCCCCACAGTGAAGATCTGGGGTATGTAGTGTGGGATGATATGAACCCCACAGTGAAGATCTGGGGTGTGTAGTGTGGGATGATATGATCCCCACAGTGAAGATCTGGGGTGTGTAGTGTGGGATGATATGATCCCCACAGTGAAGATCTGGGGTGTGTAGTGTGGGATGATGTGATCCCCACAGTGAAGATCTTGGGTGTGTAGTGTGGGATGATGTGATTCTCACAGTGAAGATCTGGGGTGTGTAGTGTGGGATGATGTGATCCCCACAGTGAAGATCTGGGGTGTGTATTGTGGGATAATATGATCCCCACAGTGAAGATCTGGGGTGTGTTTATGATCCCCACAGTGAAGATCTTGGGGTGTGTAGTGTGGGATAATATGATCCCCACAGTGAAGATCTGGGGTGTGTATTGTGGGATAATATGATCCCCACAGTGAAGATCTGGGGTGTGTAGTGTGGGATGATATGATCCCCACAGTGAAGATCTGGGGTGTGTAGTGTGGGATCCCCACAGTGAAGATTTGTGTGTTTAGATCTGGGGTGATGTGTAGTGTGGGATGTATGTGATCCCCACAGTGAAGATCTGGGGTGTGTGATCCCCACAGTGAAGATAGTGTGGGATGATGTGATCCCCACAGTGAAGATTTGGGTGTGTAGTGTGGGATGATATGATCCCCACAGTGAAGATCTGGGGTGTGTAGTGTGGGATGATATGATCCCCACAGTGAAGATCTGGGGTGTGTATTGTGGGATAATATGATCCCCACAGTGAAGATCTGGGGTGTGTATTGTGGGATAATATGATCCCCACAGTGAAGATCTGGGGTGTGTATTGTGGGATAATATGATCCCCACAGTGAAGATCTGGGGTGTGTAGTGTGGGATGATATGATCCCCACAGTGAAGATCTGGGGTGTGTAGTGTGGGATGATATGATCCCCACAGTGAAGATCTGGGGTGTGTAGTGTGGGATGATATGATCCCCACAGTGAAGATCTGGGGTGTGTAGTGTGGGATGATACAGTGATCTGGGGTGTGTATTGTGGGATAATATGATCCCCACAGTGAAGATCTGGGGTGTGTATATGATCCCCACAGTGAAGATCTGGGGTGTGTAGTGTGGGATGATATGATCCCTACAGTGAAGATCTGGGGTGTGTATATGATCCCCACAGTGAAGATCTGGGGTGTGTAGTGTGGGATAATATGATCCCCACAGTGAAGATCTGGGGTGTGTAGTGTGGGATGATATGATCCCCACAGTGAAGATCTGGGGTGTGTTTATGATCCGCACAGTGAAGATCTGGGGTGTGTAGATGATGTGATGTGAAGATCTGGGGTGTGTAGTGTGGGATGATATGATCCCCACAGTGAAGATCTGGGGTGTGTATATGATCCCCACAGTGAAGATCTGGGGTGTGTATATGATCCCCACAGTGAAGATCTGGGGTGTGTAGTGTGGGATGATGTGATTTTCACAGTGAAGATCTGGGGTGTGTTTATGATCCCCACAGTGAAGATCTGGGGTGTGTAGTGTGGGATGATATGATCCCCACAGTGAAGATCTGGGGTGTGTAGTGTGGGATGATATGATCCCCACAGTGATCTGGGGTGTGTATGTGGGATGATATGATCCCACAGTGAAGATCTGGGGTGTGTATATGATCCCCACAGTGAAGATCTGGGGTGTGTATGTGGGATGATGATCCCCACAGTGAAGATCTGGGGTGTGTATGTGTGAAGATCTGGGGTGTGTATATGATCCCCACAGTGAAGATCTGGGGTGTGTATATGATCCCCACAGTGAAGATCTGGGGTGTGTAGTGTGGGATGATATGATCCCCACAGTGAAGATCTGGGGTGTGTATATGATCCCCACAGTGAAGATCTGGGTGTGTAGTGTGGGATGATATGATCCCCACAGTGAAGATCTGGGTGTGTAGTGTGGGATGATATGATCCCCACAGTGAAGATCTGGGGTGTGTAGTGTGGGATGATATGATCCCCACAGTGAAGATCTGGGGTGTGTAGTGTGGGATGATATGATCCCCACAGTGAAGATCTGGGGTGTGTAGTGTGGGATGATATGATCCCCACAGTGAAGATCTGGGGTGTGTATATGATCCCCACAGTGAAGATCTGGGTGTGTAGTGTGGGATGATGTGATTCTCACAGTGAAGATCTGGGGTGTGTTTATGATCCGCACAGTGAAGATCTTGGGTGTGTAGTGCGGGATGATATGATCCCCACAGTAAATATCTGGGGTGTGTATATGATCCCCACAGTGAAGATCTTGGGTGTGTAGTGTGGGATGATGTGATTCTCACAGTGAAGATCTGGGATGTGTTTATGATCCGCACAGTGAAGATCTGGGGTGTGTAGTGTTGGATGATGTGATTCTCACAGTGAAGATCTGGGGTGTGTATATGATCCCCACAGTGAAGATTTGGGGTGTGTTTATGATCCGCACAGTGAAGATCTTGGGTGTGTAGTGTGGGATGATGTGATTCTCACAGTGAAGATCTGGGGTGTGTAGTGTGGGATGATGTGATCCCCACAGTGAAGATCTGGGGTGTGTTTATGATCCGAACAGTGAAGATCTGGGGTGTGTAGTGTGGGATGATGTGATTCTCACAGTGAAGATCTGGGGTGTGTAGTGTGGGATGATGTGATTCTCACAGTGAAGATCTGGGGTGTGTAGTGTGGGATGATATGATCCCCAAAGTGAAGATCTTGGATGTGTATTGTGGGATGATGTGATCCCCACAGTGAAGATCTGGGGTGTGTAGTGTGGGATAATATGATCCCCACAGTGAAGATCTGGGGTGTGTAGTGTGGGATGATGTGATCCCTGGGATCCTCTGTATATAACAGATACACAAATAAGATATATTACCTGGTTTGCGCTGTATGGTTTTATCATAGATGGTGATGTCACGTAGAAACTCTATGCCACTTCTCAGAGTTGTCTGATAACGCCCCTCATAGTCTGTACGGATCAGCGACTCAAGCTTCCAGTCAGAAAAGTATATATGATCTGTAGCAAACACAAACTTTGTTAAAGTTGTACCCTTCCTTGACTTCTGACGTAGCTATGATTGGTAAATAATCTTTGATGGACAGTGTCATGCTAACCCTGACCTTTGACATATGGTATGTATTTGACCTCTGACATATAACAATCTTTAACATACAGAATATATATGACCTTTGACATTTTTGTCTGTGAGATATTTGATGTGAAGAGAAACATATCTGTAACATTTTACAGAGAGTGTAACTTTACACATCTCTGTACTTTTTATAGGGAGTGTAACTTTACACATCTCTGTACTTTTTATAAGGAGTGTAACTTTACACATCTCTGTACTTTTTATATGGAGTGTAACTTTACACATTTCTGTACTTTTTATAGGGAGTGTAACTTTACACATCTCTGTACTTTTTATAGGGAGTGTAACTTTACACATCTCTGTACTTTTTATAGGGAGTGTAACTTTACACATCTCTGTACTTTTACCGGGAGTGTAACTTCACATATCTGTACTTTTTATAGGGAGTGTAACTTTACACATTTCTGTACTTTTTATAGGGAGTGTAACTTTACACATTTCTGTACTTTTTATAAGGAGTGTAACTTTACACATCTCTGTACTTTTTATAGGGAGTGTAACTTCACATATCTGTACTTTTTATAGGGAGTGTAACTTTACATATCTGTACTTTTTATAGGGAGTGTAACTTTACACATCTCTGTACTTTTTATAGGGAGTGTAACTTTACACATCTCTGTACGTTTTATAGGGAGTGTAACTTTACATATCTATGTACTTTTTATAGGGAGTGTAACTTTACACATTACTGTACTTTTTATAGGGAGTGTAACTTTACTCATCTCTGTACTTTTTATAGGGAGTGTAACTTTACATATCTGTACTTTTTATAGGGAGTGTAACTTTACACATCTCTGTACCTTTTATAGGGAGTGTAACTTTACACATATCTGTACTTTTTATAGGGAGTGTAACTTTACACATCACTGTACTTTTTATACGGAGTGTAACTTTACACATCTCTGTACTTTTTATAGGGAGTGTAACTTCACATATCTGTACTTTTTATAGGGAGTGTAACTTTACACATTTCTGTACTTTTTATAGGGAGTGTAACTTTACACATCTCTGTACTTTTTATAGGGAGTGTAACTTTACATATCTGTACTTTTTATAGGGAGTGTAACTTTACACATCTCTGTACCTTTTATAGGGAGTGTAACTTTACTTATCTATGTACTTTTTATAGGGAGTGTAACTTTACACATTTCTGTACTTTTTATAGGGAGTGTAACTTTACACATCTCTGTACTTTTTATAGGGAGTGTAACTTTACATATCTGTACTTTTTATAGGGAGTGTAACTTTACACATCTCTGTACCTTTTATAGGGAGTGTAACTTTACACATATCTGTACTTTTTATAGGGAGTGTAACTTTACATATCTGTACTTGTTATAGGAAGTGTAACTTTACACATTTCTGTACCTTTTATAGGGAGTGTAACTTTACACATCTCTGTACTTTTTATAGGGAGTGTAACTTTACATTTCTGTACTTTTTATAGGGAGTGTAACTTCACATATCTGTACTTTTTATAGAGAGTGTAACTTCACATATCTGTACTTTTTATAGAGAGTGTAACTTTACACATCTCTGTACTTTTTATAGGGAGTGTAACTTTACATTTCTGTACTTTTTATATGGAGTGTAACTTTACACAACTCTGTACTTTTTATATGGAGTGTAACTTTACACATTTCTGTACTTTTTATAGGGAGTGTAACTTTACACATCTCTGTACTTTTTATAAGGAGTGTAACTTTACACATTTCTGTACTTTTTATAGGGAGTGTAACTTTACATATCTGTACTTTTTATAGGGAGTGTAACTTTACACATCTCTGTACTTTTTATAGGGAGTGTAACTTCACATATCTGTACTTTTTATAGGGAGTGTAACTTCACATCTCTGTACCTTTTATAGGGAGTGTAACTTTACACATCACTGTACTTTTTATAGGGAGTGTAACTTCACATATTTGTACTTTTTATAGGGAGTGTAACTTCACATATCTGTACTTTTTATAGGGAGTGTAACTTAACACAACTCTGTACTTTTTATAGGGAGTGTAACTTTACACATCTCTGTACTTTTTATAGGGAGTGTAACTTTACACAACTTTGTACTTTTTATAGGGAGTGTAACTTCACATATCTGTACTTTTTATAGGGAATGTAACTTCACATATCTGTACTTTTTATAGGGAGTGTAACTTCACATATCTGTACTTTTTATAGGGAGTGTAACTTCACATATCTGTACTTTTTATAGGGAGTGTAACTTAACACAACTCTGTACTTCTTATAGGGAGTGTTACTTCACATATCTGTACTTTTTATAGGGAGTGTAACTTCACATATCTGTGTTATCTATTACACTGATTATAACCAAAGAACTTTCATGCCTAAATATTTAGAAATATCGACTTCAGTAAGGAGACAACATATTGTTTAACAGTTGACCTACCTTTATAAGCTACAATACCAAATGGATGGGCAATGTTAACACCAACCAATGTTTTGACATCACCACCGTCTAAATCAGAATGTTGAATCCTACAAACAAGTAAGATAAAAAAACAAAAGGATACTAAACAATTGTGGGAAGCATCTGCTCCTTTGTAGAAATTTCCTTATTGTACTTAGGATCTATATTTCTGTCATTTCATATATAAACTTATATAGGAACTTTTCTTAAAAAGAAAGGTCAGAATGTTAAACTGAAATCTGTGGCAGTAGATATGGGCAAAATCCAATCTTTCCTACAGAAGGAGCAGGATTTTAAAGAATTTTCTCTATTTCTACTACTAGGTCCTGCCCCTCTGGCCTCATGGGGGCTGAGACCCATTGTTATAATAACATTTTGCTCCCTTTCCCTAAAGGATTCTTCTGATCAAATTTGGTCAAAATCCACTCAGTCACTCATGACAAGTAGCGATTTGCAGAAAAAGATGACAGACGGATGACAGATGCCAGCTGTATGGCATAAGCTCACTGGTCCTTCAGACCATGTGAGCTTATAAACATGGCTCTATTCACACTAGAACCTCTCACTCAATCATAATACACAGATTTTTCATCTCTATCAGTTGTTTTACCTGTCAAAGTAAGCATCCACCCAGAATAGTCGATCTGTGTCAAAGTCAATACTTAGACCGTTTGGCCAGCCAAGCTCAAATTGTCGAATCTTGGTCATGTTTTTCCCATCACCATACGTACGTGCAAGGTATGGACTCTGCATGGAACTCTTCATCCAGTCCGAGAAAAACAGCCAACTGTCAACAATGAAACAAAATATTAAGTATGCTTATTTCTCTTAAGGTCTGGAAATTCTTTGCCAATCTGAATCAGCACTATTGTCTCCCTGCACAACAGATGTTACACAAGTATCTTTTAGTTGAACCTTTGGGTCTATTGAACTTAAAAAATTCAGAATAAACAGAAATAAATGAACTTTGTCAAATTGAAAAAAAAGTTTTTTTTACACAATATGGTGTTAATACCAGACATAGACCCTGGAGAGTTGGACAGATATGTTTGTAGTGAAACAAGACAGCATTACCCTTTGAGTGGGTGTACAACAACAGAGCGAGGTTTTCCCATGCCCGACAGCAGTACGCGCGTTTCCTCAGGATGATGGAGTCGTAGGACGGACACTGTGCTGCGATAAAAGTCGGTGTAGTAAAGGTTACGCGATATCCAATCCACACTCAGTCCCTCCACCGACCGTACATCTTTCACCGTCAAGGGCATTGGCTCTGACGTAAGCATAAAAAAGAAAATATCAGAACAAGTGACATGTATATATGGTCTGCAATGCTCACCTAGACAGCAAAAACTCAAATATTTTCATCCATATTTATCTTGTTAAGGATTTCCCAAAGAAGAATTTAAAAGTTTAAATCTACTCCCCTATTGGGCCCTATCCCTCTCCTTCTACCCTTTTGTGTGAAAATTTAGTCCCTTTCACATATGGATACCTTTGTTTTTTCGATGTAAATACACCTTTACATTACAATGGAACCCACTTAATGTCACATCTGTTAATGTCACTTTCTGGTTAATATCACATTTCTTTAAAACACTGATTTTTTCTTATATATTCTGTGTAATCCAACATCTGATAATGTCGCTTATATTCATGTTGGCAACACTTAATATCACTTGATTTTGCCGACTATCACAAAAAAAAAAAAAAAAAAAACAGCTAAATGACAGGTAAATGAGGACAGGAGCTATGGATTCATTATGTAAACATTGTCACTGTGCTACTAGCCAACTTTTCACACCTTCTGACTCCTGAACAATAAGATTAACTGCTTAGGGTCCAGCTTGGTCAAAGGAAGTCTAGTCAGAAGAGAATCAACCATGAACTATACTTTACGATAAGTTGTGTTTGTTTTGTTTCTTTTCACAAAGACCTAAGTGACACCAAACTGCGATGTGTCAATGTTGTCATTACGAATGTTGCCATTTTTTAAATTTACTAGAACACATTTCTGACAAAACGCTTCAAATGCTAAAATATGAAGTCTGGATTAAGCGTAATTTATCATAGAAAAATTATCACACATGTCCTGAATAGCTTTGCTGGGTCGCTTATATCTTTGCTGATATGGTAATCATTTTTCCCAGATGATTCATTCTGGGTGAAAAACGTATCATCTACAATAAAGATTAGAAATCGAATCCATCAAAATGTCATAACGTTGATGTTCTAATATTTCTTTAAATCATTTATTTCTTAAATTATCGCCAGCACTGGTAAGATGACAGTAAAATGTTATGAAATCCTATGTCGTGTTTTACAACATCTGATTGACCATTATAAATTACCACTAATTTAACAGCCAATGAAACATGGCGTTGCAAAGGTGAACAATTCACACTCTGTTGGCTATTTCTATTGGCAAGAATCAAGTTGTGATCTTCAGCACACATTTTATCGAAGTTGCAAAGATACAAACTGTATATATATCAACTTTGCGATGAAGCACCATTATGAAGCCTATACAGTAATGGATGAAATTATACGGCAAAATTCAGTTGATGACATAGCAGTGTCATGTACAAGTCTGTCCATGTGCAAATGAATATGACATAAATTGTCATGATTGTTCACAATAATTTATGATAGCAGTTTAGATATTTCAAAGAATAAACGAACAAAAGTCGAGGAAAATCACTGTTCTTATGTAAAAAACAAATCATATTAAAAATTTCTTGTCTTCGAACCATTTCTGTTAGAAACAAGTCAGTTTGGCGCATCTGAAAATTAACTTTCAGGTTTAGATGTTAGGATAAATGTGCCAACTGTTAATATCATGTTCTGCTTATTATCACATTTCCCTCTGACAAATGGAACATGATATTAAGTGGGTTTCACAGTAACAGAAGACAAAGAACTGTAAGATTTCCCACGGTTCACATAAATTTAGGACCCCACCTCCTGTATCATATCTAAGACATATTACTTCAATTAGATTTTGACAAAATCATTTAATCTGTCCAGAAGAATTTCTCCTCCTTTGGGCTCTTTGTACAATACAATTCCATCTTGAATTATATAGTTTGACCTACTATCTGTGCTGTTGACTTTAGCATGCATTATAGCATAGTTCCTGATGTCGCTGAAGTAAATCTTCTCGTCTTCTGCATCATAGTCAAGAGCAACGTAATTTACTCCTTGTCGACCAGAGTTCTTAGCAAAGACCTGAGGGATGGCATCGACCTTGTAGCTGGTGTCTCTAACAGGTATTCCTCGGAGAGAATATTTTGCAGCAAACATTAAAATGGAGCTGGTCTCTAAAACAGTGAAAGACATTTGGTTATATTATCTCTTAGTCACAATTATCACAATTATCACAATTATCACAATAACTGTTTTATCAGAAGACAAGAAATGGGGACATAGAGACATTAAATATGTAAATTTGAAGGTCTGAATAATTCTCTCTTATCACAGACTTCTGACACAGTTGTCAGAGGTCATCAATGACCTTGAGTATATGTCAAGGGCAAATGAATTTTACCTATGAAAGCTTTTCCTGGTAGAACTTTTCAAAACACTTTCTCTTACTTTAACTTTTATTTTACAACAATAGCAAAACAAGTTACAGTCACATAAGTTTATAAAAACTTTTTATGGCCAGTCGATGGAAAAACGTGAGTGTTCTTACTGAGGGAGTGAACCAGAGAAGTGGCAGAAACTTGATTTAACTGTAGATATAATGAGCCTGTTAATCTGGACAGTAGTCCTGACAGGTGACTTACTTGTACAATTGACCTGATTTTTAGCAAGGTGAAATCCAACATCACATAAACACCTGTATCCCAGACCTTTGTTGTCGTTGACATGGCTGAGTACACAAAAATGTTGGCACTTGGCTGCATGACATGGACTGGCTATGAAAAGAGATTAAATTTTCCACAGAAATGCATCGTAAAGTTGAAAAGGATTTTTCTGTTTCTCCAACGATACTGTCTTTTATATATTTCCCTAATTTAAGGAATGTTCATATGTTTATGAAACATACACCAGATTTGAAGTTTTCTGAATAAACAATATTCACCATCATAGAAACTAACGATTGTAAACCTGTGTTCTACAGAAGTGAATGTTCTGCAGAACCCTCTGTCTATAAAGATTACCAAGAAAACCACTAGTAGGCCCAGATTCCAAAACAGGATGCTTGCAGCCATTTTTCAGTTTTGATTTGACTCAAAATTGAATTTTAGAATGCCAGTTTAATACTGAAGTTACATTTGAGAAAGAAAATTGAGGATGGCCAGCTGGAATATTCAACTCTGGATTTAGAGTAAATTCAAAGTGGGTAACTTTATTTATCGAAGTTTCATAAAAACAAAAAAACACAATAGCAGGAATCCTATATATGTCACGTTTTCATATGAAACAAAAAAATCCCAAAAGCACAAAACTGGATATGGCAAAAATAATATGCTGGCCATGACATTTAAACATTTCTCACCTCGTTTGTTAATGATAACATCTGGGTATCGCTGAAGCACCTTCACGGTTTTCATCTTGAGCAGTTTGTTTATGTAAATCTGTTTCGGAGCATCCTTTCCAAACTTGCTGACACGAAGGACACCTGTCCGTGTGGCATCTGCCAAGAACAGCTGGTCTTCGAGTAAGGTGACTGGACTTTGGTTTATAGACAATACCTCACTGCTTTATTGTCTCCCCCCCCCTTAATGTTTGTTTCATATGAGTAATAATCACTGCTTTATCTGTCTCCCCCCCCTTACCAACCATACACCATATACACTATAGCCTCACTGCTTTATCTGTCTCCCCCCCACACTTACCAACCATACACCATATACACTATAGCCTCACTGCTTTATCTGTCTCCCCCCCCCCACTTACCAACCATACACCATATACACTATAGCCTCACTGCTTTATCTGTCTCCCCCCCCACTTACCAATCATACACCATATAGCCTCACTGCTTTATCTGTCTCCCCCCCCCCACTTACCAACCATACACCATATACACTATAGCCTCACTGCTTTATCTGTCTCCCCCCCCCACTTACCAACCATACACCATATACACTATAGCCTCACTGCTTTATCTGTCTCCCCCCTTACCAACCACTACACCATACCATATACACTACCTCATATACCCTTTATCTGTCTCCCCCCCCACACTTACCAGCCATACACCATATACACTATAGCCTCACTGCTTTATCTGTCTCCCCATACACCATATACCCCTCACTTACCAACCATACACTATAGCCTCACTGCTTTATCTGTCTTCACTCCCCCACTTACCAACCATACACCATATACACTATAGCCTCACTGCTTTATCTGTCTCCCCCCCACTTACCAGCCATACACCATATACACTATAGCCTCACTGCTTTATCTGTCTTCCCCCTCCCCACTTACCAACCATATACACTATAGCCTCACTGCTTTATCTGTCTCCCCCCCCCCACTTACCAACCATACACCATATACACTATAGCCTCACTGCTTTATCTGTCTCCCCCCTCCCCACTTACCAACCATATACACTATAGCCTCACTGCTTTATCTGTCTCCCCCCCCCCCACTTACCAGCCATACACCATATACACTATAGCCTCACTGCTTTATCTGTCTCCCTCCCCCCCACTTACCAACCATACACCATACACTATAGCCTCACTGCTTTATCTGTCTCCCCCCTCCCCACTTACCAACCATATACACTAGAGCCTCAATGCTTTATCTGTCTTCCCCCCCCCCACTTACCAGCCATACACCATATACACTATAGCCTCACTGCTTTATCTGTCTCCCCCCTCCCCACTTACCAACCATATACACTAGAGCCTCAATGCTTTATCTGTCTCCCCCCCCCACTTACCAACCATACACCACATACACTATAGCCTCACTGCTTTATCTGTCTCTCCCTCCCCACTTACCAACCATACACACTATAACACTATAGCCTCATTGCTTTATCTGTCTCCCCCCCACTTACCAGCCATACACCATATACACTATAGCCTCACTGCTTTATCTGTCTCCCCCCCCCACTTACCAGCCATACACCATATACACTATAGCCTCACTGCTTTATCTGTCTCCCCCCTCCCCCCAACCATCAATGCTTTATCTGTCTTCCCCCCCCCCACTTACCAACCATACACCATACACTATAGCCTCACTGCTTTATCTGTCTCCCCCCCCCACTTACCAACCATACACCATATACACTATAGCCTCACTGCTTTATCTGTCTCCCCCCCCACTTACCAGCCATACACCATACACCCTATAGCCTCACTGCTTTATCTGTCTCCCCCCCACTTACCAGCCATACACCATACACCCTATAGCCTCACTGCTTTATCTGTCTCCCCCCCACTTACCAGCCATACACCATATAGCCTCACGGCTTTATGTCTCCCCCCCCCCTTACCAACCATACACCATATACACTATAGCCTCACTGCTTTATCTGTCTTCCCTCCCCCACTTACCAACCATACACCACATACACTATAGCCTCACTGCTTTATCTGTCTCCCCCCCACTTACCAACCATACACCATACACCCTATAGCCTCACTGCTTTATCTGTCTCCCCCCCCCCCACACTTACCAACCATACACCATATACACTATAGCCTCACTGCTTTATCTGTCTCCCCCCTCCCCACTTACCAACCATATACACTAGAGCCTCATTGCTTTATCTGTCTTCCCCCCACACTTACCAACCATACACCATATACACTATAGCCTCACTGCTTTATCTGTCTCCCCCCCCCCCGCCCCACTTACCAATCATACACCATATAGCCTCACTGCTTTATCTGTCTCCCCCCCACACTTACCAACCATACACCACATACACAAAAGCCTCACTGCTTGATCTGTCTCGCCCTCCCCACTTACCAACCATACACACTATAACACTATAGCCTCATTGCTTTATCTGTCTCCCCCCCACTTACCAATCATACACCATACACCCTATAGCCTCACTGCTTTATCTGTCTCCCCCCCCCCCCACACTTACCAACCATACACCATAAACACTATAGCCTCACTGCTTTATCTGGTATTATTACCAGGACCATACATATCACTATATCACTGCTTTCATCTTGATCTTTCCCCCACCAAGTTCATTTATTTCTTTGGAATTTTGTAGCTTTCTTCGTCCTTCTCCTTCAAAAATGAAAGTTCCATTAGATGGTATTATTGGCAGGAGATTTGATATCACTATATCTGTGGTCATCAAAGATACAGGAAACTGAATACCAAGAAAATGGTTCTGATAGAAATATTTGTTAAATAATGCCTGTATATTTGGATACAAACTTATATACAGTACACAAAATGTAATAAATGTATACTGTCCTCGCAATGAGATACAGAGACACTCTTTATTGGTATTTTCAACATTTTTTCCTTTCCCATATCATATATAAAATTATTTTAAATATTGCATTGGGAATTGTGGACCCACCCTTCAGTTGGGTCTAGAGCCACAGCTCTGGGATCCTGAAGGTCGTTGCCAACAACATTGGTCTGATACCCGGTTTGAGTGGAGAAGACATCAATGACCCTGGCACGCTGGTCCACCAGGTAAAGGTTGTATGTGATCCAGTCGTATGCAATGCTGTAGGGCCTGTACAACTCATTAAAGGGGAGCGTTTTGTTTTCCTGTGGCCGCTGCAGACTTGCCTGATATACCTGTGACATTTACTTCAAAAATAATCATTACGCTTATCACCAAGTGGAATTTTTTGTGACTTGAACAATTTTGAATATTCATGGTAAGTCAAGATACTCTGTGACATCACAGTGATGTCATAATATTCTGTGATGTCATAGTGATGTCATAATTCTGACAGCACAGTTGGGTCAAAATTCAGACATCATTGTGAGGTCATAATAATGTATAATGACATCATTAATTACATTTAGTTTTCACACATTTGTTAATTTTTCATCTTGCAATAACCTGGACCAAACACTTATTATAATTAACAGTTTTAATCAAATACATTGTATGGTCTATTTCTTAATACTACATTGTGTAGGGGAAGGTCCTACACACAAAGTTTGTTGGTATGACCTTGTATGAGTCCCTATTAGATCACTTAGCTTAACTGACAACGATAGATAAAAATGTATTACTATGGTACTGTGGAAGAGAAGTGATCAACATCATAATCATTGATCAGAAATAATATTTGTTTAAATCAGCATATCGATCGACAAACACAGAATTCTGAAACAAATATATCAAATTTCACATGAGTCACTGTCTCTAAATGGCCAGTGAATGTTAAAATTTAATTGTGTGTCAAATCTACCAGAAACGTTATGTATATAAGTAAGAGGCATAACCTTGTTAGCTTTGCTGTCAATCCAGAAGATTAGATTCCGTCGGACATCCAGTTCTAAATCCTCGGTCTCACCAAGT
Organism: Ylistrum balloti; assembly: GCF_031769215.1. Lineage (NCBI taxonomy): Eukaryota > Metazoa > Mollusca > Bivalvia > Pectinida > Pectinidae > Ylistrum > Ylistrum balloti. The sequence goes on along the minus strand of NW_026782645.1, from coordinate 201,326 downwards.
ATAATAGTAGACTGATTATCTCCCTTGGTACTCATACGTATGATTCGATCCTCAAGGCCGACAAACACAGGGCGGGAGGCAACTGAACAAAATTGTGAAAAGTAGTATTATAGGACATAAACACTTGAATTTCAAATAAGCAGGTAAACACACCATTCATTTATATAAACATAATTTTGACATTCCATACCTTCATCCATTTTATAACGCTCCCTCAAATGAATACACTCTTCCATACTTGTACAGAGATGTGCCCTCACATGATTTCTCTATGTCCCATTGCTCTACTCTCACAAATGATTTAGATTGGCCAAATGAATTCTATTTCATCTAATTTAATAAAGAAAAAAGATTTCTCTACCACAATTGAAATCATACTCCATTACTCACCTCAAGAAAAGACACACTTAAATTGTTACAAACATTTCACAATAAACAGGTTGAGTCAGTCTTCTATTATCAAAAATTCCATTGATTTCTGAATTTGGCTCTTACCAACTTCGGTGGTGACACATGCTCGGTTGTTATGGAGTGTGTAACCATGGAAACAGCTACACTGGTATGACCCTAGGGAATTCACACATTTCTGGTCGCAAAATCCCCAATGTTCACACTCATTAAAATCTGAACACAAAAAAAAAAAAAAAACAAAATGGATTACTCATAAAAATGCACAAAAAAAAAAAACTTACACATAACTTTTACATAACTTTAACATAACTTATACATAAATATAACATAACTTATACATAACTATTACTTAACTTACACATAACTTTTACATAACTATAACATAACTTTTACATAACTTTTTACATAACTATAACATAACTTTTACATAACTTTTACATAACCTAATCTTTCAATTGGTGCATAAAATTTTTTCTGTAATTATATCTGAAGACCTTTAAAAATTTGATAAAAAGGGTGACCTTACCAATACATGTACGATTGTCAGTCGGGTCCAGGCGATACCCCGTCTTACAAAAACAAGCGCCCCCTTGTGGTGTAGCATGGCAATCATGATCACATGAAAGACTGGCACATTGGAAAAAACCTGTACAAAAGATGACCTTTTAAGCTCACAATGATGCACATATACTGTACTGACTCTGTCACAATATCAAACTAACCCTGAATGGTTCCACCCCTTACGGTGACAAGATCAAACTAACCCTGAATGGTTCCACCCCTTACGGTGACAAGACCAAACTAACCCTGAATGGTTCCATTCCTTACGGTGACAAGACCAAACTAACCCTGAATGGTTCCATTCCTTACGGTGACAAGACCAAACTAACCCTGAATGGTTCCATTCCTTACGGTGACAAGACCAAACTAACCCTGAATGGTTCCACCCCTTACGGTGACAAGACCAAACTAACCCTGAATGGTTCCATTCCTTACGGTGACAAGATCAAACTAACCCTGAATGGTTCCACCCCTTACGGTGACAAGACCAAACTAACCCTGAATGGTTCCATTCCTTACGGTGACAAGACCAAACTAACCCTGAATGGTTCCCCCCTTACAGTGACAAGACCAAACCAACCCTGAATGGTTCTCCCCCTTACAGTGACAAGACCAAACTAACCCTGAATGGTTCCCCCCTTACAGTGACAAGATCAAACTAACCCTGAATGATTCCCCCCTTATGGTGACAAGACCAAACTAATCCTGAATGGTCTCTCCCCCCCTTACAGTGACAAGATCAAACTAAACCTAAATGGTTCCCCCCCCCCCCCCCAATGGTGCCCCCCTTACAGTGACAAGACCAAACTAACCCTGAATGGTTCTCCCCCTTACAGTGACAAGACCAAACTAACCTTGAATGGTTCCCCCTTACAGTGACAAGATCAAACTAACCCTGAATGGTGCCCCCCTTACAGTGACAAGACCAAACTAACCCTGAATGGTTCTCCCCCTTACAGTTACAAGACCAAACTAACCCTGAATGGTCTCCCCCTCCCCTTACAGTGACAAGATCAAACTAAACCTGAATGGTTCCCCCCTTATGGTGACAAGACCAAACTAACCCTGAATGGTCTCCCCCCCCCTTACAGTGACAAGATCAAACTAAACCTGAATGGTGCCCCCCTTACAGTGACAAGACTAAACTAACCCTGAATGGTTCTCCCCCTTACAGTGACAAGACCAAACTAACCCTGAATGGTTTCCCCCTTACAGTGACAAGACCAAACTAACCCTGAATGGTTCTCCCCCTTACAGTGACAAGATCAAACCAAACCTAAGTGGTCCAGACAATCTTTTATCCTGCAACTAGCACTTCCATCGTTTTCAGAATACACTTGCCTCATATATTTTTGCTGTATACGACAGTGAAGGAAAATAGTGTGTATTTTAATATATGTGTTAATTCTAAAGAATAACTTACTGAATTAACTTAGTTTAACAATATGAATAACTTTAATTACAGACAATTGTAATTATGTCACGGCTGAGTCGTAATTTTAACCTCAACTATGCAAATGTTAACACCGGTGTTCTGATGACGGCTAGCCTAGCTAGCTCAGACAAACTAATATTAAAACTGCATAATCCAGATGTTGATGCTCCATCTTCTAGGTAAACAAAGATTGAACAACAAACTGTTTGAAGTTTTGATGATCTGATTGTCAATCAGTGTAACAGCATAAATAGAATGTCTTAAAATATAAGCTTCATTTTGGCTCTGAACAGAAAGACAAAAGAGGCTCATCAGAGGGTCATCACTTTTTGCCTTTCTCCATCCTTACCAAAATACAAACTATGTTTTATGACAATGACCATCTCTCTCTCCCTCTCCCTCTCTCTCTCCCTCTCTCTCCCTCCGATTTCAAAACATAAAAATAAATACTTACAGGGTTTTAAGCTGGATCTAAAGATTCTCATAAATCATGACTGCAAACCAAAGGTCATTGCCAAACAACAGCTTAGTGGTAATAGCTCAGAATGGTCTGTATAGAGAACTTTGATTGGTCAACTTATTCGGGTAGCGACAACAAAAAGCAATCATAATACCATTACATTGACCTGAACTCTCCCCTTTGACTTCACCTTTGACCTTGACCGCATACTTACTACAGGTTTTAGCTTCATCATCACCATCTGGACAGTCAACAGAATTATCACAGACTTTGGAGACAGGGAGGCAATGACCAGATACAGGACACGCCCATTCTTTAGTGTTACAGGTGTAGGATTCTGGGAGACAGAAATAATCAGGATAAAGTTTTTCAGTTTAAACCATACCAAAACCATCTATATTATGATCAACCATTTTGTCCACATCAGAATTTGATTTGAAACTTTCATTACATTATCTGCTATAAATTGTAGAGCTCTTACAATTTCGGTTTTTTGATACAGTGGTCGGTTATAAAATGTGCTCAGATTTCAATACTCCATTAGTTCCGAGTTGGAATCTCAGCAGTAAAAGGCTACAAAACACCTCTGCTGGTAGAGGTCAGACTAAGGTCACAGAACAGACAGAATCCAGTATATATAGATCATTATGTTCATTTCTAAAGATTCTTCACAAACTCTGTCATCATTAATTAAATGACCATATAAGGAAGCATTGACTACAGATATAGAATATGTCAGCATTCTCTGTTCATGATCCCTACCATTTGCTTCCACCATGGTTTGCTTCCACCATTTTTTTTATTTATGCCAATTTTTGTTTACACCACAGTTAATTGTTTATGCCGTTGTATGTTTGTACTGTTATTTTTATAACTATTGTGTTTATAGTTTTAACAACTTTCAGTTTTTTCCTGATAATTTCTGATAAACTGATCTCTCTACGCTTTTGTATTAGGTACGTTATAGTGACTTACCACTGCAGCTTTATCTTGTAACTACTCCTCAAAAACATTATAAATACCAACAGTAAAACATCAACACTGATACTGACCACAACCATGCTCATCAGAGTTGTCACCACAGTCATTGTTGCCATCACACACCCAGTCCTGATCAACACACTTTTTATTCTGACAGGTGAACTGGTTACTAGAGCAGGCCTTGTACGCTGTGAACAGGTAAATTGAAAACTTGTTATCACAGGTAAAATATATAACTCGATATCACAGGTAAAATACATAACTTGTTATCACAAGTACACTGGTTACTGGAGCATGTCTTGTTCGCTGTGGACAGGTAAATCTAGAACTCGTTATCACAGGTAAAATACATAACTTGTTATCACAAGTACACTGGTTACTGGAGCATGTCTTGTTCGCTGTGGACAGGTAAATCTAGAACTCGTTATCACAGGTAAAATACATAACTTGTTATCACAAGTACACTGGTTACTGGAGCATGTCTTGTTCGCTGTGGACAGGTAAATCTAGAACTCGTTATCACAGGTAAAATACATAACTTGTTATCACAAGTACACTGGTTACTGGAGCATGTCTTGTTCGCTGTGGACAGGTAAATCTAGAGCTCGTTATCACAGGTAAAATACATAACTTGTTATCACAAGTACACTGGTTACTGGAGCATGTCTTGTTCTCTGTGGACAGGTAAATAGAAAACTCGTTATCACAGGTAAAATATAAAACTTGTTATCACAAGTACACTGGTTACTGGAGCATGTCTTGTTCGCTGTGGACAGGTAAATCTAGAACTCATCATCACAGGTAAATCTAGAACTTTTTATCACAGGTAAATCTAGAACTCATTATCACAGGTAAATTGGTTACTGTGCCACACCTTGTACACTGTAGACAGGTAAATCTAAAACTCATTATCACAGGTAAATTGGTTACTGTATGACACCTTGTACACTGTAGACAGGTAACTCTAGAACTCATTATCACAGGTAAATCTAAAACTCATTATCACAGGTAAATTGGTTACTGTACCACATTGTGTACACTGTGGACAGGTAAATCTAAAATTAATGATCACAGGTAAATCTAGAATTTATTATCACAGGTAAATATAGAACTCATTATCACAGGTAAATTGGTTACTGTGCCACACCTTGTACAATGTTGACAGGTGAAATAAATCACTGGACATAAAGTTAACTTAAATTGATTTTCATCCTAAATTTTCTCACACCAAATAATACCTAATCACTGTATTTTTCAGTACAAAGTAGATGTTCGTAACCAAGATTATTATTTCAAGATAATCTTAAAAACTTTGTACATCCTGTGCCCAGAATCCATTAAGATCTTACCCAACAATAAGTTATAGAAACAATTTTTAACTTTTCAGATCAAGGCAAGACAATGATCGAGAATCTACTGGTTGATCTGTACATGAAAAAGTTATTTTCTTTACATTGGTTGAAAACATATTAGATTTGTTCAACAATTAGCACAAATGTATGGTGTATAATCTAATCATCATACAGTTAAACCTAAAACGATTTGTCAACTGAAAGAATAAAATGCTCTATAAAAACAAAGAAATAACTGTATAGTTATATTGAAATGATAATTTGCCAAATCTTATTGGGTCAAAATATCTGTTGATTCAGAAATTAATCAAATCTGAAGCTGAAATTCAACTTCAATGAAGGAAAATTATAAAGACATTGTTGCTTGAAGCAAACAAGTCTATCTGTAAAACGACCTTGTACAGAGGAAGGGATGTGCTAATATCATACACAGAGAGGTCAAAGGTCACAAGTGATTTAATGAATATTTATGAGCACTAATTATTTTTACATATTAAAGAGACATTAAATAACTCGAGTTATATACTTGAGTGACATTTGCTTCTATTACAACATAAACAACAGCTTACTGTTTCATAAAGAGAATTTTTCTTTTGGATTTTCTAGATTCCTTCAGACTAGCAGTAAACACCTACTAGCGGAGTATACCATGCAAGTAGCATATATTTGCTAATGTCATTCATACCACTGTTAATGCCAGTACTTTGGAGTTTAGTCCTTACATAAGTAATCAAAATATTAAAAGACAAAAATTCTAGATTTACATGCAAGAAAAATTTGCCAAATTTGATCAAAAACCATTGAATTACACCTTTTAACAGATGTCAAAATATCAGAAAGGGTTCTGCTAGGTTATACTAATGATAAAGTGTAGTTGTTGATGCTAGGTTACGCTAAAGATACAGTGAAGGTGTTGATGCTGTGTTACACTAGAGATACAGTGAAGGTGTTGATGCTGCGTTACACTAGAGATACAGTGTAGCTGTTGATGCTGTGTTACACTAGGGATACAGTGTAGCTGTTGATGCTGTGTTACACTAGGAATACAGTGTAGCTGTTGATGCTGTGTTACACTAGAGATACAGTGTAGCTGTTGATGCTGTGTTACACTAGAGATACAGTGTAGCTGTTGATGCTGTGTTACACTAAAGGTAAAGTATAGCTGCTTTAATATATCTTTATATTTATGTTATTGAATTCCTACTGTTTATCATCTTCTACTGACCAGCAAAGTGACCAGACCACATTTCATAACAAGTAATTAGTCAATTCAAGGCAAGAAATGAAATTCATACATGTGAAACTTTATCAGGTTGTACCATTGAATAGAAGATTATGGACAATTTCAGAGCAATATATATAAAATCACAGTTATTAAAGGTATGATATTCTCGACCTTCATATATAAACGGCCTTGAGCCACATATATATACTTACTACAGTTGGCAAACTCATCTGAGTTGTCTCCACAGTCATTGTTGTGGTCACATGTCCAAGAATGTGGGATGCAGCGACAATTGGCACATTGGAACTCTTCACACGGCAACTCACATGCTGTAATAAAAGAAATGAATTGGTCAAAAGTCACATGCTGAGAAGAAATATACTGGTCAAAAGTCACATGCTGAAATCAAAAGAAAAAGTCAAAAGTTAACCTCTAAGTTAATTGGTCATAAGGACACAACAAAACAGCACTGCGAGAGTTTATAAGTGCACTGAAAACACATAAATTTGTTTTTTGTCTAAAACAAGCAGATTGGTGCAGCTTATGCATGGTGTTAAATAGAGTCTCTGTTACTAAGCTGATTAAGCATACTTCTATGGCTCAGTTTGTAGAGTCAAGGATCTTCCCTCAAAGAGAACTAAGGAACTTGGCAGGAATGTACATTTTTTCTGTAGTTACACTGGCATCAAACAAAATCCCAAATCAGATACCCATGTGTTTTCCTTGTAATACACGTGGTGTGATAATTGTGAAAAATTTAAACATTTAATTTAATTTAAATCATTTCAAAGTTGGTTTACCAACATCTTAAAATGGTATCAAGCAATAAGAAAGAACTTTTCCCATTTCAAAAGTGAACATTGGGACTCAAGGGCTGATATTGTAGCTTATCAATAACAATTTAATAAATCATTCTGTTGGCTCCAACAATTAGCATTATTCTTCCTACCAGCTTTGACTGTGTTGTTCTAGTGTTAAGAAGAGTATTTAATCATCTGGATAACAGATTAGGAAATGTTCACATGAATAAAAGAAGGTCATCAGAACTCTCATTATTTGTACTGTTTGTTGCATGAAAAAATATCAAGAAATTTATTTGTAAAAGCTTTTTTTCAGTAACCTTTTCACAAGGATCAAGCCTAAACTTATTGCAAGGTACTCAAACTAACTATCATTGTTTATATGGATGATTTCTGGCATCACTGTCCTCAAGGAAATGGCATTCCTAGCATCCCTGTTCTCAAGGAAATGGCATTCCTAGCATCCCTGTTCTCAAGGAAATGGCATTCCTAGCATCCCTGTTCTCAAGGAAATGGCATTCCTAGCATCCCTGTTCTCAAGGAAATGGCATTCCTAGCATCCCTGTTCTCAAGGAAATGGCATTCCAAGCATCCCTGTTCTCAAGGAAATGGCATTTCTAGTATCCCAGGCATCCTGATTCTGTTGGAAATGGCATTATCTGTCATCCCTGTTCTAAAGGAAATCAAATTCCTGGCATCCCTGTTATGAATGCGGTTATGTAATGTTGCATCATTGCACTTTTTAGATCACTGTAGATCGACTTCAAAATCCCTTAGTTCTGATTTAGTATATGCTGTCACAAAGTGAAAGTACAGCACCAGTCCGAAATACATGCCGAGTCCAAACAGTTCTAACAAGCATTTCTTGGGATTAAATTGGTATTCATGAAATTCAAGGCAGTTATTAGATAATGTTGTTTGGTCCGTTTCAAATCGCAGGTCAATACTGAATACAGAGATAAAGAGACAAAGCCTGGTGTGTTGATTACAGCTATATATAACACCTGGACGAATATACCAGCGGCAACATTACAATTAGCACAAGTTAAACGTCGTGTGAAAACATCTCGTATTATATTCTGACATGTCTGCAACATTGCACATTTATTCACGGTGTTAGCTCCAAATGCACAGAGGAAATCTCAAAACAATCTTAAACAAAAAATGCATATGTGATTGACTTGAACGGTCGGGCAGAAGAACTTTGTCGCAGCACGGAGTGAAAACTTCCAATCTGCTGATTGGATAAATAAAAATACCTTGACTGACGACAACTTTCGCGCAGTGCTTAATACTATTCCTCATTAAAACTGTGACATACAATATCGTTTTTCAGGAATCAGCCATCTAACATGTACTGAATTGTTGGTAGATCACTGATAAAAAATTTAATAGTAGAACAAATAACGTTATGTGAGGACTTACAGAGTTATCCGTGAGTGAATGAGGTGCGCATGTGTGAACGCGACCGGAAATAGAACCTCTCCTATACCTCACCCTCTTAAAGTGTTATCGCCCTTAGGTACTGTTTTTAAATTCAGAATTTTGAAAAAGTCTTACTTTTTGTGTAAGGCATCTATTTTCTGGAGATAAAATAATTTGAGATATTAAAAGAAAGACGTTTAATTGTTTACAGGGAGCGTCAGATAATAGAATTTTAAAGTAAACTTTAGCTGATACTTAATTATTGTATGAAATGCATGTAGATACTTTTGTGACACTAATACGATAATGATAGTGAAACCACACACTTAGATATCTATTTATTCAAAGTAATTTTGACCTTTGACCTAAGTACTCGAAATAACAACTTCAAAGAAGCTTTTGTTGTTTATAATAGAAGTCGGTGTAGACCAGAACTCAATATGTTCAATGAACTTATAGAAATCGATTTTCTTTTAATAGTAACACTGGAATTGACCTTTGGCGCCAGGCCTTCAAAACGATCACAAGCCCTGCGGAGACACAACACGTGAAGTCTGAGTATAATTTGCTCGATATATTGTGCAGAAATTAATTTTCTATTTATAATTACAACGACTTTGACTTTTGACCTCCACATATTCTTGGACGAAGCACTGGATGAATGAGTGGAATTGGTCAAGGGGAAGTCCACAATGTTATGTTCATTAGTCTACATAATATGAAATATTTGGTGGACTCGTGTTTGTGGCAATGTGTACAAATTGTCTGAGTCATCAAGCTAAGTCGTACATCATACCTCGTCCAATCTCACCTGACAGGTGTAACGACAGGTGTGACGTAAATGGGACAGGTACTGATGAGGACGGTAGGTTAACAGTACTGTGATATACATATTGTTCCCTCCCCTGGTACCAACTGTTGGTCGGTACTCTGTGTTTTAATGTTGTTGTTTTGGATTTTTTAAGTTTGGCGCCAAAATATGCTGGACTATAGTGTGTTTGTGTGTGTGTGGGAGGGGGGAGGGGTTGTTTTTAACTCTAGCTGGAAACTACGACTGAAATCAAAAGTTCCTCAGAAACTCAACTTTTTTAATTAAAATTGCTAAACGCTTTACTAATACTCAAAATCTTCGTATTTTTCTACTTAATGTTGAAAACACAGTTTAGACTCCTAATAGCGAACGTTTCTTGGTAACTCATTACCTACTTGATGCTATGTCAAAAGAGTGTTGACCTATGTGACCTTTGCAGGTCAGTGATGATTCGAGGTGAGTGGTTGTACACTCACACAGTAATTTGTATTTCTCTGTAAGCTGAGAGATGGACTGGTTTGTGCTGTAACACAAGAACATTGTCCAACGGATATCGTTGGGGTCTTTTTCTCTATTCAGTAAGAGAAAATAACATAACAAGAGTTTTCCCCGCCAAAATGCTACTCCATATTCCATTGTTTAATCACTACAGGTGTCGTGTAAATTTTATCTGATCTCAGCGCTAAATAGTAGCTAAAAACTTTGTCGTCTTAAAAAACCGAAAAAATTGGGGGTTTTTCATGCTAAAATATATTTCCTATTTGGTTAGATATGATTCACGTAGATTGCATGTACAGTAAAATGATTGATTCCGTTGTGAGAGTGCTTCACAAAAGTCACAATTCATCAACACTTGGTTACCTAATACCAGCAAGGAAAACTTAAAAACTGACAGAACAAACTCAAGTATAAATCGGCGTAAAGTGGGAATCAGTGTTGAATGAGAGTCGGGGTTAAGTGGGAATCAGTGTTGAATGAGAGTCTGGGTAAAGTGGGAATCAGTGTTGAATGAGAGTCGGGGTTAAGTGGGAATCAGTGTTGAATGAGAGTCGGGGTAAAGTGGGAATCAGTGTTGAATGAGAGTCGGGGTTAAGTGAGAATCAGTGTTGAATGAGAGTCGGGGTAAAGTGGGAATCAGTGTTGAATGAGAGTCGGGGTTAAGTGGGAATCAGTGTTGAATGAGAGTCGGGGTAAAGTGGGAATAAGTGTTGAATGAGAGTCGGGGTTAAGTGGGAATCAGTGTTGAATGAGAGTCGGGGTAAAGTGGGAATCAGTGTTGAATGAGAGTCGGGGTAAAGTGGGAATCAGTGTTGAATGAGAATTGGGGTTAAGTGAGAATCAGTGTTGAATGAGAGTCGGGGTAAAGTGGGAATCAGTGTTGAATGAGAGTCGGGGTAAAGTGGGAATAAGTGTTGAATGAGAGTCGGGGTTAAGTGGGAATCAGTGTTGAATGAGAGTCGGGGTAAAGTGGGAATCAGTGTTGAATGAGAGTCGGGGTAAAGTGGGAATCAGTGTTGAATGAGAATCGGGGTTAAGTGAGAATCAGTGTTGAATGAGAGTCGGGGTAAAGTGGGAATCAGTGTTGAATGAGAATCGGGGTTAATTGGGAATCAGTGTTGAATGAGAATCGGGGTAAAGTGGGAATCAGTGTTGAATGAGAGTCGGGGTAAAGTGGGAATCAGTGTTGAATGAGAATCGGGGTTAAGGGGGAATCAGTGTTGAATGAGAATCGGGGTTAAGTGAGATTCAGTGTTGAATGAGAGTCGGGGTTAAGTGAGAATCAGTGTTGAATAAGAGTTAGGGTTGAGTGAGAACCAGGGTTGCATGAGAGCTAGGGTTGAGTGAGAGTCAGAGCTGAATGAGAGTCGGGTATAAGTGAGAATCAGAGTTGATTAAGAGTCGGGGTTAAGTGAGAATCAGTGTTGAATGAAAGTCAGGTTTGATGTTGAGTGAGAGCCAGGTTGAATGAGAGCCAGGTTTGAACGAGAATCAGGGTTGAGTGAAAGCTAGGCTTGAATGAGTGCCAGGGTTGCGTGATAATCAGGGTAGAAGGAGAGCTAGAGTTGAGTTAGAGCTATGGTTGAGTGAGAGGCAGGGTTGAATGAAAGCCAGGAATAAATTAATGTTAGAGTTTAATGAAAGTCAGGCTTAAATGAGAGCTAGGGTTGAGTGACCCCCAGGGTTGAATGAGAGCCAGGGCTGAGTGAGAACCAGGGTTGAATGAGAGCTAGGTTTGAGTGAGAATCAGGGTTGAATGAGAGCCAGGGCTGAGTGAGAACCAGGGTTTAATGAGAGCAAGGGTTGAGTGAGAGTCAGAGCTGAGTGTGAACCAGGGTTTAATGAAAGTTAGGGTTGAGTGAGAACCAGGGATGAATGAAAGCCAGGGCTGAGTGAGAACCAGGGTTGAATGAGAGCCAGGGCTGTGTGAGAACCAGGGTTGAATGAGAGCCAGGGCTGAGTGAGAACCAGGGTTGAATGAGAGCTAGGGTTGAGTGAGAACCAGGGTTGAATGAGAGCCAGGGCTGAGTGAGAACCAGGGTTGAATGAGAGCTCGGGTTGAGTGAGAACCAGGGTTGAATGAGAGCTAGGGTTGAGTGAGAGTCAGAGCAGAATAAGAGTTAGGGTTGAGTGAGAACCAGGGTTGAATGAGAGCTAGGGTTGTGGGAGAGTCAGAGCTGAATGAAAGTCGAGTATAAGTGAGAATCAGGGTTGATTAAGAGTAGAGGTTAAGTGAGAATCAGTGTTGAATGAAAGTCAGGTTTGATGTTGAGTGAGAGCCAGGTTTAGTAAGAGCCAGGTCTGAGTGAGAACCAGGGTTGAATGAGAGCCAGGGCTGAGTGAGAACCAGGGTTGAATGAGAGCTAGGGCTGAGTGAGAACCAGGGTCGAATGAGAGCCAGGTCTGAGTGAGAACCAGGGTTGAATGAGAGCTAGGTTTGAGTGAGAACCAGGGTTGAATGAGAGCCAGGGCTGAGTGAGAACCAGGGTTGAATGAGAGCTAGGTTTGAGTGAGAATCAGGGTTGAATGAGAGCCAGGGCTGAGTGAGAACCAGGGTTTAATGAGAGCAAGGGTTGAGTGAGAGTCAGAGCTGAGTGTGAACCAGGGTTTAATGAAAGTTAGGGTTGAGTGAGAACCAGGGATGAATGAAAGCCAGGGCTAAGTGAGAACCAGGGTTGAATGAGAGCCAGGGCTGTGTGAGAACCAGGGTTGAATGAGAGCCAGGGCTGAGTGAGAACCAGGGTTGAATGAGAGCTAGGGTTGAGTGAGAACCAGGGTTGAATGAGAGCCAGGGCTGAGTGAGAACCAGGGTTGAATGAGAGCTCGGGTTGAGTGAGAACCAGGGTTGAATGAGAGCTAGGGTTGAGTGAGAGTCAGAGCAGAATAAGAGTTAGGGTTGAGTGAGAACCAGGGTTGCATGAGAGCTAGGGTTGTGGGAGAGTCAGAGCTGAATGAAAGTCGAGTATAAGTGAGAATCAGGGTTGATTAAGAGTAGGGGTTAAGTGAGAATCAGTGTTGAATGAAAGTCAGGTTTGATGTTGAGTGAGAGCCAGGTTTAGTAAGAGCCAGGTCTGAGTGAGAACCAGGGTTGAATGAGAGCCAGGGCTGAGTGAGAACCAGGGTTGAATGAGAGCTAGGGCTGAGTGAGAACCAGGGTCGAATGAGAGCCAGGTCTGAGTGAGAACCAGGGTTGAATGAGAGCTAGGTTTGAGTGAGAACCAGGGTTGAATGAGAGCCAGGGCTGAGTGAGAACCAGGGTTTAATAAGAGCAAGGGTTGAGTGAGAGTCATAGCTGAGTGAGAACCAGGGTTTAATGAAAGCTAGGGTTGAGTGAGAACCAGGGTTGAATGAGAGCCAGGGCTGAGTGAGAACCAGGGTTGAATTAGAGCCAGGGCTGAGTGAGAACCAGGGTTGAATGAGAGCTAGGGTTGAGTGAGAACCAGGGTTGAATATGAGCCAGGGCTGAGTGAGAACCAGGGTTGAATGAGAGCTAGGTTTGAGTGAGAACCAGGGTTGAATGAGAGCCAGGGCTGAGTGAGAACCAGGGTTTAATAAGAGCAAGGGTTGAGTGAGAGTCATAGCTGAGTGAGAACCAGGGTTTAATGAAAGCTAGGGTTGAGTGAGAACCAGGGTTGAATGAGAGCCAGGGCTGAGTGAGAACCAGGGTTGAATTAGAGCCAGGGCTGAGTGAGAACCAGGGTTGAATGAGAGCTAGGGTTGAGTGAGAACCAGGGTTGAATATGAGCCAGGGCTGAGTGAGAACCAGGGTTGAATGAGAGCTCGGGTTGAGTGAGAACCAGGGTTGAATGAGAGCTAGGGTTGAGTGAGAGTCAGAGCTGAATAAGAGTTAGGGTTGAGTGAGAACCAGGGTTGAATGAGAGCTAGGGTTGTGGGAGAGTCAGAGCTGAATGAAAGTCGAGTATAAGTGAGAATCAGGGTTGATTAAGAGTAGGGGTTAAGTGAGAATCAGTGTTGAATGAAAGTCAGGTTTGATGTTGAGTGAGAGCCAGGTTTAGTAAGAGCCAGGTTGAATGAGAGCCAGGTTTGAACGAGAATCAGGGTTGAGTGAGAGCTAGGGTTGAATGAGATCCAGGACTGAGTGAAAGCTAGGGTTGAATGAGTGCCAGGGTTGCGTGATAATCAGGGTAGAGGGAGAGCTAGAGTTGAGTTTGAGCTATGGTTGAGCGATAGGCAGGGTTGAATGAAAGCCAGGGTTAAATGAATGTTAGAGTTTAATGACAGTCAGGCTTAAATGAGAGCTAGGGTTGAGTGACCCCCAGGGTTGAATGAGAGCCAGGGCTGAGTGAGAACCAGGGTTGAATGAAAGCCAGGTCTGAGTGAGAACCAGGGTTGAATGAAAGCCAGGGTTGAGTGAGAACCAGGGTTTAATGAGAGCCAGGGCTGAGTGAGAACCAGGGTTGAATGAGAGCCAGGGCTGAGTGAGAACCAGGGTTTAATGAGAGCTAGGCTTGAGTGAGAACCAGGGTTGAATGGGAGCTAGGGTTGAGTGAGAACCAGGGTTGAATGAGAGCCGATGCCGAGTGAGAACCAGGGTTTAATGAGAGCTAGGGTTGGGTGAGAACCAGGGTTGAATGAGAACTAGGGTTGAGTGAGAGTCAGAGCTGAATGAGAGTTAGGGTTGAGTGAGAACCAGGGTTGAATGAGAGCCAGGGCTGAGTGAGAACCAGGGTTTAATGAGAGCTAGGGTTGGGTGAGAACCAGGGTTGAATGAGAACTAGGGTTGAGTGAGAGTCAGAGCTGAATGAGAGTTAGGGTTGAGTGAGAACCAGAGTTGAATGAGAGCCAGGGTTGAATGAGAGCTAGGGTTGAGTGAGAGTCAGAGCTGAATGAGAGTTAGGGTTGAGTGAGAACCAGGGTTGAATGAGAGCCAGGGCTGAGTGAGAACCAGGGTTTAATGAGAGCTAGGGTTGGGTGAGAACCAGGGTTGAATGAGAACTAGGGTTGAGTGAGAGTCAGAGCTGAATGAGAGTTAGGGTTGAGTGAGAACCAGGGTTGAATGAGAGCCAGGGCTGAGTGAGAACCAGGGTTGAATGAGAGTTAGGGTTGAGTGAGAACCAGGGTTGAATGAGAGCTAGGGTTGAGTGAGAGTCAGAGCTGAATGAGAGTTAGGGTTGAGTGAGAACCAGGGTTGAATGAGAGCCAGGGCTGAGTGAGAACCAGGGTTGAATGAGAGTTAGGGTTGAGTGAGAACCAAGGTTGAATGAGAGCTAGGGTTGAATGAGAACCAGGGTTGAATGAGAGTTAGGGTTGAGTGAGAACCAGGGTTGAATGAGAGCTAGGGTTGAGTGAGAGTCAGAGCTGAATGAGAGCCAAGGCTGAGTGAGAACCAGGGTTTAATGAGAGCTAGGGTTGAGTGAGAGCCATGGTTGAGGACACCAATGTGACAATATATTGTTCCTATAGGTACTATAACTGTCAGATGATGATGCGAATAAATTAATTACCAGCTATGACGCGTGGCGGGAAATTCTGTGTGCTAGCAATACTGAAAGCCTTGTTAGATTGACTTAAATTATCATTAAACCTGTCTTGAAGCATTTCTCTCGAAAAACACAAGAATTTTATAGACATAATCGTCAGTCAGAGACAATTATTTCAAATAACTGTTTTTTATACGCCATAAGTGCAATCACGGTGAAAGTATTGTTTACGAACTTGCATGTGAAGCTTGAGGCACTTTCCATCTCACCGTGTTGACGAATAGCTGGAGATGAGTTATACACCTATTAAAAAGTCTACATTTTAACCACATAATTGCATGTACATAATTCATTAAAACAATAAAATCTATCTTTCAAGGGACGTAGAGATTTGTCGAATCAGATACATAGATGTTTTTTGGTTCGGTATCATTCTATGCACTACCGACGGTATAAAATAGATATCAGTTAAGGATATCTGATACATGTCCATTTTTCTGAAATTAAGTACATGCTATATATTTTCTTTTTCAACGGACGCTCACGTTTTGATTAATATTGAATTCCATATACAATACTTGTATATTTCACTCGTATTTCACGGCGTAAAACATGAAGCTCACAATTTCTTGAATAAACAAATTATAGAGCTGCCCAGTTACATATAACAATTATTTTTATATACCTTTCTAGCAAAAATATGAGTTTTCAGACTTAGTGGTCAGGTGACCTAGTGTCAACGCACTCGCCTTTCACGTAGCCGTCCGGAGTTCCCAGAACGGACATTAAAAGGTAAGGAGTCATCTGCCAGACCACGTCGGTTTTATCCGGGTACTCCAATTTCCTCCCACAAGAAGACCCCGCGTACGCTTACATCCGGGCATGTGCTTCTTATGATCAGACTACATACATTCTATAAAATGATACCATTCAGTGATGGTCATATGCCACCTGACAAAACCTCCTACTGTGTGTTTTAGTTATACGTTTTTAGCGTTTCGTGCGTGCGATATAGTCACTGTAGCACGCACCCCAGACTATTTCGTTTCCAACCAGTGTCAATACAGTTTTTAATAAAGGCCTAAATATGTTACAAACGTTTTGGATAAGCACTTCGCGCCTCTTTGATAAGGACAACGCTTTCTATATGTCATTTAGACTTGTATAACCCCTGTCTATCCTTTGTAAGGTCCGTGTGCTACTTACTAGCAGGAGTTCAACATACATGTACACTTACACAAACTATTTGACTTGTAAACGTGGAAGACAGATGTGAGTTTCAGACGTACAGGTCAGTCCTACCTAATGGTGAACGTTCGTGTCGCTGTGTGGTTATCTCCTTACTTAGATATGTATTATGTTAACCCATTGTCGTTACCATTACTTACAGCGTTAATGGGGTCAGAAGTCCACAACGCTCCTTAGACCTGATTAGTCCTCACTTAATGAACGCATCAAATTCTAAAATATCTGCCAAGATTTGTCAGTTTATAATGTATCACATCGATTCAAAGAGATAATGGAACTTTGTTTCACATTTTAATACTGCATAACTGACAAGATGCTCCAATACAACTTTTGTCTGTGTTTTGTAATAGAGTTATTTCCCCCTGAAAATTCGGAGTTGTATAAAAATTCAATCTGTCATACTGTCATTTTACTATCTGAAACGATACCTTACAATCCTCTTCTAGAGAAGGAGGTAATATAATGATAAGGTAATACAACCTTAAGATCAGAAGACAAAATCCAACCACGTGGTCTTCATTTTAGAACACTGCCGGTTATGATTTACTGGTACGTTAAGTGACCTCACATGACCTTGATATATGACCTTGCAGTCTGACTTCCTCGTTATGATATATCAAATCCCCCGGGGCCGTGTTTCGGTTCCATTTGTCATCGGAGCAGGCGGAACGACCGCCCATGCTAATAGTAGGTAGGCTGTACATAAATCAACACACAGACGCACGTGCAGACGTTCTGATCATTGACAAGAAACATTTTTAGGGAGAGAAAGAAGCCGAATTTTAGCTATACATTCATATCGAAGTAAAAGCTGGCGAACCCCCCCCCCCCCACACTCCCCCAAAAACAAACAAAAAAAAAAAAAAAAATAAACGACAAGTTCCAAAAAAATACATTAATTTACCAAAGACCCAACTCAATGTCAACGACTTTACATTTCAAAGTTAATCACAATAGTCAGTTGACGTTTTTCTTCTAAATATTTAGATTATTAAACATGCTTCAAGTGACAATCAGAATACATGATGACTAGACAGAGAAGCGACAAGCTTCAATAATAACAATTTTCCAAATGAATACAGAGAAAGAGATTAAAAAACACTTTTATTCTAATATACCAGACAGTTATTCCACACAGTTCCGTCAAGATAGTGCATCTGTCAGAAAAAAGAAATTACGTTTGTGTTTTGTTGGTAAAAGTGTTGGCCAGTTGTGACATTACGTGTGTCACTATCTGGTAAAGTACACAGTAATACGGAAGTTTGAGAGAACCTATAACAGATATAATATCTCCACTGAACTGAGATTAACATTGTGATGGTGAAATGGGTGATGATACAGAGATATCCTAAGTCAGATTCCTACTTGTTAAGTTGTAATTCACAAAACGTCCAAGTAATATAAACACATTGCACTATTGGTCAGAATTACATAAATACTCTATCCCAGCTGTCTCATAAAGACTCTGACCCAGCTGTCTCATAAAGACTATGTCCAACCCTTTTTCATAAAAAAAACTCTGACCCAGCTGTCTCATAAAGATTCTGACCCAGCTGTCTCATAAAGACTCTGACCCAGCTTTCTCATAAAGACAATGTCCAACCTTTTTTCATAAAAAAACCTCTGACCCAGATGTCTCATAAAAACTCTGACCCAGTTGTCTCATAATGACTATGTCCCAGTTGTTTCATAATGACTATGTCTCAGCTGTCTCATAACAACTCTGACCCAGTTGTCTCATAAAGATTCTGACCCAGCTGTCTCATAACAACTCTGACCCTGTTGTCTCATAAAGATTCTGTCGCAGATGTCATAACATCTCTGCACCAGCTGTCTAATAAAAACTCTGCACCAGCAGTCTCATAAAGACTCTGCACCAGCTGTCTCATAAAGACTCTGCCCCACCTGTCTCCGAAAAAAACTCTGCACCAGCTGTCTCATAAAGACTCTGCCCCAGCTGTCTCCGAAAAAAACTCTGCACCAGCTGTCTCATAAAGACTCTGTCCAGCCTTTCTCATAACAATTCTGACCCAGCTGTCATAAAAACTCTGTCCCAGCTGTCTCATATAAACTCTGACCCAGCTGTCTCATAAAGACTCTGTCTAACCTTTTTTCATAAAAAATACTCTGTCCGTGCTGTCTCATAAAGACTCTGTCACAGCTGTCTCATAATGACTATGTCCCAGATGTCTCATAAAGACTCTGAACCAGCTGTCTCATAAAGACTCTTTCCCAGATGTCTCATAACAACTCTGAACCAGCTGTCTCATAATGACTTTGTCCCGGATGTCTCATAACAACATAAAGACTCTGTCCCAGCTGTCATAACTCCGTCCGTGCTGTCTCATAAAGACTCTGACTCAGTAGTCTCATAAAGACTCTGTCCCAGCTGTCTCATAAAGACTCTGTACAGCCTTTCTCATAACAACTCTGTCCCAGCTGTTTCATAAAGACTTTGTCCCAGCTGTCTCATAAAGACTCTGTACAGCCTTTCTCATAACAACTCTGTCCCAGCTGTTTCATAAAGACTTTGTCCCAGCTGTCATAACTCCGTCCGTGCTGTCTCATAAAGACTCTGTACAGCCTTTCTCATAACAACTCTGTCCCAGCTGTTTCATAAAGACTCTGTCCCAGCTGTCTCATAAAGGCTCTGTACAGCCTTTCTCGTAACAACTCTGTCCCAGCTGTTTCATAAAGACTTTGTCCCAGCTGTCTCATAAAGACTCTGTACAGCCTTTCTCATAACAACTCTGTCCCAGCTGTTTCATAAAGACTCTGTCCCAGCTGTCTCATAAAGACTCTGTACAGCCTTTCTCATAACAACTCTGTCCCAGCTGTTTCATAAAGACTTTGTCCCAGCTGTCATAACTCCGTCCGTGCTGTCTCATAAAGACTTTGTCCCAGCTGTCTCATAAATGCTCTGCACCAGCAGTCTCATAAAGACTCTGTCCCCAGCTGTCTTCACTGTATGATTTGAATGAGTCAACCAAGATTGAGAACTTTCTTTGTCTTTCTCAGAAACCATTTATGAAGTTCCCTTGCCCATATACTCAGCATCGTGTTAGAGTGCCTGGTTTGGCCGTAATCAGTATAAAGTGACCTGGTGCGGTGCCCTGCTGGAGGCCTTTAGCAATGCTGCTTAATTTCCGCACATCGCAACCTACCACGAACATATGTACTCGACATATACACTCACATGGCTTACATATCTGTTGTTAGAACGTTAATCAATATTGAGAAAAATGAGTACTTTGAACATGGACCTCGCATAAGAAAACATTTCTGGAGTTCCCGTGGTAGGAAATCACTTGTCAAAGTATAACATTGAAAATCAATTACACACTGGAGACAATTTAATATATAAGTTACAGTAACTTGTCTCTGGGTTATTTTTAGTCTGTATTTTGTTGGTTACGTAATTTAATTTTGATATGAAAATAAAGTTTATGTAATAACTACATGTTGTCAGAAATGAAAACACGATGTATGTTTTATCGACATCAACATGAGAAAGAAATATCAACACGCCAAAAAAATCCATAATGAGATCACCGCTTAATGAAGAATTCCTTAAAATTGTTAATAGAACGTATGTAACATTTTCTTTTATATTTGTAAAATGATTCATAGAAAATTCGTTAGGAGAAAACTGTGTAAGAGACGAAATATCTAATAATACTAGAATATTAAGCATTTTGATAAGGAACACTATATTTCAGGTCTGCTTTTAATTGTTGATTTTAAAACCGCATTTGATTCTGTTAGCCGGGGCTTTAATAATAAAGTATTACTTATTATTATTATTTTTCGTCACAATATTACAAGTTTGATAAAAATTGTTCATAATATTTCAATGTCTTCTCTATACCAAGACAGTGATTATTTTCTCGATATAAAGAGGGGTTGTCGTCAAGGTGACCCAATAGGCCAGTATATTTTTATACTGTGTATAGAAATTTTTGCTATTAAATCAAGAAATAATAAGTGCATTATTGTATTGAATAAACAATTATCCGCTGCTAATTTTTCAATATGCAGAAGTCACCATTCTTATCTTAGATGGAAGAAAGACATTATTCAAGGAATCCATACAGGAACTTACTAAATTTGCAAAAAATTATGATCTGAAATTGTACGGGTGGGGAACAATGTGTATACTAATATATTACCAAGACTTACACTTGCAATAGCGAAACAACAATTCTATACTGTTTTAATGTTGATATACATCAGATACCTAAACATACTTGTGACAAAACGCTAATGAATCTCCAGTATTTAGTTAAAATCTGAAGAAGACGAATTCTAACACCAATAGGCAAAATAATCACCTTTCCTTATCCTCACCAAATCCAGGTGATGCTTTCATCAAAAACTAAACTCAGAACTTTGTAATTTCTTATCGAAAAGTAGAAGAGATGGATCATAAAGTGACATTATAACTAAAAGTTATCTGGAGAGCGGGGATCTTAAAATGATTGACAGAAAGTTTTTCTTTGAATTTTTGAAACTTTTGGATCCGTAGGTTACACATGAGAGGGTAAAAGGTAAGGATTATTTAGTTGACATGCCAATAAAGATATAACGACCAAACCAAGACATAGATATTTATCCAGTATTCAACAGAAAGTTTAAAATGGCACAAAAGAATTTATTTTGCGATCTAAAAAAGTAACTTGATGGACAAACCAGATGCAGATGCCTAGTAATTTTCTTGTCCGTACTGTCGTTATTATTTCAATTCTCATACATCTATTCCATTAAGACACATCCAACGAACTTTTGTATGTTAGGATCTAGCAACAATATTGGACCATACCGTCGATATTATTCACTAGATTCTATCTATACATACACACACACACACATATATATATAAATATATGTGTGTGTGTGTGTGTGTGTGTGTGTGTGTGTGTGTGTGTGTGTGTGTGTGTGTATACGGCGAACCTCGTTATCTCGAACACAGCGGGGCTATGGGAAAACTTCGAGATAACCACGTATTGATTTAAATGAGTTTAAATGTTTTGTGTAAAGTTAAGCAGGGACCGACGAAATGCTTCGAATTAAACGGGGTCTTCGATTACACGAGTTCGAAATAACGAGGTTCGACTTATTTGCCTATTATTCGACCTATTTTGCATAACGTACTCAGTACGTATAGCCTATTGCGACGGCCTTTCAGACAAAATTTACCGATCCTGGCCTTCTCTTTGGCTGAAATATCGAAAAGAGTTAGAGCCCTCTAGCGGCAATTTTCTGCGTAAATAATGCCGTGATCTTTCAAATCGCTATTTTAAAAATATCCACAATTAATTTATTTCTTAATAACAATATGATTACTATATATTTAAAAGGAATCACAGTGTGGTTGAACTATTGACAAATTTCGAACAATACATTTTACGGGATTTGCTCATGGACATCCTCGACCTCTGCTACTGAAGAAGATCGAACTGACGTGATTCTTATCGCCTGCTGTGAATATTCCTAGAAAACAACCATATTCACCGTAAGTAAGTAAACAATGGTTCCTTGTATCTTCAAAGTTCATTGTTACTGCATGACTTGATTTACAGTGTATTTACTGTATGGCGGGGCTTAGGAATCCTTCTCGACATGACGTAGGCGTCCAGAACAATGTACGTGCGAGTTGGTGTCATGGTAAAAAGCTTGTCTGGGGGCTTGGTTTGAATTATCAACTAACAGCACTTAATAAATTAATAAACAACACTTAAAAACAGAACATCAATTTTGCTTTAATCCTTGTCGTTGTGGCAAGATCGTCTTAATATATAACATCACTTTACCTCATTAGACGTCACAAAATTGGACACCCGCCGATATGACACTTTTTCAGGTTTTTCACACCCACCGCCATGGCACTTTTTCAAGTTTTTGAAGATAAAAAGTTTGCACTTCGTACGCAAGGTAGAGTTGGTGCTCATGATTTATGAATGATACATACTAAAAGGATAAAGAAACGCAGGGTGAACTTTAAACCAGAAATTAAGTATGATATCGGGCTTCATTTAAAACGAAATTTTGTATACTTACAGATAAATTAAAGCTTAAAAATTTCCAAAGTCTGTATTTTGCATCTGACAATTGGTTTAGAGGTACTAACGATTAAATTGAATGGACCGATAGGATTTTGAAATTGAAATTGAACTGAGTCATCAATATCTTGTGTGTCCACCGTTTGCTGTGGTCACAGCCCTTATTCTTCTGGTCATAGAGTTCATGAGAGCGTTAATCCGTCATATGGGGATGTTGTCCCACTCTTCAATCAGAGCTCTGGTCAACTGCCCTCGAGTAGCAGGGGGTGGCTGGTGCTTTCGAACCTGTCTATCCAACTGGTCCCAAAGATGCTCGATCGGGGACAAATCAGGGCTATATGGCGGCCAATCTAGTGGTTGAATGTTGTTGTTGGCCAGAAAGACTTAGCAAATCATTGCTACGTGGGGCCTAGCATTATCCTGCTGGAGGGTTAGATTATGCTGCTGTAAAAAAGGGATAGCATGGGGTCGGAGGATCTCATCTCTATACTTAGCTGCTGTTAAATTGCCATCAATAACAACCAATTGTGATTTTAACCCGTGTGAGATTCCTCCCCACACCATTACCTAACCGCCCCCAAACCTATCCCTCTCTACAACGCAAGCGTCCGTAAAACGTTCGCCACAACGTCGGTAGACTTGTTGACGGCCGTCAGATCGATAAAGACAGAATCGAGACTCGTCCGTGAAATAAACTTGTCTCCACTGGAAACCGTCGTGGAGCATGTGCAGCGACCCAGGCCATACGACGCTGACGTCGAGCAGGAGTAAGGTGTGGACCTACGTAGGGGCGACGTGCTCTTACACCAACTTCTCGTAATCGATTCCTTACAGTTTTTGAACTTATAGGACGCCCATGATTTCCACGAACATTAAGTGCACTCTCAACGGCAGTAAGGCGCCGATTACGCACATGAGAGACGACGATATAGCGGTCCTGACGTCGTGACGTTACGCGCGGACGTCCTGACCTAGGTCGATCGGCCAATCGCCCAGTTTCCCGAAGACGTCTTACAAGACGTTCTATGGTGGAAACATTAAATCAGGTTGCTAGGCACTTTGGTTTTTGCAGCTGTCCTTGCATCAGCATCTGAATGGCCTGACCCCTCTGAACTTCTGTGAGTCGTGCTTTTCTTAAAACGAATGAAATTCTCATTTAATTTTAGGGAAGCAGTTGGTCTGTATAAAGACTAACGAAGAGTGACTTGACCAACGCTGCATGATACCAGAACAACACGGTGCACGAGATTCTTGTTTTTACGTTCCTCCATTTACCAGAGCTGCGCTCTGTACCGTGACTAAATTTTCGATACATGACAAGTTGTAATATGACTTAATTACTCAATCCACAAAGTTTCACTTTATTTGGAGACCGCGTTTTCAAAATATCGGAATAAATATTACCCTGCGTTTCTTTATCCTTTCAGTATATTTTTAATACTGTACTGATCATGATGTTGACTTTGTTATAACCTATATTTTTTGTCTTTTAGTTTTATTTGATGAAGGTTGATAGTGCTGATTTCTCAAGGTTTGTTAATGTGTATCAAAGTTCCTTACAATGAAAACATTCCTTCAAACAAAGCGCGTATAAAAAAAATACCCAAAATATTCATGTTTATAATTATCCATTAACTAGAACGAAATATTTCCATAACATATTTATTCATTTAGCGTGTCATGGTGACATTATCTAATGCATTGGAGATCAGAAATAGTAGTAGCTACAGTGAAAATATTGAAAATTTTGTATATATATGAAAGTCTGGTTTAATCTCATAGAACTATGTCTTTATAGATATGATTACGGGAAGAAAAGTCTAACCATGATACTTCAAGGAAGATAGGCATGTAAATACATTTAATGTAATTATTCACACTTTTATCTATCTGAAATACTGTGTACACCTTATCTACTTTCCTCAACCACAAATATAATTATAATAAGTAAGGACTATTACTTTGCAATACATTTAAAATAAAGAAGTAGGTATAAAGTCCTTCCGATTTGTCTGAATCCTCATATTGATAGGATAGTAATTGCAACATAGAGCTATTTATCATTTGGCTTGTTGGCAATAGATATATGGTTGTGTGTATTTTGTTATTTTTTTTAACCTATTTTGATTTGTTCACGTTATTGTCGTCAAATTTAAAATAAGAATTAAAGAAGATATAAAATCGCTTAAAATTAAGAAAAATAGCCTCTGGTTCTCTTATTTTAGTAATTTTTGTATTCCAAAGTGTAGGAGCATGGGGAAAGTAATATAGCTTAGCGGTTATTTGTGGACATTTTTCAATACGTTTAGCCTCTCGGTACTTTCAGTACTTTGATTTTATCTCGGTGAATCGTTGATATCAGAAGACCGGATTATCGGTGAATCGTTGATATCAGAAGGCCGGATTATCGGTGAATCGTTGATATCAGAAGACCGGATTATCGGTGAATCGTTGATATCAGAAGGCCGGATTATCGGTGAATCGTTGATATCAGAAGGCCGGATTATCGGTGAATCGTTGATATCAGAAGACCGGATTATCGGTGAATCGTTGATATCAGAAGGCCGGATTATCGGTGAATCGTTGATATCAGAAGACCGGATTATCGGTGAATCGTTGATATCAGAAGGCCGGATTATCGGTGAAACATTTACAAGCAGTTATTGATTATTCACATTATTTAAATTTCTAGTCATTTACATGCAGGACTTGTTACTTAACATTGCTGTGATACCCCCCCCCCCCCCCTCTCTCTCTCTCTCTCTCTCTCTCTCTCTCTCTCTCTCTCTCTCTCTCTCTCTCTCTCTCTCTCTCTCTCTCTCTCTCTCTCTCTCTCTCTCTCTCTCTCTCTCTCTCTCTCTCTCTCTCTCTCTCTCTCTCTCTCTCTCTCTCTTTCTTATGGGATAGGATGCTTATACAATAAAAATAACAACGTTAAAGCAATGTGTATTTTGAATTTACCTTGTTAGTTTTCTGTCTGTCTGTCTGTCTGTCTGTCGGTCTCTCTTACAAAAACAACACATGTTTATGTAAATATATTGTAATTATGACAACAGGCTTAATCATTTGATATGTATCGTAAGAGTGATGAAATTATGAAACTTATCTAAAATCGAAAAATACAAAATCGGACAGAAATATTGTAGGTATTAAGATTAAACTCTGGCTCCGCCAACTTGATAATGATTGGCGGAGTCAATGGCAACACACCACCTTCAGGCGAGTCTGTTGGAACTCCTTTTTGTATGAAAGGAATACCCGATTGTACATTCACCCCAGGTGTGGATCACTTTCATTCAATGAGGTATAAAAACGGACTACAAAATATTCAAATATTTTGCCATTTACACATTCAACAAACAAAGAAGAAATAATGGATTTATCAAGGGAAAACCATCTTATTATATTTGATTTCATTCTGCGATATTTGTAAGAAAATTTTGATTGGACCAAATTGCTACTAAAATTTTCCCATTTTCACACTAGAATTATAAAACGAGTCTGGAGATTTTTCAGCCTATCAATATTACGGCGAGCTGAACTTAGAAACTCTTTTACTCAATTTATAAATTTAAAATTGAATCTTATCAGCATGGAATGCATGTATAGGAGTGTGCAGCACAAGTCCTGGTCGTGACAAAATTGTGGACAAGTTTGGGTCATTCATCACCGAGAGCAAGAACACTAACAAAGAAATATACCAGAAACAATAGCTGGTTATCAATTACCACTAACGCTCCAGGCATAAATGTCAAAAAATTCACGCACCTTGTAAACAAACACATATATTACATGATCATGTTTGCTCACTTTAATACAACATATGGCGATATTGTGTTGAGCACCAAACCATCTAAAGCCGTTTAGTAGTTTTATACGAGAAGGAATATTTCATTTTCTTGTCCAGAAGCAATATTTCTTTGTTTTGTGACATATTGTATGACGATCAATACGAGATTCCTAGAGATAGAATGGAAATTCTAATAACACAACCAGTAGAAGGTTAGACTGTGACGTCACCATCATCTTATAACACAACCAGTAGAAGGTTAGAGTGTGACGTCACCATCATCTATAACACAACCAGTAGAAGGTTAGACTGTGACGTCACCATCATCTTATAACACAACCAGTAGAAGGTTAGAGTGTGACGTTTCTGTGACTACGCGGTCACCTTCATCTTATAACACAACCAGTAGAAGGTTAGACTGTGACGTTTCTGTGACTACACGGTCACCTTCATCTTATAACACAACCAGTAGAATATTAGAGTGTGACGTTTCTGTGACTACACGGTCACCTTCATCTTATAACACAACCAGTAGAAGGTTAGACTGTGACGTTTTGATGACTACACGGTCACCTTCATCTTATAACACAACCAGTAGAAGGTTAGAGTGTGACGTTTCGATAACTACACGGTCACTTTCATCTTATAACACAACCAGTAGAAGGTTAGAGTGTGACGTCACCATCATCTTATAACACAACCAGTAGAAGGTTAGACTGTGACGTCACCATCATCTTATAACACAACCAGTAGAAGGTTAGAGTGTGACGTTTCTGTGACTACACGGTCACCTTCATCTTATAACACAACCAGTAGAATATTAGAGTGTGACGTTTCTGTGACTACACGGTCACCTTCATCTTATAACACAACCAGTAGAAGGTTAGACTGTGACGTTTTGATGACTACACGGTCACCTTCATCTTATAACACAACCAGTAGAATATTAGAGTGTGACGTTTCGATAACTACACGGTCACTTTCATCTTATAACACAACCAGTAGAAGGTTAGAGTGTGACGTTTCGATAACTACACGGTCACTTTCATCTTATAACACAACCAGTAGAAGATTAGAGTGTGACGTTTTGATGACTACACGGTCACCTTCATCTTATAACACAATCAGTAGAAGGTTAGAGTGTGACGTCACCATCATCTTATAACACAACCAGTAGAAGGTTAGAGTGTGACGTTTCTGTGACTACACGGTCACCTTCATCTTATAACACAACCAGTAGAAGGTTAGACTGTGACGTTTCTGTGACTACACGGTCACCTTCATCTTATAACACAACCAGTAGAAGGTTAGAGTGTGACGTTTCGATAACTACACGGTCACTTTCATCTTATAACACAACCAGTAGAAGATTAGAGTGTGACGTTTTGATGACTACACGGTCACCTTCATCTTATAACACAACCAGTAGAAGGTTAGAGTGTGACGTCACCATCATCTTATAACACAACCAGTAGAAGGTTAGAGTGTGACGTCACCATCATCTTATAACACAACCAGTAGAAGGTTAGACTGTGACGTTTCGATGACTACACGGTCACCTTCATCTTATAACACAACCAGTAGAAGGTTAGAGTGTGACATCACCATCATCTTATAACACAACCAGTAGAAGGTTAGAGTGTGACGTCACCATCATCTTATAACACAACCAGTAGAAGGTTAGACTGTGACGTCACCATCATCTTATAACACAACCAGTAGAAGGTTAGAGTGTGACGTTTCTGTGACTACACGGTCACCTTCATCTTATAACACAACCAGTAGAAGGTTAGACTGTGACGTTTCTGTGACTACACGGTCACCTTCATCTTATAACACAACCAGTAGAATATTAGAGTGTGACGTTTCTGTGACTACACGGTCACCTTCATCTTATAACACAACCAGTAGAAGGTTAGAGTGTGACGTTTCGATAACTACACGGTCACCTTCATCTTATAACACAACCAGTAGAAGATTAGAGTGTGACGTTTTGATGACTACACGGTCACCTTCATCTTATAACACAACCAGTAGAAGGTTAGAGTGTGACGTTTCGATAACTACACGGTCACCTTCATCTTATAACAAAACCAGTAGAATATTAGAGTGTGACGTTTCGATGACTACACAGTTACCTTCATCTTATAACACAACCAGTAGATGATTAGAGTGTGACGTTTCGATAACTACACGGTCACCTTCATCAAGCAAATGACCAGTGTTGAGCGTACTAGCGCTGACACTCGTAGTATGACGAGATGGTATGTAATCGACTGACTTGTTCGACTGTACTATATTCCTATGTGCACTAAGGTCTATGATCTGTTTAACATCTCGTCACACTATTTTCGACCTAAGCGTACATAAGATTATAGTGCAGCCGAAAAAGTTGGTCGATTCCTTACCATCTCGTATACCACGAGGCGCTTTAAATCTACCCTTGGTTTAAGGTTTGAATTCATTATAATAAAAACGTTTTAGCGGTAAGCAGTTACGTTTAACGTTTCACATGTAATCATGTACATGTTTGAAGTTTTACTTCCTGCTGTTAATGACAACTTTATCAATAAACCTTGTCTTTGATCACTGGACCGACGGACTGCTACAGATTACTGAACACAGTCATATATTTTTGTTGTGATAAATGAAACTATCTAATACAACTTCAACAATCAGCTGGGAACAACTCCTGGTTAGCTTGACAGTCAAATACAACTTCAATAATCAGCTGGGAACAACTCCTGGTTAGCTTGACAGTCAAATACAACTTCAATAATCAGCTGGGAACAACTCCTGGTTAGCTTGACAGTCAAATACAACTTCAACAATCAGCTGGGAACAACTCCTGGTTAGCTTGACAGTCAAATACAGCGTCAACAATCAGCTGGGAACAACTCCTGGTTAGCTTGACAGTCAAATACAGCGTCAACAATCAGCTGGGAACAACTCCTGGTTAGCTTGACAGTCAAATACAGCGTCAACAATCAGCTGGGAACAACTCCTGGTTAGCTTGACAGTCAAATACAACTTCAACAATCAGCTGGGAACAACTCCTGATTACTTAAACATAATTACACCGCGTCAACAGTTAGCTGATAAAGAAATATTGGCCTCGTTACCACAGAACACTGATTGAACAGTTAGCTGTTTAAGAAACTTTGTCCTCTTTACCACAGAACACTGATTGAACAGTTAGCTGGTAAAGAAATATTGGCCTCGTTACCACAGAACACTGATTGAACAGTTAGCTGATAAAGAAATATTGGCCTTTACCACAGAACACTGAAACTGGTAAAGAAATTGTGATTGAACAGTTAGCTGGTAAAGAAATATTGGCCTCGTTACCACAGAACACTGATTGAACAGTTAGCTGATAAAGAAATATTGGCCTCGTTACCACAGAACACTGATTGAACAGTTAGCTGTTTAAGTTAAAGAAACTTTGTCCTCTTTACCACAGAACACTGATTGAACAGTTAGCTGGTAAAGAAATATTGGCCTCGTTACCACAGAACACTGATTGAACAGTTAGCTGGTAAAGAAATATTGGCCTCGTTACCACAGAACACTGATTGAACAGTTAGCTGGTAAAGAAATATTGGCCTCGTTACCATAGAACACTGATTGAACAGTTAGCTGGTAAAGAAATATTGGCCTCGTTACCACAGAACACTGATTGAACAGTTAGCTGGTAAAGAAATATTGGCCTCGTTACCACAGAACACTGATTGAACAGTTAGCTGTTTAAGAAACTTTGTCCTCTTTACCACAGAACACTGATTGAACAGTTAGCTGGTAAAGAAATATTGGCCTCGTTACCACAGAACACTGATTGAACAGTTAGCTGTTTAAGAAACTTTGTCCTCTTTACCACAGAACACTGATTGAACAGTTAGCTGGTAAAGAAATATTGGCCTCGTTACCACAGAACACTGATTGAACAGTTAGCTGGTAAAGAAATATTGGCCTCGTTACCACAGAACACTGATTGAACAGTTAGCTGTTTAAGAAACATTGTCCTCTTTACCACAGAACACTGAATGAACAGTTAGCTGGTAAAGAAATATTGGCCTCGTTACCACAGAACACTGATTGAACAGTTAGCTGTTTAAGAAATATTGGCCTCGTTACCACAGAACACTGATTGAACAGTTAGCTGGTAAAGAAATATTGGCCTCGCTACCACAGAACACTGATTGAACAGTTAGCTGTTTAAGAAACATTGTCCTCTTTACCACAGAACACTGATTGAACAGTTAGCTGTTTAAGAAATATTGGCCTCGTTACCACAGAACACTGATTGAACAGTTAGCTGGTAAAGAATTATTGTCAACTTTACCATAGCACGAAAGAGGAAGAAACGCACGACAATTATTCAGACAGAAAGACGAATTTCAAAACAGACTGAGGTTTTTTTTTATGTTTCTCGATGTTATTGAATGTCTTGACTTTTCCAAATAAAAAATAATCTTCACGAAAGAAGAATTGTAAATAAGTAGATGACTGCCCAAACTGACCACGTATTCAGGTAAGAAGAGTAAATGTTATATTGCTTGGAACTTTGCAGCCCAAGAGGTTATATAATATAGACAGACTTATTAAAAAGTACAATCCATCTCGTAACGTTACCACAGACTCCATCCATCAGAAAGACCCTCACACTTTGCGTGTTGTATTTAATGTGATATGTCAAATAAAAAGGAAACTAGATTCTTTGAACTGACAAACGAATTGTACTACAAGCTTCTCTCAGTGAAATCAACTATAAAAAATATAAAACATACAATATTGTAATAGTTACAAGAAAATATCTTTGTTCAGGCTTGTAGCTAACGACATCGCCTATTTATCATGCTCGCCTAGTTGGGTCTGTGACGTCACACCAGGCGGAGCACTAGCTCGCACTATGACATCCACGTTAATTAAAAGCCGAATTGTTTTATTGTCTGCGTGAGACCACTTCAGTCCAAATATAAGTGGCCAGATAATTTTATTTTAAAAGATAAGTAAGAAAATAGTGTCACATAAGTAAGGTAACAGACTACACTTCAGGGCCTGATATTAATATTCACGTGAGTGTTCACAATAGCAGTGCTACATTATGTCTGGTTATATATATTGTGGTGTCAATTCTTGTTTCTTTGGGGGTGAGTGTTAGGGGGGGGGGGTCATCAATGACATGTAGAGAATCGCCTATAGTAGCTGAAAAACAGACGAGAGGCCCACCACGTTTCATCCAGAGCAATAGGGAAAGTGTCAAGCCCAAGGACAAAATTACAACAGACTGGTCCGTTTCTCAGCTGAGGAACACAAACCACCACTGGAAGGGATTGTGAAATCACGGATCTCGAATCTTCATCCTGATGTTACGTAAGAACGCTGGAACTTGTCAACTATACAGGCCCCTCGGAGTGAATTTACACGTAATAAAATCTAGCGGAACTGTAATTGTGCTTTCATGGTGTCGTGTGCCTTCGAACAACTAGGCACTGAGTTAAAATATTGTTTAAAATACCGGGTTTATTGGGTATGAGGAAGATTATAATCAATCTTATTTGGACAACCATATTTCCGTGCAGCTCATAAAAGATATCTTGTTTTTTAATACACATGTTCATTTTATCAGGATATGATAATCCATTTGTGTTATGTAATTTGATTATTATTTTTTATTTGAATAAATCTCAACTCGCTTGTCATAGAAATAGCATGAGCAAAACATTCAAAACAAGTCTAGCCAATATACCGCACCCATACACATGTCTGTCTAGTTTATGGAAAGTTGAAGTCATGTACGCCTGTAAATATCGAACATGTGTACACGCCCACTATCTTCTGTGTAATATGATAACGAGGAATGACAAAGTCTAAACCACACCATTACGTCTCTGAAAGGACACTACAGGAGAGAAAAGATGTACACATTTAAACAGAGAGAGGGAAATCTTAAGAGAAAGACATATGTCCATAATCACAGAGAAAAGAAGGAGAGGGAGATTAGAATCAGAGAGAAAAGAGGGAGGGAAGGAGAAGGGAACAGAAATAAGGGAGGGAGGAAGGGGGAGGAAGGCAGAGAGAAAGGGAGAAACAGAGAGAGAAAGAGAGAAAGGGAGAAGGAAGACAACCACACAGAGAGAGGGGGGATGGAGGAAGGAATGAAACAAGGAAGGAACGAACAAGGGAGGGAGGAAGGAAGGAATGAAACAAGAGGAAGAGAAGGGAGAGGAAGGAAGAAAAAGAGAGATAGGGAAGGAGGGAGGAGAGGGAAAAAACAGAGAGGGAGGGAGGGAAACAGAGGAGAGTTAGGGAAGGAGGGGGAGGAGGGAAACAGAAACAGAGAGGGATGGAGGGAAGGGAGGAGGGAGAGGGAAACAGAAACAGAGAAGGGAGGGAGGGAGGGGGAAGGGGAAGGGAAAGGAGGAAAAAGAGAGAGGAGGTAAGGGAGGGGAGAAGGAAACAGAAACAGAGAGGAAGGTAAGGGAGGGAGGGGTGGGGGAGGGAAACAGAAACAGAAGAGGAAGGTAAGGGTGGGGGAAGGGAAACAGAAACAGAGAGGAGGTAAGGAGGAAACAGAAACAGAGAGGAGGTAAGGGAGGGGGAAGGGAAACAGAAACAGAGAGTTAGGTAAGGGAGGGGGAGAGGGAAACAGAAGGGAGGAGAGAGTTAGGTAAGGGTGGGGGAAGGGAGGAACAGAAACAGAGAGTTAGGTAAGGGTGGGGGAGAGGGAAACAGAAACAGAGAGGAGGTAGGGAGGAAGGAAGGAAGGAAACAAGGAAGGAAGGAAACAAGGGAGGGAGGAAGGAAGGAATGAAACAAGGAAGGAAGGACAGAAACAGAGAGTTAGGTAAGGGAGGGGGAGAGGGAAACAGAAACAGAGAGTTAGGTAAGGGAGGGGGAGAGGGAAACAGAAACAAGAGTTAGGTAGGAGGGAAACAGAAGAGAGTTAGTTAAGGAGGGGGAGAGGGAAACAAACAGAGAGTTTGGTAAGGGAGGGGGAGAGGGAAACAGAAACAGAGAGTTAGGTAAGGGAGGGGGAGAGGGAAAAGCAAATGAGGGAGGGAGGGGGGGAAGGGAGAAACAGAGAGTTAGGTAGGGAGGGGGAGAGGGAAACAGAAACAGAGAGTTAGGTAAGGGTTTGGGAAGGGAAACAGAAACAGAGAGTTAGGTAAGGGTGGGGGAAGGGAAACAGAAACAGGTAGGAGGAAGGAAGGAAAGGAGGAAGGACAGAGAGAGAGGAGGGAGAGGAGGGAGGAACAGGAACACAGGAGGGAAGGGATGGAGGGAGAGGGAGGACAGAAGAAAGGAAGGGAGGGGAAAGGGAAACAGGAGGGAGGGAGGGGGAGGAAGAGAGCAAAAAGGGAGGGAGGGAAGGGAAAGGAGGGAGGAAGGAAGGAAGAGAAAGAGAGGAGGGAGGGAGGAAGGAGGCAAAGAGGGAGGGAGGGAGAAGGAAGGACAGAAGGAGGGAGAGGGAGAGGGCGGAACAGAGAAAGAGGGAGGGAGAGGGAGGAAGGAAGAAGAATGAAAGGAGGGAAAGGAGAAAGGAGGGAGGGAGGAAGAAAGAAAACAAGGGAGGAGGGAGGAGGAAGAAAGAAAAAAGAAAGGAGAGAGGAAGGGAGGGAGGGAGGAAGAAAGAAACAGGGAGGGGGAACAGGGAGAGAAAGGGAGGGAAGGGAGGGAGGAGAGAAGGAGGGAAAGGAAGGAATGAAACAAGGAGAGAGAAGAGGGAGGGAGGGAGGGAGGAAGGAAGGGAAAGGAGGGAGGGATGGAGGGAGGGAGGGAGGAAGGAAGAAAACAAGGGAGGGAGGAAGGAAGGAAGGGAGGAAGGGAAAGTAGGGAGAGAGGAGAGAGAGGGAGAAGGAAGCAAAGGAGGGAGGGAGGAAGGAAGGAAGGAAGGAAGGAAGGAAGGAAGGAAGGAAGGAAGGAAGGGAAAGGAGGGAGGAAGGAAGCAAATGAGGGAGGGAAGGAGGAAGGAAGAAAACAAGGGAGGGAGGAAGGAAGGAAGGGAGGAAGGGAAAGTAGGGAGGGAGGGACGGAGGGAGTAAGGAAGCAAAGGAAGGGAGGGAGGAAGGAAGGAAGGAAGGAAGGAAGGAAGGAAGGAAGGAAGGAAGGAAGGAAGGAAGGAAGGAAGGAAGGGAAAGGAGGGAGGAAGGAAGCAAATGAGGGAGGGAGGAGGAAGGAAGAAAACAAAGGAGGGAGGAAGGGAGGGAGGGAGGAAGGAAGGAAGGGAGGAAGGAAGGAAGGGAAAGGAGGGAGGGACGGAGGGAGGAAGGAAGGAAACAAGGGAGAGGGGAAGGAAGTAAGGAAACAAGGTAGGAAACAAGGAAGGAAGGAAAGGAGGGAGGGAGGAAAGATAGAAGGAAACAAGGAAGGAAGGAAACAAGGAAGGGAGGGAGGGATGGAGGAAGGAAGGAATGAAACAAGGAAGGAATGAAACAAGGGAGGGAGTCAGGAAGGAAGAAAAAAGCTGGAGGGAGGAAGGAAGGAAAGAAGGGAGGGAGGATGGAAGGAATGAAGCAAGGAAGGAATGAAACAAGGGAGGAAGGAAGACACAAGATCTATGATTTGGATGTGTCATATGTTCAGCTGGGTTTTATATTGATATAGTATTTAATAAGGGATTTGTTTAGGAGGAACTGTTGGTGAAGGACATGTTTGCTAGGTTTAATGCACCGTGAACAGCCAGGCTCGTTTTCAGGATGTCTCCTTGTAACATCATGTCTCCATGATAAATTCTGATTAGTATTGTCACAGTAGTATCCCCATAAACATCTTACTCTTATAAACATGTTGGTTCTTTGTCCGTCAAGTTTCGCTCAGCGTTTCACAAATGCACACATTTGAATATATCTTTGCATCTACTATAGCATGTTAAGATAATTTCCGGTCGTTCGCGAAGTTCCGTTATATTCCGTGATTTGGCGGAACAATCCGATGAT
The DNA here is from genome assembly GCF_031769215.1 of Ylistrum balloti. NCBI lineage: Eukaryota > Metazoa > Mollusca > Bivalvia > Pectinida > Pectinidae > Ylistrum > Ylistrum balloti. Next base: position 165,890 of record NW_026782645.1, on the reverse strand, counting down.
ATTCGATTCAAATTGAATGTAACTAAAGTTGCCAGTGTACATATCGTTTTGATCATTAATGTCTCGCAATAGACATGTTGAAAGGACAGCTGTTACAACGTGACTTGTTCACAAGGCTCATTGTTTACCGACGTCGAATTTGCAGGTAGTGTATAGCTGATGAATTAATTATGCAAACAAGGTGTAAATGCTTGAATTAATTGAATTACCTGTTACGTTATTTAGATAGGAAACGTCACACAGCTGTCAACCCCTTGATCCCTAGGCACAGCACGTTAATATAACCATACACAAATTAGCTCTTCTCATTGTCTACGCTTAACTCTTCATAATGGATGACGTCACCCAGACACGTGACTTGGTTTTGTGGCTATAGAGGCTGACCGTTAATAAAACTATACATTAAACAACGTGACGTTGAATTCATTATATTTCATAATTTACCTACATTTTTACAGACAAAAATAAATAAAAGCTAAATGGAATAGTCACCAAATGTCATAACCCTTCAAAATCAGAGATGACAGAGTGTTTAAAGGGTCACCAAGGGCCTTGTAATCATTTATTTTATATTTCTGAAAATATATGGACCCAGGCATTGATTTTTTTGTGTGTGATTTGGAGAAAAAAAATCATACTTCTAAATATATGTGATTGGCTTGTACTAGATTTGCACTATAGGATAGAAGATGTCATTTGCCTCCCCTTTTATAATTATCTCACATCCGTGGTACAGATTTTAGAGTTCCAACACCGAGTGGTCACATTAAATACATGTATTTGTATTAAATACATGCTCATTACACTATTGCTATTTCTACTCTTTATTGTGTCATAGATATCCCTCTCAAACTGTGATGTCACAACATATGAAAATTATTTTATTTATTTCAAAATAATTATGAAAGAGACTGCATAATTTTCTCCGACATGTTCACCCTGAACAAAGCATGCAAATGTCTAGAAAAACACGCGTAAACAAGCAAGTAACTAAATAACCCCTCGCATACGATAGGAAATCCCACCCTAGTCACCTAGCGAATGGTGATTACACCACCCGGTCACCTAGCGAACGGTGACTACACCGCCCGGTCACCTAGCGAACGGTGACTACACCGCCCGGTCACCTAGCGAACGGTGATTACACCGCCCGGTCACCTAGCGAAAGGTGACTACACCGCCCGGTCACCTAGCGAACGGTGACTACACCGCCCGGTCACCTAGCGAACGGTGACTACACCGCCCGGTCACCCAGCGAATGGTGACTACACCGCTCGGTCACCTAGCGAATGGTGACAACACCATCCGGCCACCTAGCGAATGGTGACAACACCATCCGGCCACCTAGCGAACGGTGACTACACCGCCCGGTCACCCAGCGAATGGTGACTACACCGCTCGGTCACCTAGCGAATGGTGACAACACCATCCGGCCACCTAGCGAATGGTGACTACACCATCCGGCCACCTAGCGAACGGTGAGTACACCGCCTGGCTACTAAGGCGAACGGTGACTACAACACCCGGTTACTAAGGCGAACGGTGACTACACCACCCGGTAATTCTCTCACGTGAAATCCAATACTGTATTTCTTGTAGTGGCTTTCGCTTATTTGTTGAAGAATGTGAGTTGTATAACAGAATCTTACTCTCGTGTCCATGTCGTGTTGTATCTCTAAGCTATTCCACTCGATCGTACACGGTCCTGTGTTTATAGGCATAACTTAAGACAAAATCCCACCAAGACAGCACGTGATCCAAAACATATCTAAGATATTCTCGTATCACATAGCCACGCGGTATGTAAGATATCCCGCTAACAGTAACCAAACTTTTTCTGTCGTTATAACGGGACCCTGTGTTATAGCGAAACCGCATATCTACTGTAAGTGACAGGATCCTGAGATGAATTCGTTGTACGTGCAAGTTGCAGCGTCCGCTATCACAAAGTGGTAAGTACTGAAATATACTTAACAATTCGCAGAGAGGCGAGATAGCTATGTCAAATTATATTTCGTATCTACGGAAACATGAAAAACACATGACCTGAATCAAAGTCCATTTCTTAAGACTTAATCATTTGAAACTTATTTATGTGTATCTCGATGTTCCCGTCAAGTGTGTTACTCATTCATCAGGTGGATGATCCCAATTCAGACTATACTATACGTTTACGGCGGTTTTGGGAACAGGAACTCTCATAGAAAATATATGTAAATTGATGGTAAAGTGGCATTTATTATCCGCAGTCATTATTCAGAACTGTAGAACAATGATTTTACACCTAGTGTCAACAATTAAACATAGGCCTCTCCGATAACTATGAGATATCGATCACTTGAACCTTGGACATTGCATTAAAATCTATCGTATCAATTTGATTTTGATATAATTTCATTATGAAAATTCCATTGGTTAATCATTGTAGCTAGGTTTATATGTACTTGGAGACTATAGTCATTATGTTACAGCACACTTTTGTTGTACTTTTTATTTGTTCCAACGGCCCTAGAAATGGTATTGCTGTTGCCTGTGCTTCATTACCATGGTTAAGTAATCCGATATTTCCGGACTAACGAAAATTGCCTGTCTCGTCTTTTTATACTCCGGATTTAGATATCCGGTGTACGAAGGTGTTCATACAACGCTAGCGGTTACCGTAATGGATTGGTAGCCCGACTGGTTATATAGAACATGGACTAAAAAGGTTATTGAGCATAAGGGGTTTGTCACACAGCATATTATGAAAATAAATAAATAAATAAAATAATTAATTAATTAATAATTAACTATCACAGCCAACCTCCATTCGCCCATTGTCTTCCAAATTCAGGACAAGTGATGAAACCGCCTTGTGTTCACATAAGAATGTATGTGCTATACCAATATTGCGGTGTAGAAAACCGTTTTTAAGGTCGATCTCAAAACGGAATGAAAACAATCCGGCACTATTTCCAGTCGCATTACAGACTTTCGCCCTGATACGTAGTTGCGTTTCTTTGGAATAAATTTTACAAAGATGTGGCAAGCTTACCTTTGGTTAATGAGATCCAGAGAATAAGGAATAGGCTAGCGGCCTTCATCCTACAGACAGACGGCCCTGGTATAATAGCTGTCTCCACTAGAACATGCTACCTCGCCGAATTAACAGATACCTGAGCGACACAGCACACCTGTGGGATGCGACTTAAGACAATCTCCTGTTTGAATTTAAGTATAAAAACTCATCTAACTAAGTATTGCATATATATGTGTACGCGATGATCCCAGATAGTCGTGTCAGTAATCCACAAGTATATCCCTGTCGTACAGGTGTTTTCCACAGGTATCCGACACAGGTATGGACCAGGGAAATTCTACAATAACATGTTCAGGTTTTACTCAAGTCGGAGTTGAGCGAGCTGGCTGGTTAGCTATTTGTCACCAAACGCCGTGACGAATGTGACAGGCGAGACGGGACAGCGTTAGTAGACTATGTACAAGGGCCGAATCATCTTCATTCCCAATTATAATGGACCCTGAATAGAAAAAAAGACAGATAATTCTGACGAATAACAATTCCGCATTGTCATTAGAAAAATCATAAATATCATTAACTAATTCTATTAATAAATGCACGTAAGTGCTTTTTGGGGTTGGGTTCTGGAATCCCTCCACGTGCAGAGGCAAACATCACTTTTTAATTCCTACAGTTAGGATAGTTAATGTACTTGGAGATAAATCTTTGTTGTCCCGGCCCTATCTCGTCATTACAAAAGATATATTTACTTACTAAATAGCAATTAATAGGGCGAAATCTCCTCTCCACATTCTTGACAAAATGCGCGGGTGAAATCCCCGGTGAGAGCAGAAGCACCATAGTCCGGGGCGAAATCCCCCGGTGAGAGCAGAAGCACCATATTCCGTGGCGAAATCCCCCGGTGAGAGCAGAAGCACCATATTCCGTGGCGAAATCCCCCGGTGAAAGCAGAAGCACCATATTCCGTGGCGAAATCCCCCGGTGAAAGCAGAAGCACTATGTTCCGGGGTGAAATCCCCCGGTGAAAGCAGAAGCACCATGTTCCGGGGCGAAATCCCCCGGTGAGAGCAGAAGCACGATATTCCGGGGCGAAATCCCCCGGTGAAAGCAGAAGCACCATGTTCCGGGGCGAAATCCCCCGGTGAGAGCAGAAGCACCATATTCCGGGGCGAAATCCCCCGGTGAGAGCAGAAGCACCATATTCCGGGGCGAAATCCCCCGGTGAAAGCAGAAGCACCATATTCCGGGGCGAAATCCCCCGGTGAGAGCAGAAGCACCATATTCCGGTGCGAAATCCCCCGGTGAGAGCAGAAGCACCATATTCCGGGGCGAAATCCCCCGGTGAGAGCAGAAGCACCATATTCCGGGGCGAAATCCCCCGGTGAAAGCAGAAGCACCATATTCCGGGGCGAAATCCCCCGGTGAAAGCAGAAGCACCATATTTCGGGGCGAAATCCCCCGGTGAAAGCAGAAGCACCATATTTCGGGGCGAAATCCCCCGGTGAGAGCAGAAGCACCATATTCCGGGGCGAAATCCCCCGGTGAGAGCAGAAGCACCATATTCCGGGGCGAAATCCCCCGGTGAAAGCAGAAGCACCATATTTCGGGGCGAAATCCCCCGGTGAAAGCAGAAGCACCATGTTCCGGGGCGAAATCCCCCGGTGAGAGCAGAAGCACCATATTCCGGTGCGAAATCCCCCGGTGAAAGCAGAAGCACCATATTCCGGGGCGAAATCCCCCGGTGAGAGCAGAAGCACCATATTCCGGGGCGAAATCCCCCGGTGAAAGCAGAAGCACCATATTCCGGGGCGAAATCCCCCGGTGAGAGCAGAAGCACCATGTTTCGGGGCGAAATTTCCTCGTCACGATCTAGGAATTATATCTATTGCTAAGTCCTGGTGTTCGACATGCCATGGGCGAAATGTCCTCCATTTGTACAGTGGGTAAAATCAATTCAGTGGAAATTCTCATACTACGTCCCCGGTGTTATCTACTAACACGGCACACGGAACAAAATTCCACTCGCCACGTCCTGGGCCAAACCAGAGCATCATGGTCTTAGGGCAAATCTGCTATCCACGTCCTTCCTAAAATCACTTCTTCAGATACGAAAGGAGAAATTTCCTCACCGTGTATATGAGGTGAAATCCTCTCACCACGTGTTATAATCGAACGCCCCTTACATATAACCTTCTGGGGTAGATATCAAGCGCCTTGGATTTTAATCCCTCAACTCTCACCATGTACTGAAATATCAGTTCAGTGCATATGATTTTTTCTGTGGTCTGTGGAGTACGTTTTCCTATCCTCGTGCTCTCCTTCCTCCTGCTACTATATACATTGCTGGTGTCGTGTAGACTACCAACGAAATCCCGTGGTGACATGCTGAGACTAAAAGTTGGGACAACCACTCCATTTACTGCTACCAAATCCTCTGAACTTTTTCTGGTAAGTAATGTCTGTCTGTTCTTAGTACAATATTTTCTATAGTTTGAAATTTAAACCAAAACTGAAATTTCGCTGCTCACGACCCTCCACGGCTCGTCTACTCACGTCACTCCACGGCTCGTCTGTTCACGTCACTTCACAACTCGTCTGTTCACGTCACTCCACGGCTCATCTGTTCACGTCACCCCAATGTTCGTGTACTCACGTCACTTCACGGCTCATCTGTTCACGTCACTCTACGGTTCGTCTACTCACGTCACTCCACGGCTCGTCTGTTCACGTCACTCCACGGTTCGTCTACTCACGTCACTCCACGGCTCGTCTGCTCACGTCAATCCACGGCTCGTCTACTCACGTCACTCCATGGCTCGTCTGTTCACGTCGCTCCACGGTTCGTCTACTCACGTCACTCCATGGCTCGTCTGTTCACGTCACTCCATGGCTCATCTGTTCACGTCACTCCATGGTTCGTCTACTCACGGCACTCCATGGCTCGTCTGTTCTCGTCACTCCACGGCTCGTCTGTTCACGTCACTCCACGGTTCGTCTACTCACGTCACTCCATGGCTCGTCTGTTCACGTCAATCCACGGTTCGTCTACTCACGTCACTCCACGGCTAGTGTGTTCACGTCACTTCACAGCTCGTCTGTTCACGTCACTCCATGGCTCGTCTGTTCACGTCACTCCACGGCTCGTCTACTCACGTCACTCCACGGGTCGTGTGTTCACGTCACTCCACGGTTCGTCTGTTCACGTCACTCCATGACTCGTCTGTTCACGTCACTCTACGGCTCGTCTACTCACGTCACTCCATGGCTCGTCTGTTCACGTCACTCCATGGCTTATCTGTTCACGTCACTCCATGGTTCGTCTACTCACGGCACTCCATGGCTCGTCTGTTCACGTCACTCCACGGCTCGTCTGTTCACGTCACTCCATGGCTCGTCTGTCCACGTCACTCCACGGCTCGTCTGTTCACGTCATTCTACGGCTCGTCTACTTACGTCACTCCATGGCTCGTGTGTTCACGTCACTCCATGGTTCGTCTGCTCACGTCACTCCATGGCTCGTCTGGTCATCAAACATCTCGAATCCCTCTTGTCCAATGAGAATGTTTCTCTATGAGGTAGGTTTTGGTATCTTAGTAATAGTTGTTGGTTACCTTACTGAACAACATACGGGAGGTCCGTTTTCTGGTAAGTAATGTCTGTCTGTTCTTAGTACAATATTTTCTATAGTTTGAAATTTAAACCAAAACTGAAATTTCGCTGCTCACGACCCTCCACGGCTCGTCTACTCACGTCACTCCACGGCTCGTCTGTTCACGTCACTTCACAACTCGTCTGTTCACGTCACTCCACGGCTCATCTGTTCACGTCACCCCAATGTTCGTGTACTCACGTCACTTCACGGCTCATCTGTTCACGTCACTCTACGGTTCGTCTACTCACGTCACTCCACGGCTCGTCTGTTCACGTCACTCCACGGTTCGTCTGCTCACGTCAATCCACGGCTCGTCTACTCACGTCACTCCATGGCTCGTCTGTTCACGTCGCTCCACGGTTCGTCTACTCACGTCACTCCATGGCTCGTCTGTTCACGTCACTCCATGGCTCATCTGTTCACGTCACTCCATGGTTCGTCTACTAATGTCTCTGTTCACCACGGCACTCCATGGCTCGTCTGTTCTCGTCACTCCACGGCTCGTCTGTTCACGTCACTCCACGGTTCGTCTACTCACGTCACTCCATGGCTCGTCTGTTCACGTCAATCCACGGTTCGTCTACTCACGTCACTCCACGGCTAGTGTGTTCACGTCACTTCACAGCTCGTCTGTTCACGTCACTCCATGGCTCGTCTGTTCACGTCACTCCACGGCTCGTCTACTCACGTCACTCCACGGGTCGTGTGTTCACGTCACTCCACGGTTCGTCTGTTCACGTCACTCCATGACTCGTCTGTTCACGTCACTCTACGGCTCGTCTACTCACGTCACTCCATGGCTCGTCTGTTCACGTCACTCCATGGCTTATCTGTTCACGTCACTCCATGGTTCGTCTACTCACGGCACTCCATGGCTCGTCTGTTCACGTCACTCCACGGCTCGTCTGTTCACGTCACTCCATGGCTCGTCTGTCCACGTCACTCCACGGCTCGTCTGTTCACGTCATTCTACGGCTCGTCTACTTACGTCACTCCATGGCTCGTGTGTTCACGTCACTCCATGGTTCGTCTGCTCACGTCACTCCATGGCTCGTCTGGTCATCAAACATCTCGAATCCCTCTTGTCCAATGAGAATGTTTCTCTATGAGGTAGGTTTTGGTATCTTAGTAATAGTTGTTGGTTACCTTACTGAACAACATACGGGAGGTCCGTCGCATTGTGTCCAGTAAACATGGACCAATCTGTGTCTCTGCTTATGATAATCTTATTGGTTTGTAAGTCCGTTTACTGTAAAAGACATACAGTCTGGCACTGTTTCGTAAGTTTGAGTAAGCTTCCTGCGAAACACAAACCGACACGGGTAGGGAGTATCAAACCACGCTCCTCGGATCTTCACATGAGGTTACGTAGGGCAACTTTCTATCGCAGACTCCTGTTTGTTGTTTATCTCTGAGAGTAGAAATCGTTTGTTAAGTGTATTTTCACGGTAAAATTCAAAGAAACTTGATTGATACGGGTCAGTTATGACACAGTGATACTGAATACACCACGAATATCCATGAAAAGGGAGGGTATGGATGAAGAATCTATTCACGAACTACAACAGCAATGCAGGCCGTATGTGTCAAGTTTGGATGACGCCTACAGATATCGACCTCTTTTGAGAATCATAGTGTAATGATACACTGTATCTGTTTCTCGTACATACATTTACTGTATAGATCTAACCACTTTTACAGCTATAGAGGGGAATATCAATATACTATCTCACAATGATCTATAACGCGGGCCTTGCCAGGTATACAGAAAACCAAGACAGATATTCCCCGGATAGAAACCCTGGATACAGATATCAATTATTTAAAGGAGCTTGAATTTTATGACTAAATTCGTGGAATATTTTCAATGTCTGTGATACACTCCGATTTTTCTATGTTTCAATTATTTTTAAAGGCGCTTATGAATTAAAATATTAGAGAAAACGTACATATCATTGTACACTTTTAAATGTTATGATCAACCCTTTCACAGAAAATATCTAATATTCAAAATCCATTTCTTAATGTCTAGAGATATCATGAGAGTAATGTTAGGTTTTATTACGAGAGGTAAGATACAGGGCGCTGAAAATGCTGTATTGTGTTGGCAGTTAAAACAAGATAGCATGGATTACCTACATATGTTACTTAAAAAAGTCGTAAGCTTCTGTACAGAATAAAATTTGGAATAAAACGGGCAAAATTCCTTTTTTGTAGAAATTGATATTTAATGTGCGAAACAGATAAAAATGATTATACAAAGCATATAAATATTAAATATTTATCTAACTGTTAGTATCTAGTTTTTGAAAATTTAAAATTTAAGAGTCTTTTTTTTTAAGTTTTAGGCGTTTTCTTTTGATTTATAATGTGAAGATGATGTTTATAAAAGGAACGATGTCGCTGTAGTAATTAAAAAAATAATGGAAGATAGCTTATATGTGTAACAAGGAATGGAGTAGTTGTGACGTCATTCTGCACTAATCACCACTGTTCTTCAATTCGTCTACCAGATAGTACCTCTATTTTCTCCATGGAAGCATCTGTCTTCGGTCTGGCCCTTGACCGGCTGTATCCCGATTTGCCCACTTTTTAAAATAACATGGGCGGAAGAATGTTGTGATAAGGATTCTAGTCTATTTCATATTAATTTACCTGTGTTTACCTGTGTTTTTAACCTGTATTTTACCTATGGTCACCTGTGCCATCTAGCCTATTAAATGATAGCTATTTTATTGAGTTTTTAAAATTATATAAAATAAAAAAGCATTGCATTTTATTTCTTTATGTTGATACATATGTCACTGAAAATTTTAACAAATTAGAGACTTTTTTTTCTTAAATATATAAATTTCAATTTATTTTAATTTATTATCTTTTACTAGAGGAGGTTAAAATTCACTAAAATATTACATTTAACAGAATTAAAGTTTTATATTTTTGATAAATTTGTCTGACTTGAATATATATTATGATGATGCAAGCTGATGACGAGCAGGTATCCCAAGCCACAATGATTATTTATAAGTTGGGGAAATCAGACTTCATCATTATCAAACTGTGTAGTCCATGCAGATACACAGCTGATACTTTCTCCGGAATTTCCTCTGAGATTGTTTACCTTACTACGACTACGAGACAACTACCCACATCTACCCATTTCGAGACATCTACCCACATCTACCCACTCCGAGACATCTACCCACATCTAACCACTTCGAGACATCTACCCACATCTACCCACTTCGAGACATCTACCCACATCTACCCACTTCGGGACATCTACTCACATCTACCCACTTCGAGACAACTACCCACATCTACCCACTTCGAGACATCTACCCACATCTAACCACTTCGAGACATCTACCCACATCTATCCACTCCGAGACATCTACCCACATCTACCCACTTCGGGACATCTACTCACATCTACCCACTTCGAGACAACTACCCACATCTACCCACTTTGAGACAACTACCCACATCTACCCACTTCGAGACATCTACCCACATCTACCCACTTCGAGAAATCTACCCACATCTACCCACTTCGAGACAACTACCCACATCTACCCACTTTGAGACATCTACCCACATCTACCCACTTCGGGACATCTACCCACATCTACCCACTTCGAGACAACTACCCACAACTACCCACTTCGAGACATCTACCCACAACTACCCACTTCGAAACATCTACCCACAACTACCCACTTCGAGACATCTACCCACATCTACCCACTTCGAGACAACTACTTACAACTTTGTGACATGGCCAATGCAGAGATACAAGTCGGGTTTTTTAGAAACAAACATGGTCAACGCAATTTTGCATATGATGATTACATGTACAGCGAGGTGAACGTATCTACTGGAGGTGCGTTGTTCCCCATTGCCTTGCCACCCTGTCCACGCTCAACGACATTCCAGTTAATAATGGTCAACATCAGCATACCCATCCTTCAGACCACGCCAAGATCATCGCTGCTCAGATTATGAACAACATTGAAGACAGATGTAGAACAGAGATAACACCTATACCATCCATATACAACGAAGAAGTGACCAAGCTCAGGACCGATGAATGGGATGCCAACAGCGAAAGGATTGTTCAGCGTCTACCGACTTTTCACAGCGCGCATGGAAAACTCTACCGAACCAGAAGGAAACAGACACCAAAGCTACCAATGACCACCCGATACATCGACCTGGAAGGCATGTGGAGCCAGACTCAGAGGATCAACATCATGGAGTACGCCGACGCAGCATCACATCTTCTACACCTGGGATAAATTGCCGGACTGATGATAATAACCTATTATTGAATTTCAATAAACAATGGAACACCACCAATATATATATATATATATATATATATATATATATATTATACAATACAGCATAGAATTCATCCTGAACGGCTCAAGCCATCCAAGTGAATTGGTAAGGTTGGATAATGATAATATTATGATATGACACATGAATGTACTGAAAGTATGTACAGCATGGAAGCAAAACTTTGCCTATATACTTAAAAATGGTGAAGTTGCATAATAACATTTTGATACATTGATACATTGACATTTGGTATTATCTTTGGATTAGGATGGTCAGAATAGTCCTGCCAGAGACTATGTGGCCAGCTTTCAAAACAACATGCTACTTCAGAATATGAAAATATCCACGATGTGACACTAGAATATACGCTGCATAAGGCTGTTTCACAATTCCTGCAATTTTGCGAGCCTTCATAGGTGACACAAATACCTTATGTCTAACATAAATCCGCTGTTTAGTATTGTTGTTGATAACAGAGAACTCAGACCATTGGATACGTAGTATGGGGAAAACTCGACCTGTTAAATCAACAGAAATTATGTCAATAGGCGGTGATATGGTCCAGTTATCTGGGCATAGTGGTAGAGTAGCTACAGTTACAAGTACACATTCATTGCCAGTTGTTAATTCCACATGGACTGAGGTTTTGTTAGACGATTTTAATTTCTTCCATAGACAGTAAGTAGACGTGAGAATAAATGCTGTATTAAGAAAGGACAATGTTACATAAGTCCAGGGAGTTTGTAAGGAATTGTAAACATAGTCATTGATTTTGCTAATGCTTTTGACTTCTGGTCAAGCTTTGTAATGGAAAATTGGAATCTTAGGAGGAATTGTTAAGGCTGATACAGCATTTGATTGAGCAAGAAGTAGTGCTGCTGATAATACATTACTTCTGCGATATACTAGGACAGATATAAAAGCAGATAAACCTGATATAACATTCGCTACTAATGCTATAATTCCGCTAGTGTCTGGCCAATTAGTTCCTACTGCAGAAAGTGTACCATTTAACATTGACTCTGAAAGCGAGTTAAATACAGTCTCTCCTTTTTGAGCTTTCTGAACAAGTTTCTTCAAACTGAGATGCATACTCTGATCATTTACCATAGTTTCCAAAAATGAGTGGTTATATATTTTAATATTTTGAATTGAAACATTGACAACATTTGAGTACATGGTGTGTCCTAGAATTGAAGAATGAGCAGGTGGATCAAAGAATGACTGAATAAGTGCAAGGTTTACTGGATGTAACATCGAAATTTCCTTTGTTTCATTTTTACATTTACCTAACCTTGGAGGTATAAAAAGATTGTCTGATGTGACCGAGCATTGACATGGTATACTAAGTACACAAAAATTACACCTTTTGATAATTTTCTGACCACTGGGACAGTTTAGAGCTAGCATTGACAACTTGTAAAATTTGATGGTGACACCACTATCACTGAAGATTTTGATGTATTTTGGAGGAATCTGAAATCACATATTTATTTTATCATTTCTTTTTGATTGTAAAATATTGATGACATGCATGAGGCTTTGGCCACTGATGATGGAGCAACATGAAATGGACAATAATAAATGTCCTTATCCTGAACAGAGCACATTTGCAGTTGTTTATGAGATAGGGTAGTCTGGTGTGTCTGTTAACTGTGTTGCCTGTGTTGATGTTACATTGACAGGTACTGGAAATGAATAAACCGTAAATAATATTAAGGATTGAACAAATGAGGAGATTGGTACCTTCAATAAAATGTACAACACTGAATGATGTCTTACATATAAAAAATAGCAAAAGAATAGTAATGCAAGGGGTTAAGATGGATGACATTGAAACCTGTGTATTTCCTTGACATAATGCTTTGAATTTCTTCAATGTTGACTTTATCACTTTTGGTGAAATGATAAAGGGAAACAATTTACTTTTTGCTAGGTCATTGTTTGTCAAGTAATGCTGATGCATTTACCTGATGCATCATCATGTCTTCCAAGATAATGAGTTCATGTTGTAAGCCATCTAAAGCATGAGTGATTTGTTTAGATAGTGTCTCGGTTTGATCATTGTTTTGTTTCACAGCAGTGACAATGTTGTCAAATCTGTCATTCACAGTGGACATAAATGATGTTAGGTGATGTGCTTCTTTTGCCATAGCCTTAGCAAGTTTTACATTATTGCTGTTCAAAATCTGCATATGTTGTTTAAGGTTGTCAAAGTCAGCTGATGTAGCAGTTCCAAATAGAGATTTAGATATATCACCAAAGAAGTTGAACAATCCACGTTTTGAGCGTTTTCCATCAAAAGAAAGGGAAGTTGGGAAATGTGGAATCAGTCTGCTAATCTTTGTAACTGTGGCGTTGATATTTGCCATACATTGTGTCCTAAGCTAAGTGTTTTGATGACAGGATTAGCTGGCTCACACATACGACACTGACACTTGAGTACTTCTGAAAGATACGTAGGCTTTGGCAGAGGAATCTCAAATGTATGTGACCAATACTCGTGGCCAAGATGAAGTTGTACTGTTGATTCATATAGATGTATAGATGTGAGCCACCAGCTTGGCAATCATGATAAGAACGAAGAACGTCCTCTCTGAGACATCTTGGTACCGCCAATTGACGTATATTGTGGTCATGAAATGTCTTACCTCGTGGTTAATACATATGATACAAGATACCATCTAGCATGACATATTGATTTGATTGAAATAATACTCTATTAGCACTGACCTTATCTTTTAGTAATGCACCTGATGCTATGTATTGATAGATCTTGATCCTGACAGTTACCTTGGAGATTGTATTATTCACAGGATCACTTATTTCTGCGATTATTTCAGAGTTGTCAACTTGGTCTGTGTCATTGTAAAGGAAGGTTACCTGTTGGAGGGCAGAAGAATCAGTAGATAGGAAAATGCTAACATTTTCTGTACTAGGAAGGGAATCTGCTACTTCTGTTGTTGATGTGACAGGGTATGGCCTTCTGGACAGAGCATCAGCTACCTGGGTTTTAGGTCCTGATTTGTAGTCGATTTCATACTCATAGCCTTGTAAAAGTACTGCCCAACGAGCAAGCCTTCATGAAGATTCTGGTTTGATGTTTTTAAGCCATTTTAAAGCACTATAATCTGTGTAAACTCTAAACCTTTTACCTGCTAAGCACACATGGTATTTGTTGATGCCCTCAACAATGGCAAGACCTTCTCTTTCAGAAATGCTATACTTACGCTGACATTGGGTTAGAGTTCTACCACCATAACAGATTAGTCACTCTCTATTGTGGTTGTCCAGTTGTCCTAGTACATAACTAATTGCCTCACCTGATGCATCTGTTGGTAAGATGAACATTCTAGAGTGATCTGCATTTGCAAGTACTGGGGGTGATGTTAATGCTTCTTTTAACTGATCAAAAGCTTTCAGTTGTCCATTCAAATTGCTTATCTATTCTAAGAAGTTCAGTCAGGGGAAGGATAATTTGGCTATAGTTCTTTACAAACTTCCTGTAATAATTTCATAAGCCTAGGAAAGACCTAACTTGTTTCTGGTTGAAAGGTGTGGGGAATGACCAGACTGCATCTGTTTTGACAGTATCAACCTTAACCCCGACTTTGGATATGACATGACCTAGATAATGAACCTCGGAGAGTGCGAATGAACATTTACTATGTTTTAGAGTAAGATTTGCAAATGTTTGATGTGTTCCGTAAATGTTCGAGAATGCACCAGTATGTCGTCAACATACACCAGGCATGTTTTCATGTTTAGACCTTTCAGTACTTTTGTCATAAGGGCCTGAAAACTGCCAGGAGCGTTTATTAAGCCAAATGGCATTCGCTTCCACTGATACACACCTGTAGGTGTAACAAATGCAGATTTGTGTGCTGTTTCTGGATCCAGAGGAATCTACCAGAACCCAGAGGCTAGGTCTAGGGTAGTGAAGTATTGTGCACCTGATGTCCCTACTACATCAAAAACATCGTCCAGTCTTGGTAAGGGAAATAACTGGTGTTTGGTGGCAGCATAGTTACGTGTGATCCTTTTTTTTTGTTGTTGTATAACTGATGATAACTAATTCGGTAAGAGATGAGGACCTGTAAAACAGCAAGGAGACAGCTTGTTTAGTTGATGTTACTTATTTCGTCCCAAGTAGAAGTCAAGATTTTACACATGCAAAGTACATTCATGTAGTATACAATATGTAATACAGTATATGTAATGGAGATACAGTAAAGATGAATTATAAAGAAGTCTACAGCATGTAACGTTACAGGATTGTTTATATGTGACATCTACTTCCGGTTTATATTGTTACTTCCGATTGGCAATCTTACTTCCGGTATAATCATTTGACTTCCGGTTTAAGAATCGATATATATATGGTTATTTTGACAAAGCTCAAGGAGACTATTGCAAAATAAACTTTCTAAGCCATGATTTATAAAGTTTCTGTATAGCTAGAAAGCATTAATAACTGCTTAATTCAAATGTATCGGCTACCAGCTACATGTAGGAATATGTATTTCTATGTTTATACAATGAGTACACACGCCATAATTTCTGGTTTGAACAAGTGATTGTTTGACTGTTCGAAATGATTTGACTCTGATTTACATATAAATCTTAGGTTCAGAAGACATAATCAAAATAAAAACAAAACAGATATATAACTGTACAATAGGAGAACAAAGTGACAAGGTCTGGTGTTGTGAATATTTCGGATGTATCGACTGCACATGCTGAGCTTGATATTTACAAGCGTTTAGCCAAAGGGGGACTAACTGTGGTAGGACCCCAGTATTTTATAAGGTGTTTACTAATTGTGCTAAGCTTCGGAACATTACTTGTAAAGTAATATTTTGTCTGTTAAGAATTTTCCTTAATTCACAACACCTATATGTAGCTACAACAATAATGACACATTTGAATTGCAATGAATAATAAGACTAATGATATGTTAATAATACATTTATCAGGAATTGTAGTTCACAATCAGGAATGCGGTTAAGAGAGTATAGATGGGTAAACAATTAAATCCAAGTACTCAGATTTATACAACAGAGAGTTATTAAGATTCCAAAGACCACTCCATTTTTAAAATTCATTCAAAGTTAAAGATATAACTGGAATTGAGTGGTCAGATCGATATCCTGGTTCTATCCTAGACTTACTAACACTAGATAATAGAGATTCTGAAATAAGAAAGAAGTCTAATCTAGCCTGTTTTACTGAATTTACCCTTCGCCAAGTATAGCGCCTGGATATCTATCAGATTTATGTTTTGAATAAATTCCAATACTTTATCTATAGCTGTGCTATTGTTGATTTGTCTATAGTTATTATCGTAATCTATTGACGGATATAAAACTAGATTGAAATCCCCACAAATTATCATTTTCTCGTTCCCCAAACTATCTATTGTCTCAATAACTTGATTAAAAAAGTCCGGGGTATCCTGGTTAGGTCCATAGAGTGTAATAAGAGTTGTCCTAGACCCATCCATACTTATGTCCAAAGCAATAAAGTTTCCGCCAAGATCTTTCTTTTCCTTATGTACTTTAGCTTCAAAATTATTATTTAAAAGAATTGCCAACCCACGAGAGTTAGATATGCAAGAACTAAAATAGACGGAATACCCCCACTCAGGTCTGATAATATTTTCCTGTTCAGCAGTAAACGGTGGGTGTCCTGTAAACAGTAATATTTTTTCTCTCTCAAGTACGAAAATACATCTTTTCTCTTAATCTATTACACAAGCCCTGACAATCTGCCGACAATATATATGACAATATATTGATGACATTATCATTCATATTGATATTTTGTAATGCGAGATATATCTAGCCACGTATACTAAAGTACCTCTCCAGACAAGGAAGACGTGATAGTGGAAAGGGAGATAAAAAGGACAGAAGAAACATAAATAAAACATATTTAGGAAGGTCAACAGAGTAACACACTACACCATTGATTGATTGGGGAGCAAGGGGTATTAGTCGGCCATGCTGGGGACATTTTTAGTTATCCTTCTCTGCCCCTCCTTCACCCAGAAACCGTCTCAACAGAGTGAGGGTTATGAAACCTGGACAGCGTATATATCACACCATCTCATTATGCCCAAGGTAGATTTATATCTTGTCAGTGGGCACACGTAAAAAATGGCCATGGGGTCTGGACCCACTTACGGGACTTAGTGTCTGGGTTATATCGTTGAAACGGGTGATATTCCCACCCCATAACTATACAAAAAAATTAATCTAAATTCAAAATCACAATTTGTCAACTGCCAAATTCAAACAAAGACAAATATTTTTTTACAGTCACCGAAACCATGGTTAATTTACTATTATGGTTTTAATGCATTTTTGTCTGTTTCATTAACTGTACTTTGTGAGTACAACAACAACATATAATATGTGGTGTGACAATTGTAAAAAGGATAAAAAAAATTAGCATAAACTAAATTTTGTAAAATGTATTTACTGTGATTACTCTAAAACTTTGGATGCTGGTGTCGTTTGGTCAACAGTTGCTTATTTTCATCAATTACGACAAAAATACTTCTGAGCTGATTACAATTTTCTTGGGGAATTAAAACATTTCATTATCAGAACAAGGCAATGATCTTTGGTATATCGATTTTATATTTACATTTCAGAACCGTTGAAGAAAAAGGACCTTAAAAGCTCACTCAGTGCATTTCGTTCAGACATTAATTTGATTGGAGATAAAACAACATATGGTACAACACCAGGACTTCCAATATCAGTTGCCAGCACAACAGAGGTTCCAATATCAGATGTCAGCAGAACAGTGGTCCCATATCTGGTGTCAGCACAGCAGTAGTCCCAATATCAGAAGCCATCACAGCAGAGGTCCCAATATCAGATGTCAGCACAGCAGAGGTCCCAATATTAGATGTCAGCACAGCAGAGGTCCCAGTATCAGATGCCAGCACAGCAGAGGTCCCAATATCAGATGTCAGCACAGCAGATGTCCCAATATCAGATGTCAGCACAGCAGAGGTCCCAGTATCAGATGTCAGCACAGCAGAGGTCACAGTATCAGATGTCAGCACAGCAGAGGTCCCAATATCAGATGCCAGCACAACAGAGGTCAGAGTATCAGATGTCAGCACAGCAGAGGTCCCAATATCAGATGCCAGCACAACAGAGGTCCCAATATCTGATGTCAGCACAGCAGTAGTCCCAATATCAGAAGCCATCACAGCAGAGGTCCCAATATCAGATGTCAGCACAGAAGAGGTCCCAATATCAGATGTCAGCACAGCAGAGGTCCCAATATTAGATGTCAGCACAGTAGAAGTCCCAGTATCAGATGTCAGCACAGAAGAGGTCCCAATATCAGATGCCAGCACAGCAGAGGTCCCAATATCAGATGTCAGCACAGCAGAGGTCCCAGTATCAGATGTCAGCACAGCAGAGGTCACAGTATCAGATGTCAGCACAGCAGAGGTCCCAATATCAGATGCCAGCACAGCAGAGGTCAGAGTATCAGATGTCAGCACAACAGAGGTCCCAATATTAGATGCCAGCACAGCAGAGGTCCCAATATCAGATGCCAGCACAACAGAGGTCAGAGTATCAGATGTCAGCACAGCAGAGGTCCCAATATCAGATGTCAGCACAGCAGAGGTCCCAGTATCAGATGTCAGCACAGCAGAGGTCCCAGTATCAGATGCCAGCACAGCAGAGGTCCCAGTATCAGATGTCAGCACAGCAGAGGTCCCAGTATCAGATGTCAGCACAGCAGAGGTCCCAATATCAGATGTCAGCACAGCAGAGGTCCCAGTATCAGATGTCAGCACAGCAGAGGTCCCAGTATCAGATGTCAGCACAGCAGAGGTCCCAGTATCAGATGCCAGCACAGCAGAGGTCCCAATATCAGATGTCAGCACAGCAGATGTCCCAATATCAGATGCCAACTTTTTATTAACATTGTCAAACCTGGCGCAAGCATTAAACATGACTGTTGAAAAGCATGCCTCTTTATGTTGTTAATACTAAGTTTGACCACATGTCTTATAATTCTTTAATATTTCATGTATTTGTTGTCATTCCTTCATGCAACAATCTTGAATAAACTAAGATCAAGGTCGATATATATGTCATAGTGCAGTTTTGTATAGAAATTCTGGAGTAGTGTTTTGTATATATTCATTATGTCCAGCACCATTTGATGGAGAACTTTTACCCCACCATGAACAATTTTATATACAAAAAAGACAACATTCAATGGAGTTTACTTTTCAAGTTGTTGATACCAAAAATATCAATGATTAAAGTATTTTTAAACAGCAAAATGCTGCAAATGCAGATGGTATTTTGCATGAATTTAACCTCGTGATGAAAAATTTTAGTTTTAATCAAAAGGAAGAAAAATGTGTCACTGCTATTTGTAGATAACCAGTATATTTCCATTGACTTGACCGAGGATGGATGAGTTTCCAAGTTTGCAGCATTTCAATATGCTCAGTATGTAAATTTCCTGTCAAGAATGTGCAAGATGTTGATGATACATTTTCAACTCTCGTTATTAAAAGTGTAACACAGAAAAGGAAAAGGAATACCATACTTATCTTGAAATTTATTTCTGCCCACTAATAAACCCCCTTCATTTTTGTAGAATCATCAAATTTAAAATAGCAAGCTAAAAGCAGTTTACAAATAAGTTCTGTCTTACACATGCAAAGGGAGCCTACATGAAAATGGATATGGTATGTAACAAATTCTGCTAAATGATGCTGTTCATTACTCAAAAGTTTTTAAGTCATCTGAACCGAAGGGTCAGGATGACGTATAGCCATCATGTTTCATCGGTCGCTGTCCACTGCCTGCCATGCGTACACTTTCCAATTAAATAACTTCTCAATAACCAAAAGGTCCAGGGCTCTGACAATAGGCCTGTAGCAGCATGGAATAAACAGTTACCAAGAATATGACTGTAAGTTTGCAGGAAATGTTTTTTATGACCAAACAATATCTTCTTTGTAAGCTTTTAGAGTAGTTGAGTGGTTTATCTCAGTCTTATTGGTCCCTTTCATATAAAGGTCTATATATCAAGATGACTGGTAAGGTCTGTGGGCCTCCTGTTTATAAAACATTGGTAGGGTTGTTATTACTTTAATTAAGCAGCATTTCATACTAGATAGTAAAAAGTTTTAAAGAATTTTTATGCATTTTGCCCATCTATTGTAAAACAATTTACATTTTTTAATTCTTTTTGAAAAACCCTGAGCCAATTTTAGTGAAATTTGGTAGATATTTTCATGGCCATTGATTAACCAAATGAATGAATTACAATGTCTCCGACCTAGGGGACTGGGGCGGTGTCGAATTGAATCAAATTATCGAAAATCTCCTCAACACTCAGAATTGGAAGTTCCAATACTTTTCATAGATGAAGAGTTTTTGAGATGCTTTAATCCAAATAATGTATTTCGTGATCCTTGCATTTTCCCCAGGGGAGGGGTATTAAGTTGGAAGCTTATATAGAATTTTTTTCTTCTCTAATTCAAACTCCATTAGAATCCATAATATAGGATGACAGTTAATTATGCCAACAAGATGTTTTATGTGATATATGTAACACAGCACAAACAATGTTAATGGAATCCAGGTGACTGTTAAGAATATTGGGCCTTTTCTTTTGTCAAGACACTATCATGCAGTGTTGTAATTTTCATTGACGAATTAAAAGATTTGATATATGGTAAGGTTGCTACCAAATAGCTCTACCTTTTTTTGAAATTCTTTTATGGTGTCCAGATGTGGAAAAGTGAGTTTTCAATGTTTGTCATTTTTAGATTATCAGACCATGGGTAAGATTTTGTAGTCAGTTGACCGTTTAGGCCCATGGGCCTCTTGTTTGTTTGATTCTGTCGAAAATTTGCATTTACAATTATTTACGAATACTTTTGTTCATATTTGTGTTCATGAGTTTAATATCATTTTTATATTCATAAACCTGTTTTTTATTACTGAAACTTCAACCTAAATGATATTTTCTTTGTGACAGACGGCCATCTTGGATTTTGGAAGTCAAAGTTTGTTATCGCTATTTCTCAGGAACTACCTGATAGATAGTTCTGATATTTTATATGTAGGCCCATCCTGAGGCATTATTATGCATAATATGTTCTGGGTCTGATCTGACAACAAGATGGCTAATATTTGTGATATTTTTAAAAATAGTCACAAAAAAAACACTCGGAGATCTCGGAAATTAAAAAAAAATAAATAACGAGATATATTTAATTCCCTATATGCGAATTATTTCCATAAATGGAAAAAGGCAGAGAGAGAAAGAGAGAGAGAATAACATCAGAAGCTTCTGTTCACACCGGTAAAGGAAAATGTGTTGGTTACAGTTACACTCCACCGCTTTGTTTGGGAAAAGGGATGGTTACATTACAACGACGGAAAATGCTGGCAAAATTGGACATAAGTTTGAAACATGCACGTGTCGGTGTATTTATACACGGTTTGTTGATATCAAGAATGAGCGACAGTCTCATCTTTACTTCTTTAGCTTCAAACACGAGAATGAATCATTCCCCGAATCCGTTTTAGTTGTGATGCTTGTAATATCAGGTTATATTAAAACTGTATTAAGGCGTTGAGGGGGTAACTAGGGTTTAACTAATTCCCGAAAAAATCCACTTTCTATGTGAAGGGAAATAACTCTGCCAAACTTCTTTGACATAAATTTATTTTTGATTATCTTTGTGTATATAAATTTAACCAGCCAGATTTCCCCAGCGGTATGAATCCAGAAATACTCTAACAATGTAAAGTCGATAGTTCGCGAAAAAGATCCACTTGCAATTGATTAAGGTCATTTCAAAAAGAAAAAAAAATACATTGAGCTGCTATTTTAATTTCACAGATCACGGATAAATTGTGAACCCGAGACCAAATGCTTATACAAAATTGATTCCACTTCACTCATGGATGCTTCACACCAAATGTGGATCAAATACTATCAATCCTACAGGAGGAGTAGGAAGTTCAAAACTTTCCTTTTTATGTCCGGCTCTCATGTCCCTTAGGGCGGCCAGATATCCACCATTTATACAGAAGCTGTTCCCAGCGCGGGATGGGCGGGGCCCAATAGGGGGAAATAGAGCAAATACTTTAAAATCCTACCCCTCCTGCAGGAATGTTAGGTTGGGCGAGGCAGAATCAATTTTGTGTAAACGATGGGTTTCGTCCCATGGCAGTAGAGTATGCGATAGAGGTGGGTTTTTTTTATTATTCTTTCTTTTAAATCTTACTCTTCCTGTAGTAATGATTAGATTTTGCCAAAACTTGGCCTGAAGCATTCTTCGGTGAAGTGGAATCAGTTTTGCATATATGTTTGGTCTCGTGGCCCCTGGGGCGGGAAGGGAGGGTCCAATTTGGGAAATAAGGAAATAAGAGCAAATCCTTTCAAATCATACTTTTCCAGAAGGAATGATTTGTTTTCCCCCAAATTTGGTCTACAGCATTCGTGGGTGATGAAGAGTGAACAGATGGAGTGTTAGATGGAATCCTTGTTGGAGTAATATGCTGTCATGGTGATGATTCAAAGAAATGAAGGATTAGAGAGTAATTTCTAGCTGGGATAGCAGAGGAATAGTACTTCAAGTACATTGGTTTCCAGATAAAGCAAAATACAGATAGAATCATACTTGACCACTCGGGGTATGTGGATAAAGCGGATCATCCACAAATGTTAGGATAGTGAAGTAATATTGGAAAAACAATATAAAAAAAAGTATTTTTCAAATCTTGGT
Organism: Ylistrum balloti; assembly: GCF_031769215.1. Taxonomy (NCBI): domain Eukaryota; kingdom Metazoa; phylum Mollusca; class Bivalvia; order Pectinida; family Pectinidae; genus Ylistrum; species Ylistrum balloti. The sequence continues at coordinate 143,078 of NW_026782645.1, read as the reverse complement.
GAAAATTTGGGGCAGACCACAAATTGATTTGTTTGCTTCCAGACTGAATGCACACCTTCCCAAGTATGTATCTTGGAAGCCTGGTCCCTTTGCATGTGCAGTGGATGCTTTTACATTACCATGGAACACTTACAGTTTCATTTTTCGGACATTCTCTTTATTGGGTAAAATTCTCCACAAAATATGTTGAGGATAAAACACAAGCTTTATTAATAGCACCAATGTGGCCTACTCAGCCATGGTATTCACATCTTCTGAACTGTATTATTGATTGTGTTTTTATTTTACGTTCGGTCAACAGAATCCTCGGTCATCCACACCGAGGAACCAGGGACAGGAACAACCTTCCAAAGATGACATTAATGGCTTGTCGGGTGTCAGGAGATCCCTCCGAATGTTGTCAATTCCGCCAGATGTTGAACGGATCATATTGTCATCATGGCGACCATCAACAGTCAAACAGTATTCAACATGTTTTAAATCAAAGTACTGAAAGTACTGGTATGCTAAGACCATTGAAAAAATAAGTTCTTTGTTATTAGCTTGCTATATACTGAAACCAACTATATGCAAGCAGTAAATCATTGCAGCCCATAAAAAATGACCAGCAGATATCAGAAATAACAAGCATAGTAGTATTACTTATGTAATACATGTCCCAAGTAGGCTCCAAGATGCAATGATAGGGAAGTTGTCCATTTCTTTGGATACATTGTAGGAAATGTTGATCTTGGACACCATATTATCACTTTAAAGACTGCGTATCTTATTGGTTTAAGGCCATTAGTTAGACCATCATGCAAGTAACATGCTACATACAAATATTGGGCAGCTTCATTTTCCAGATTGTTTGTAAATGACTGCATAAGAGTGCCAATTTTCTAAAACAAATATGATATGTCACCATAACTAAAAATAGAAGATGCCTATTCTTCCGGAACACCTGGTCTTATTCTCCTTGTACTTTTTCAGGGAATCTTGAGTAGATATTGTCTTTGTTTCAATTTTACACTTGTTTTGCTGGTTCTACAATTCTGTTGACATGTTTATATATTCTTTGTTCTCTAAAACTTGTCGCAAGATATTTTATTCTTCTTGTTTTATCATTTTTTAACATCCTTACAGTGACCTTGAAATTTGCAAGATGTGAATATCTTTTAGGTTGTGAAATTTGATAGAAAAATGAGGGTAATGCAAAGAACACCCCCATGCATCTATCCGTTTTTTGACTGTGACCTTGATCTTTGACATCTGACCCTGAATTTCTAAAGAAACCGACTTCTCCTCATAAGGGATACATGTTCCAAATTTGATTAAGGTATACTGTCTTAGTCTCAATGCGTTTACAAGGTAATCATATAGTACTTATGCAAGTACTGTGACCTCTACATTCAATCCTCAAAATCATTACTATATCCTCTCCACATTGCCCAGGGATAACTGAAACTGTAATCCAAATGATAACTAATACCCCCAACACCCACAGCCTTACTTATCTCCCCATGGTGACCTTTTGCACAGAAACATCCTCTGAAACACAGTTGAAATTGGTCCACAGGTTTAGAAGTTGACTGACAAGCAAAACCCGTCTATATTGACCAGTTGCCATGGCAATCAATATTTCGAGGGAAAATGGTGCATGCACATCTACACAGTGTCCTGAATATTACTGAAAAGTTTCATTGGAGTTGTCCAGACAAGATGTGTCTACAGACAGACAAACAGATGGATGGACTGATAGACAACCTGATTCCAGTTTACCCACCCTTTTGGTGGTATAAGAATGCACAAGAGTGCTTACAAATTCCATGTGGACAGACATTATGGAAAAATAATAATAATAATAATAATAAAAAACATGATACAGATGCTTATATCTTGTTTTATTCAGTTTTTAGATACAGTATTCTTTCCATGCTTTGATCAGCAATGTAATCTTGTCATGTCAATATCCTAGTACAATATTGCATACACAAAATTGTTGTAGGTAGACTTTTAAGATACATAAAAAAATACATGCTTAAGTTTAAATGAAGGTTTTAAACAGAAGTCATATTAGATTTTTCTAGACAATTGTAAACTATAAACTCGGTATACAGCGATCTTTTCTACACATTTGTAAACAACAAACTCAGTATGTGGTGATCTTTTCTACAAAAAGTTTTTTTTTATATATTGTATACACTAAACTCAGAAAAAAAAAGTAAACCTTTCTATGTACACTACAAACTCAGTATACAGTGATCCTTTCTACACAAACTTGGTATAACTAGTGAATCTTTCTACTCAAGTAAATTGAAGATTGTATACAAATTTACTACAAATGCAGTATACAATGATCTTTTCCACATTTTTTAGCTTCCCCGATTTGTTGATTCTTCTTTTGTGATGGTAAATATACTGCCGCCTTTAGAAAGTACTGTGACATTAAAAGGCAACATGTTTGTTAGCGTCTCCTCAAGTGACTAATCATCTTCAACATCTAATTGGAGGCCGGAAAGAAGGACGTTTTTCTCCACCATAAGGTCCTCAAATCCATTGTTGGTCACCATAGCCAATTCCAACTTAGAAGAATCAATAGAGATACCTTCTACCACTCCAGATTTCATTTCTTCAGGGACATCCACTTGCTGAAAGAGAGTAAGGTAAATAAATAACTATATTTCATTATTGCTATGATTATGTGCAAGAAATATACACTTCTGTATAAGCTTATAGTCTTCCCAATAGGAGTCTATATTAAATATACTGTCAAATTATTAAGCGATGTACAGCTAGCAAAATGATAATATCTTGACCATGGTCATACAGAGATTGAATCATAAAATTAAATTTGTGTGATAAATCTGTGCAGTATGATAATTTATTTTGACGTTTGTATTTCAAAAATCATTTTGACTTGAAAAGTAATGTGTAATTTAATTAATTACATTGGACCGTCATGTAATGGTTATTTAATTATTGTGAAAATACCTGTAATGGCAATGCCATTTTCATAATGTAATTGTAATTTAATTAATTACATCATCATGTAATTGAACCCATGCCTGTTACAAGCAGTAGCTGTCCTAACTGATCCTAAAATTAACTTTGGCTACGTCTATCACAAAATTAACTTTGGCTATGTCTATTACAAATGCCACATTTAGCTACAGTAGAGGTATTTCAAAAATGTACGTCATTGTAGCTGAAAGGACATAATTAATGGTTATTTAACCAGAACTACAGTTCTGAACAAACCACTACAAAGCCTGGTTAACTGTACTACGAAAATGTCCTCTCAATTAATCAATTTCATTGATTATCGACATCTTATTGTTGTACTTACGGTCACTTGAGTTTCTTAAAGTTTCAATTTGACTTTTAATGAGGCCCAAAGTAAGAATACTGCAATGTCTTAATAAGCTCTTGATGGGTATTGGTTAGACTATTTATCCCATTTCATTCCATTCACCATGGAAACAAAACTCTAAAATGCTTAAAAACAGTCGACAATTTATGACAAATATTGAGTCTAGGGCTGTGTAAAATTGATGAATCAAGTGTTGAACTGAAAGTGGAAGCAGTTGACATAATACTGAATTTCTGAGATAAACAAATACAGTACATATATCAAAAGTTCAGGCATAATAAGAATTGTACCAATTACACTTTACACATTCACACTGGGACCTAACACTTTACATATTCACACTGGGACCTAACACTTTACATATTCACACTGGGATCTAACACTTTGCTAGGTTTATCCTAATCTTTATTAAAACACTTTCCGGGATTCAGATGTCAACTGACATCTTCATTATTCCCAATCTTTATATTGCAATCGTTCACATGCATCACTCTTCAACAGAATCAAGGAGACATCATGTCAGAAAGACAAAAACTAAATTTAAACTAAAACTATAACTTCACTTGTAAACCTTACAATTAGCATAGCTGTAGAGTTCCCGTACGATTTCATACCCTGGCCTTCAGGTACTTCTAAATTATCTCCGATCAGAAATTTGAAAGAGCTAGATCTACAATAGTACGGACAGTGACCGATATTTTAAAGTAAAATCGATATATTACACAGATAGATTCCAAGATCTATTCACGGTAGCGTAAGTAGTACAGTACAATCAGGGACCTATATATTAACATATATACGTCCCTGGTACAATATTACGGATAAGATTTTTTCTGTTTAATTTCCGATCTGTTGGGCCACTGACAGAAGTGACTGCGATGAGACCATTATGAAACGATCATTCAAAAATAAATTCATTTCAAAACACTGAAATACTTTCCAGAAGCAACAAAAATGTGCTAGATGCTTACATAACATTTTTCAAATGCATACTGCTTCAAAGGAAGAGTCTTGAAAATATTTTGAAAAAAGTGCCATGGCGGCAGTGCCCAGCTTGCGCGTCGCCGTCGAGCCTAAATTCAATACATGCGATAGCTCATTTCAAATATTGACTTTAGATTCAGCTTATATATATATATAGTGATACTTACCTACATAAAATACCCGCCATCTTCTTTCTGCCGCCGTCTTCTTTCAGGGTCCAGCAGCAAAGAGCACCACGGATGTTTCCGTCAAAATTTTATGCTACTCTAAATCATTCTTATTTTAGTTTCATTCTTATTTTCAACTACTTATTTCAGTATTTTCAAAAGTTTTCAACAGTATTAAACGGGATGAAAATTTTCGAAAAAGAAAAAAAAGAAAGATATATGACACCAACAATGCATCGCGCGGAAAAGAAAGTTAAGCCGCCATATTGGCATCGCCTCGTCTGCAAAATTTACCACCATAAAACGTGAGTCTTTGTCATTGTATTTACAAATTTCGATGTCTGATTATCATTAATACACAACACAAAACGTTTTCTTGATGTACAAGTAATGAAGAAAATGTCGATAAGGTTGTTTCATTTAATGACTAGCATCAGCAACTTGTAGGGGCGATAATCCAATGATTACGGTAATGTCCGGCAGATGGAGTAGGAGTAAACTTTCGATTTATGAACCAATGAAAACGAAGTACTGATACTCGGGGCCAGTGGCGACAGCAACATGCTGAAGAGCATTGAAAATGCACTTAGCATAAAAATGGACAACATTTGCGAGTTCGGAACACGTTTGTGCCGTGTCACCTGATATCAGAGACATTTTGAGATTTTCAACGTCACTTTACCACAAAGGACTTGGTTATAGTGCCATTAACAGCGCTAGGTCGATGATGTCCACATTTATTGTTATTAATGGCCAAGGATGTTGCAATCATCCCTTGATCAAGAGATTTATGAAAGGAGTTTTCAATTTACGACCGGCTTTGCCCAGGAACAATGTTTCATGGGACCCTGAGCAAGTGTTAACATTCTTAAAGACTATGGGACATGAAAATCTTCAACACTAAAGCTGGTTACTTTGTTGGCACTATTAACAGGCCAACGACTACAATCCCTTCACTTGTTGGATATAAAGAACATTTCTCTAACAGATTCTAGTCTGAAACTTTGATTTGGAGATGCACTAAAACAGACTCGTCCAGGTTTCCATCAAAGGGAGATAACCCTTCCGCAGTTTGAGGACAAACAGCTATGTGTTGTGTCAATATGTAAAGACTACCTAACAAGAACTGAACCTCTTAGAGGACAACACTCAAAACTGTTTTTGGGGTTTCAAAAGCCTTACAAACCAGTGTCTAAAGCAACATTATCTAGATGGATTAAGACAACGTTGGCTAGTGCTGGTATAGATATGAATATCTTTACACCGCATAGCAGCATCAGTTTCTGCAGCATCTAGACTACAGGAACCAATAACTTCAATATTAAGTACAGCTGGATGGAGCAATACCAACACGTTTGCAAAGTTATACAAAAAACCTTTTGTGGATTCTAGCACAGTATTAAAGATTCATTGACATTTATACATGTGATGTTAGAACTTTGTGATCTTTCTGTAATGACATGAATGGAGTACCCCTGAGATCGTACAGCAGAGACAAATACATTTAGTGAATGACAGTTAATGGAATTATCTCAGTTGAGTTGTTTGTGCAGTTTTACTGTTAAGATTGTGTGTCCATCATTCTAGAGGAAGCTGCGTACTATGGAACTATGTTCATTACATTTGGTATTATCATATTATTAACTTTGTGGTTTTCATACATGTGCCAAAGGAAATAGGACTCAAGGAACTGATCTCTAGTCACTGATCACCTTTTGAAGACTATCAACGATATTGATAATTTTACATTTCATTTAGCTTAGACAAGCGCGAGTAGTTTGTAGACTATTTGAAACGGTTGGAGTGTGGTACACCTGTTAGCAGTTTCAAACAGATACACCCCCCACTTACATCTTTATTGTTCCTTTCATCATCAGTAACACATTAAACATTATCAACAGCAGTGGACTGTTCCCTTATGTAGACCTCATTAAGTAATATTCCGTTGTTTTTACCGCATTTAACAAACTTTTATATACAAGTATTTTGCCTGTTTTCTTATCTGTCAATATGTCTTGGCTTTGCAGGTACTGGAAGTATGGGCTGAAATGTTTGAGTGTGTTGATATCCTGATTCAAACTCATTTAACAGTTTTTTGAGAAAAAAAATTGAGGTGAAAAGTATTCAAAGTTAAGTTCATCAAAGCGTTTGAGATCTATACAGTCAGCTTATGAAGATAGATTTCCATTAATACAGATTTTTGTAGCTGTTTAAGACTGAAGAAATATCCATGCCCTTTTACCAGACATTTCTACAGGTGAAGATGTTTCTAAGCAAATAACTATCTTTTTCTCACTAGTATTTTCATAAATATTAAGATATTTTGACTTTGTTAATTATACAAAGCAGATCTTAGCTGCCATAAAAAGAATACAAACTTAAGGATAGGATGAAACTTCATTCCTTTTAACATACAAACAAAATAAATTTAAATCCTCAATATATTTTTTACAACATTGAATTATTTACTCTTACTACTGGTGAGAAAGGACCATCATTAGCCAAAAAAATTAAACAAGGAATATTCAGAAATTATATCTTTTTTTATTTCAACAATGTCTAAATATCAAAATGATTTTTTTTAACTTATGACCATTATAAAATTGTTATGACATGTGTATACAAGTTTCTGAAACTGAATCAAAACAATACACCAACTTATGTACAAGATCTCCAAGATGTCCAGCAATATGACGTCTTCTTTCGCCACAGAAAACATGCACACAGCGGGGCTTTGGTTAGAAGATCTGTCCAATGGGTTATGTCTCGTTGCTAATGAAGCCCTCCAGTATCCTGGAGAACAGGTTTGTTAATGTTTCAGGGTAAAAAAATGTATTATCATCATGTTTCATCATCCTCATCGTCTTCTCCAAAAGATAAAAGTTTGGAATTTTTCACTTTTTTAGCACCAGAGCTTTTCTTTTTATCGGAGTCTTTCTTTTTTTTTGATGTTGTTGGATTTAAATCTGATAAGTCAGATTCTTTTGTTGAGCGCTTTTCTGGTCGTTTAAATGTTATCTTTCCATCTCTGATTGCTTTCTCTTCTGTAAAAGAGAATGAAAAAAGAAGGGAAAAAAATAAGAGAATCAGTGAAACTGATGAAAACTCACCAAAAAAAAAACTTTACTGGACACAAAATTTTAACAAAGGCCAATAACTCTTTAATTAACGTGTGGCAGGCCCTGAATTTGATGTACTGCACATTCTCTTAGTATCACCAATGTACACACAAAGTTCATGATCCTAGTTTTAATGCAAGCAAAGCTCGTGACATAAAATATTGAAGGAGTTTGATATCAATCAATGTACTGAAAATTAACACATGAGCCATAATATACCCTCAACTACAGATTTATTACAAATATTGATATCATTAGAGAATTTTTTAACCTTGACCTACAAAATGATGTTGACACCTGCTGTATCATGAGAACAGCTTTAACCTTGACCTACAAAATGATGTTGACACCTCCTGTATCATTAGAACAGCTTTACCCTTGACCTACAAAACCAGTGACGTTACCTTCTTCCTGGTTATATTTGATCTCTGCAATCTCTGCCTGCTCTGCGGTTAGGTCACCTGGGCGTGTTACTACGACGATAGGTTTCTCATCATCTGCCTCTGGACGGTCATCATCATCATCATCGAAATCTGGCACAGTTTGTCTCTAAAATAGTTCAGCTATTGTATAGTAAAGAAAAGTCAATACTTGCACCTGATAAAGATAACAGGAGCAGAAAATTGACTAGAAGGTCATGGCCCTCAACTGTCATCTGACAATCGACGTATGGATGGAAAATGACAGAATTCACTGATGGTGGTCTGACAAATCTGATAAATTCAAATTATGAACATTGCTTGAAAGTATCAGAAACTCATAAATGGTAGGTTCTGTGCATGAAAAAGAGTTGCACCATCATGTAACAAAATAACTACTGTGGTTAGCATACTGAAGTTTTAATCAGACTGAAAAGTAACAACAAAACATCTTTTTCTTTTCTTTAAAAAAAAAATTCAAATTCCAAATATTTTTCTCATTGGTGTGATGGAAACATAAGAAGTTCAGACTATCAGGTATTTGTTCTGGACCAAATCATAAAATGATATTTGGTCAGGACAATCTCAGGATCCCTTCATTCATGTTTGATATCACTGCCTGATAATGTTTCGGGCCACATTTGGTTGCAATCTACAAAGGCATTAAGGAAGAGTAGCATATGAAGCAAAATATTGTCTAACTTCCTCTTTCGGAGCCCTGCCTCTAAGTCCCTCGGGGCCGAATCAACTTTGTGAATTTAAGAAAATATTCTCCATCTACAATGTTGTTTTGATCCTAATTTGGTTTAAATGCATTAAAGTCTTATGGAAGAGTAGCATTTTGAAGCAAAATATTGTCGAACTCTTCCATTTGAGGCATCGCCCCCAAAGTGCCTAGGGGTTGAATTGCATTTTTGAATTTAAAAAATAATTGCCCTATCTCAATGATGTTTCAGACCAAATTTGGTCAAAATCCATATTAGCATTAATAAAGAGTTGCAATTTGAAACAAAATTATCTAATTTCTCCTTTGTGACCCCATCCCAAGTCCCTATGGGTTGAATCAAATTTCTGAATTTAAGAATTATTTGCAAACCCCTACTGATGTTATGAACAAAATATGAATGAAATTGATTCAAGCATGAAGGAAGAGCAGTATTTTGAAGAAAAAAAATTGTCTAATTTTCCCTCTTTTAGCTCCGCCCCCAAGTCCCTAGGAATCAAATAAATTTCTGAATTTAAGAATTATTTGCCAACCTCTAATGATGTTACAAACAACAATTGAATGAAATCCATCATAGCATTCAGGAAGAATTGTGTTTTGAAGTGAAGTAGTGTCTAACTACCCTTTTGGGGCTCTATCCCAAGGTCCTTAGGGGCCGAATTAAAATTTCTGAATCTAAAAAATGATCCCCCACCCCTAATTATGTTTCAGACCAAATTTGGTTGAAATCTGCCGAGGCGTTAAGCAGGAGTAGTGCTTTTAAGAAAAAATTTACAGACAGCAAACCGCAGACAGAGCATGACAACGGCTGTATAATAGCAATAGGTCATCTTGATTCTTTGGGTCAGATGACCTAACATTAATAACCTCTCTCTTCTTCCCTACTACAACACTTTTTCTCTCCCTTATTACTCCTAAACACCTTCATTATCATTACCTACCTCACTAACTTCCTCTCTCCCTATCTACCCTCACTAACTTCCTCTCTCCCTTTCAACCCTCACTACTTACGACACTAGCTTCCTCTCTCCCTACCAACCCTCACTTACCTCCTCTCTCCCTACCTACCCTCACTTACCTCCTCTCCCATTACCTACCCTCACTTACCTCCTCTCCCATTACCTATCCTCACTTACCTCCTCTCCCATTACCTACCCTCACTTACCTCCTCTCCCATTACCTACCCTCACTTGTCTCTAGCTACCTTCGCTCACTTACCTCCTCTTCCCATACCCACCCTCTCTAACATTTTCTTACTTTCCGTATCTACTCTCACTCACTCATTCTCCATATACAATACTCTCGCGTTTACACCGCCTACCCTTACTCACCTCCTCACACACCTATCGGCCTACATTTTGTATAGTAGAGAGCACTCACCTTCGTATCAATACTTGGCCCTTCTTTGTAACCTATCTTCTGTTTAAATTGTCTGATGAATGCTGGTTCGTCGTTTTGTACAAACGAGATAGCATTTTTGCCTCTGCCCCTGCCCGACATCATAACACCGTGCACGCGGTTTTGTTGTCAAACTTAACGAAGGGGGATAACTCAGTCATTTCTGAACATTAAGGATGCGTAAGCCGTAATCGTTACCCGGTCATGCATAAATTCCGACGGGATAAAGATATGACCACAAAATTTAGTTAATTTAACAATTTACGACAATTAGTTTGATTATAATGATATAAAGTCCCCTAACATAGAAATGGACATACCGAACACTGGATTAAGTTTTACAGGAATGATCGTTATTGTATATAAATCAAAGACACAAGATATTGCATTATAAACCAGGGACGTTTATACTGAATTATAAACCAGGGACGTATGATACTGTAATATAAACCAGGGACGTATGATACTGTAATATAAAACCAGGGACGTATGGCCAGTAGGGGACGCATGATACTGAATTATAAACCAGGGACGTATGATACTGTAATATAAACCAGGGACGTATGATACTCTTATATAAACCAGGGACGTATGATACTGAATTATAAACCAGGGACTAAGTATACTGTAATATAAACACCAAATTATGTATCAATTTCAAATCAGTCAGAGATTTCTCTGAACGCCAAAATTATATAAAAAGTGTCACTACATACATAACTTTCAATAATAAAAAGATGCAAGTCTGACGACATACATGTAAGTTTCACAGGTAAATTGACCTGGGATAGAATCAGTATCAGGACAAGTTGCCCAGTAGGGGACATCGGAATGTTGGCGCACAGATCTGGAGATACACTCGTTCAGGTTAACCCTTGTCCGTCTGCAATGTCTGTAATATATTTGTATGCATATTACATGTATTTAGAATGTACATGTTCGGTCTCTCCTATCGTGAACGCCATAACATTTATATTTTTGTAATGTTGATTAACTGTTAAACTGTTTAAATCCCTTTGATATCATACCGTGACACGGATATAAAGGGGTATATTGTGCCTAATGCCGTGCACGTGACAGCGCGTGGCACAGGTGTGTTTAGTGTTATTCACCTCTCAATTTCATGGGATCGGATCGAACCAAGATGCTAAATCACATATGTGTATATTACATGCATATCGAGATAAATGGAATCTCATAATTAGTTTTTTCCTTTTATTTTAAATTTCCAACTTGATATAAGAAATGTTGTAAGTATATATAAGTAAGTATATAACACATGTCATGCATCGCATCATTTATCAGTCCACATTAATGTTGGTTTTGTTTTGTAAATATTTTCAATATATTTCTGTATTTTTGGACCGGATCTATACTACGGAACGTACATGTAACTTTGGAATATACAAATTTTGACACAAAGTATCACTTTCATCAAAAAGACATTTGTAATAACAGTTCTCAATGAAGAGTTATTAAAATGATTGCAAACTGACTTTACATATAAAAAAGGAGAAAAAACTTAACTTAAAATGAAATAAATAAATGTTACATTCATGAAGTGAAATACTTCGAAATATTACTACCGCGCGGCCTCATTGCCTCCTTAAGTGTGTGTTTAATTTTAGTGGTGTGCTACCTAGGCGAAACGTCGATGCGGTCTTTCTGCATCGATTCGTGAAAATCAATATTTTCGACATTGCCGACTCTGTGACCTCAGGGAATATTGATTGTTGCATTTCATTTGGCTTAGGATGCTATAGGATCTAATATAACAAGTTAATTTGGCAAAACGTCTGATTAAAGATATTCACTCCGATAAACCGGAAGTGAAGGTGTATTTTTGCGGAAGTGTCATGGTAGCACTATGAGTACTATGAGTACAAATCGTCTGCAACTTCAGGATCATTTCACCCGGTTTGTATATGACCTGTTAAATCATTAGTATGTTTAGTTATTTGGTGTTCGCGCTCACGAAATGTTTGTATATTTCTTATTTAATACATCCGTATTTACCTTGGTTTGGATTGATATGATGCTATTTTTTTAATAACACCTGTTTGCATGTCAATAAACTCCTACTGTATATGTATGTCCTTATCATGTCACGACTTTTTCTTCGCTCCAGACCTTTGATAGCTTTTAGAATTCATTGAAAAAACCTTGCCGTTAATTGTAAACCATTTGTATCATCTTAATTTCAGAGTATGAACGTTAGATTTTCAGGAAGCAGTGGAAGTTTTACATATTGTTATGGAAATAATTGTCATGTTTATTCTTCAATACAAGTAATCATGTGATGTTATAGATTGTCGGTCAAAATGATACATGGAGATAATATTGTAATTATTGAATTGGAGGATTACAGAAAAGAAAGAACCGAAGAAGGACTCTCATTTTGAAGAAAACATTTGCACAAGCCAACAAAGTGTAATAAAAGAAAATGGCACTCGATTATTGTTAAAGCCCATTGAAGGAGATGACAGTCTTTATCAATTTGATACGTGTATGTGACAATGATATATTTTGTTTAGTGTGTCAGGTTAAGGATCAAATTTAAATGGTATTACGCGTAAGTGTATGTTGTGACCTAATTATTGACATCTGAAGGTACTTTGTACATACATTATGATTATCCTACTTTAATATTACACTGTATTACAAATAACAATAATTTTATCTTCTCTATCGTTAATACCAAATAAATAACTAATAATTTTCTTCTGCAAAATGAATGTGATATGCATTTGTAATAATGATGCCAACTTTATATATATTTGTCTTTCAACAGCAAACCGATAAATATTTAGAATTGCATTTGTGATGTAAACTGTAAAAATGATTTTGGTAGAGATATATTCAGTTATTACACATATTGATTTTTAGATATCTGGAATTTGCATGATCAACTTTAGATCTTATAAGTGTATACAGGTAAAGGTATTGATTTTTGGAATAACTGAAACTCACAGTCATGTAACACAGACTGTTGCTATGTATGTATAGGTTATAGATGTATATAAAGTGTATGCTATTCTAAATCAAGATTTTTTCATACTTTTTTGTACTTATATATACTGTACAAATATGTATGTCAGGGATGTGGAGAGTTTGAAAACAGATTTGAAACAGGAAAAAAAAAAAGATCTTATACATGTACAATATTTAATCTTTCAAAGTTAAATATCTTGAAAAAATATTGAATAAGGTTTAAACTTGAGGATTATTTGTTTGCATGCTTGTTAATTTCATTAAAACTCCCCTATATATATACATATTCTTTCCTTGCCTCTATACACTGTCCCAACCTTTGAAACAATCAAGTTGAATGTTATCAAGAAACAGACATAATGTATTTTTCATCCAAGCTATTATTTCACTGTTATGTTCAATCCTTTTGACAGTAGCTATATTACTTTTTAGGTATGCCTTGACGTGAGGCTCATTTAAGGTATAATTTAAGGCATGTTTTAGGCACATTTTCAGGTGCGTTTTTAGGTATACATTGACATGAGAGAATGGACACACATTTCAGGTGCTTTTGAGACACCTTTTAGGTATGTAAAATGGAAAATACATACCCCAATCTGTGCCTAAAATGTTAAATGCATACCCCAATCTGTGCCTCATATGTACCTGTTTTTGCTCATTGTCAAAAGGACAAGCCTACTTTTGTGGTGGTGTGATATCTGTTGTTGTCTTTCTATCTACCAGGTATGTGATGGAGAACCAAAATGATTCTGTCATTTTTTGCACACAAGTGCATACTGTGTTGGAGGGTGTGCAAGTTTGTTAAAATGAATGACCTTGACCTACTGTCAACTGTCAAGGTCATAAAAGTTAATTATACTAAAATTTTCAAATGACTTCTTCTCAAAAACAAAAATATCATAGTCAGAATAGCTGGCCAGTAGCAAGGTTAAGCTTGATTATAAGTATGTTCCCATCAATATATTTGACCTCCTTTCAAGGTCACAGGCCAGGGGTCAGATGTGTTAATCAAGCAAATTAATTTGGTTTAGTTGAGTTCATTTTATCCTATGTGCTACATATAGGTCCATTATGTCTCTTGTTTCTTTTTTATAGACAGAAGTTATCCTACAGATTGTTATTTAAACAGAAATATCTTTTTTTTGCAGATGAATAGATGGAGTTTAATATGCTACAGAGTGAGATATCTATTAAATTTTATCAGAAAGTTGACATTTCAGATGATGGCCATTGTGTGATTTGGAGTGCTGTGATAAAATGGCTCTGCCTAGAGCTGTTCGGGAGTGGCTGTCCGAGTACAAGGTAAACAGAATTTTTGTGTCTGCAGAAAAACAAGTTTTATGCAAAGCTGTATATCTCGGAATAAGCCAATATCTTATTATAAGTCTACCCATACTGTACAGCAGATTCAGTGTTGGGTAACACTTTGTCTCTGTCATGTAAGGAGGTCATCTGCTCTGAGTCAATTAGGATAAGGTGTTTTAGAATAGGTTTAAGAAATCCAAGTTTCCTGTTTGCTAAAGCTGTCAATATAGCTCATCCAGTAGACAGGAAGTTGATCCTCAGTGATTAATATCATTTAGATGCCTGGTGATTCTATTGTGTCCCTTGTTCTTATTTTGGAACATGACATTAGTAATGTAGATAGACTAAAATGAATATGGCAGCTGTCGTTGATTAAGTACATTCTCCTTGTACTTTTGCAGGTGTATTTGTGTAAATCTTTCTTTGTTCATATTTTGCCTTAATTTCATCAATTTTGAAATTGAGTTAAGGTTTTATTGAATTGTATTTTCTATTTGTTTTTCATGGACTTACAGCTACTTCAAAAGAATTGAATGATTTTTAATTTCATTGTCTGTGGTGAATAATTTCAACAATTCAGTTTTGTATTTATGGCAAATGAAAAACTTGAACATTGAGTTAGACACAGTATGAAAATCTCTTTTGCAGATTGTCATAATTCAACTTCAGTCTATATAACGATAATTTATTTAGCTGCCAACGTCATTTTTCCTTACTTTATGGCTATTCGGCATTTATCCTAAATGTCACTATGGTTCATTATTTGGTGCTAAAAAATCACAAACACAGAAAAAGGATAATAAGGTAAAATCAATGATGTAAGCTGATCAACATACTGGATTGTGGAGTTATATGTCAGGAGTGGAGGTAGTGATGAAAGTTATACTACTGACTGTAGTACTGGTAGATTGTGGAGTTATATGTCAGGAGTGAAGGTAGTGATGAGTTATACTACTGACTGTAGTACTGGTAGATTGTGGAGTTATATGTCAGGAGTGAAGGTAGTGATGAGTTATACTACTGACTGTAGTACTGGTAGATTGTGGAGTTATATGTCAGGAGTGGAGGTAGTGATGAAAGTTATACTGCTGACTGTAATACTGGTAGATTGTGGAGTTATATGTCAGGAGTGGAGGTAGTGATGAGTTATACTACTGACTGTAGTACTGGTAGATTGTGGAGTTATATGTCAGGAGTGGAGGTAGTGATGAAAGTTATACTACTGACTGTAGTACTGGTAGATTGTGGAGTTATATGTCAGGAGTGGAGGTAGTGATGAGTTATACTACTGACTGTAGTACTGGTAGATTGTGGAGTTATATGTCAGGAGTGGAGGTAGTGATGAAAGTTATACTACTGACTGTAGTACTGGTAGATTGTGGAGTTATATGTCAGGAGTGGAGGTAGTGATGAAAGTTATACTACTGACTGTAGTACTGGTAGATTGTGGAGTTATATGTCAGGAGTGGAGGTAGTGATGAGTTATACTACTGACTGTAGTACTGGTAGATTGTGGAGTTATATGTCAGGAGTGGAGGTAGTGATGAAAGTTATACTACTGACTGTAGTACTGGTAGATTGTGGAGTTATATGTCAGGAGTGGAGGTAGTGATGAAAGTTATACTACTGACTGTAGTACTGGTAGATTGTGGAGTTATATGTCAGGAGTGGAGGTAGTGATGAAAGTTATACTACTGACTGTAGTACTGGTAGATTGTGTTATATATGGGGAGTTTTGTTCGATGTTGTATGTGAACTTTTAACATATTTTACTTCTTCTGGAAAACTCCAAAACTGATTACAGTGAAATTTTACAAAAATCTTCCAGGGCTAAAGGTGCACCAAAATTGTGAATTATATGGTCCCCAATCCACATGGGCCTGAAGGGCAGGGCCAAAAATGGTCAAATTGATGGAAATTTTCAACCTTCTTCTCCAACCTCAGTACTCTTCAAGGATGGAAAGGCTTCAAATGGTTTACCAAAATTGTAAATTCCATAACCCCAAAGTGTCATTTACCTCAGGGGAGGGTAAAGATTACTATAGCTTATATAGGAAAATAATATTTTTGAACATCATTTGTCTTTTTTTTTATTTAAAAATAGTTCAGGCCTGGTAAGAATTATCATTTTAAGATGACATTTTTATGAGATGCACATATTGACCTAGACTGACCCCAAGGCTGTTGGCTGTCAGATATGGGTCAGATTGGCTGAAATTTCAAAAATCTTCTTCTCAATACCTAGATAATGTAGAACCAAATACTCTTCATGGATGAAAATTTCTTACAATGCTTTATAAAAATGTAAGTTTCATGACCACAGGGTCTCACATTTCCCCTTCAGGAGGAGGTAAAATATACTATATTCTATATAGGAAAATTACTTTTTTGAGCAATAATTTGTTTATTTTCTTTTAGATTTTTTAGGTCGCCTGAGCTGGAGGCTCATGGTGACCTATTACCATCATGATTTGTCTGTCGTTGTGCGTCGTGCTTCGTGCACCGTGCGTCGTTAACTTTTCACATATTCAGCTTCCTATCAAGAACCAGTGGATGGATTTTGACCAAACTTGTCACAAAGCATCCCCACGGGAAGCCGCTTCAAGTTTCTGAAGAAAAAGGGTGTGGCCCCAATAGGGGTTGCAGGAGGGGGAAAAAGGGGATAAAATTAGGTAAATCTTTAAAAATTTTCTTCTCATGAACCAACAGTCAGATTAAATTCATATTTGATATTTAGGGTCCTAATGGCAAGGTCTACAAAGTTTGCAAATGAACAAAAAATCGGGTCAAAAACGGCCCCACTAGGGGGCGCTCAAAAGGGTAGAAAATTCAATTTTGACCGATTTCAACCAAATGTGGTAAACAGCATCCCTTAGTTAAGGACATATGAAATTATGTTGAAAAAGGTGATAATGTCCCCTTTGAGGCCCATAAAGGGTGTAAAAGGGGCCATATGTTTGGCTAAGACATTATGGACTTCCTCTCAAGAACCATTGGGTGGGTCATGTTCAAACTTGGTACTGATGTTTTACACTTGGTCCTGCACAAGTGTTGTTACATTTTTGCAACATTTTAAAATCCCCAGATTACTGACATATATTCCTCAGGTGACCGTTAAGGCCCCTTGGGCCTCTTGTTTCTATTAAATTTCTGATAATGCAATACATATTAACAGTGATGTCTTGCCTAACAATGCTTCAGGACATCGTTTGCACACCAGCTGGTTTTATATTGGTGATAATCTGGTAGGTCAGAAAACGGTTAAATACATGGAGCCAAACTCAACTTTTTGTCTCTAAGGCTATCTACTATTTGTGAGTTCTTGTTTGGGACAAGTTTTTGTGTGCTTGGTTCATTGTCTGTAAACAGCTGGGGTTGTTTTAGGGCAGGGTCTTTTTTGAGCAGCCGATGGCTTCCTCATTTAACAATATACATGTTGTCCACAACAGTTAGATGAAGTTTCTTGCCCAAAGACACAACCATGTCATTGCAGACATTTAGTAGCTTCATGAGAAACACAGAAATCATTACAGGTAGGGAGTTATCATGGCCCCTCTTGTTCGGGGGACTGACTTTGACAGATGGTTTATGCTCGACTTAGTTATTGATTATTGCATATTTTAGTAAAGGCTGTTTTCTCATATTTCTCTACATGAAAGAACATCAATAATTTGTTAACCTTGTGAAGTATAAAGAATTTTCAATATGAACTTATCATTGATATTGCTGTGTCTGTGTACTGATAAGCCTGAAGCAATTCTACTTAATATAATAATGATAAAATTAGTTGAACTTAGTCCACATACAGATATCAGAGCTTGACAAACTTGTTATAAGCCTGTACGACTAAATATTGTCTTTCTTACAGGCATTATCGACTGAGGAACTACCAAGTTACATTTCAACAGTGAGACAGAATGAAGAACTAGTGACCAGTCTTTATTGTCTGTTTGATAGTCTCCCCTCACTGGAGGTAAGTTACATGTCTACAGTGAGACAGAAGAACTAGTGACCAGTCTGTCTGATAGTCTACCCTCACTGGAGGTAAGTTCATGTCTACAGTGAGACAGAAGAACTAGTGACCAGTCTGTCTGATAGTCTCCCCTCTCTTGAGGTGAGTTACATGTCTACAGTGAGACAGAAGAACTAGTGACCAGTCTGTCTGATAGTCTCCCCTCACTGGAGGTAAGTTACATGTCTACAGTGAGACAGAAGAACTAGTGACCAGTCTGTCTGATAGTCTCCCCTCACTGGAGGTAAGTTACATGTCTACAGTGAGACAGAAGAACTAGTGACCAGTCTGTCTGATAGTCTCCCCTCACTGGAGGTACGTTACATGTCTACAGTGAGACAGAAGAACTAGTGACCAGTCTGTCTGATAATCTCCCCTCACTGGAGGTAAGTTACATGTCTACAGTGAGACAAAAGAACTAGTGACCAGTCTGTCTGATAGTCTCCCCTCACTGGAGGTAAGTTTCATGTTTACAGTGAGACAGAAGAACTAGTGACCCAGGGGTGTAAAAACATTTTTCAAGCCATTTGCCCCTGGCAAGTAGTCACTGAGAAACCACTTGTCCGAAACTAGTTTTCACTTGCCCAACTGTAAATCATGCACTCGGTATCTCTATTTGACTGCTACCTGAAGAATTGTACCTGCTGCCCCATTGCATGATTGTAAGAGGCGACTAAATTTGGGATTGTACCTGCTGCCCCCATTGCATGATCGTAAGAGGCAACTGAATCTGGGATTAAAAAAATTTTTTTTTTTTATGTTTAAGATAGATATAGATATAGACAGATAGTAGTCAGTGAACACAATGACATTATGTGACATGTGATTGTCAGACAAGTAGTAATTCATTATCCTGAAATTTCCTGGACTCCTGGTGCAGACTGATCAAGATCTCCAGACAGCTTGTGGCCTTGTAGATGTCGAGTGCCACTTCCCATTTTAATCCACTGCAGAATGGATGGTGTTGGGTCAAAATCAAAGAGCTCTGGACCCTTGCTCATTATGAACAGCTGATTCTGCAGGTTCTTCTCAGTGAGGGTCGTACGTAGAGCTGTCTTCACCACATTCATAGTGGAGAAACCTCGCTTGCATGCTGCAGTACATGTTGGTTTCCATGTTTAGGCTAGTGAGCTATCTGTCATCAGAACAATGTTATAAATATTTATATAGGTAAAGTTAGAATAACGGCTCAACTCTGATGAATTATCTACTCATTGAGTGCAACACAACTTCATTATGATTATAAATGGGAGTGAAGGGATTATTTTTTGTTTCTGATGCCTTGTTACATTTGTCTTTGTCATGTGGTTATGACAATACAGAAGCACATTAAATTTAATTTACATTGAATGAGTTTATATATAAATTCAGCCTGCTGGAAAATGAGCCATATTCTTGTCCCAACATTCTGGTGGTTGTGTTGATAGTCGTTGTATCTGTAATTGTCAGAGTTGGATTCATTGGTGGTTAATTCAATTTGGCCTTTTTTGCAGGTTTATAAACTCTGGCAATTTGTTGTACTGTCACACACTACTGTAGTAGTACTATTTCACACTGTTGTACTGTAGTAGTTTGATTTGTTACCTGAAATTTTGTACACTTTTAAAGTGACTTTGTACAAGCTAGCAGTCTCTTCATGCTTTTTGCTTCAGGAAGAATTTTCATATTTGATATTTTGCTTATACCGTTGTCAGTCACACAAATGGAATTAATCTTTCAGTTCTTTCAAGTTAGTTAAGTAATCCTCATATTTAATTACATTCCATTATAAACAATATAGCAAAGGATGTTGATGATGTAATCATTTTATTTGTAAATGATGCCAAACCATACTCAAAAATAATCAACAGTGAAAGATGCCTTACTCAAAATATTGATAACACTGTTTGAATGAACCTAGTACCCGTTATAAAGATATTAACATATATATGATTTTGTGTCTTTGCGAGGTGCAGGGTATAATGTCATGCCTTATCTTGTTATATTTATTCCATTATGATTGTCCTCTTCCATCTGTTTATCTGTCTGTGCTGTAAGTAGACCAAGTTCATGTTTTAATGTATCTGTTTGAGTTCTTAGTCGGAACGAAAGTTTCTCAAAATTACTGATGTCTTTAAGGAGTGTATCAGTAGGTTTTAATGTTTGTGAGTTCAATCACTCCTGAAATAACAAGATATTAAGAATCGATGGAACAGAATGAAATGACATTGTACAAATAAAAAACAAAATCTAGTGATCTACAATGTTTCAATACATAAGTTTCCACATTTTAATGTATCAGATAAAAAGAACTTTTCTGAACAACTCAATTGTACAATTTATAGGGTAAAACATATACCAATATAACCATTGATGTCACTGGATTACTGTGATGATGAAGTTGGCTATCTCCAGAATCACAAGGTTACATTGTACTGCAGCTATAGAATTCACAACCCGTTAAATTTTTCTTGGTGATTTATGTGTTGTTTTCTATCGAGATTTGTTCAAAATTTGAACTGATATCTCTTTACTGTGTTCCTGTCCTGAGATAAGTAGATGTTTATATTCATATTTCTTCAGAATTGTTGCTGTATGATACATGTTCTTGTTTTCAGTCCCTGGAACCAGTGTACCATCAGCTGTTTGAGTTTTACAGATCTCGGGAGGCTGGACTAAAGCGGTTCACTTTGGAATTTGTACCTACTCTCATCTGGCTTTATCTGTCATCTCTCAGCATCAACGGCAAGAAGGTAGGTCAACATCGAACTGTTCTCATTTTCTGATTTGTGACGCCATCAAAAAAGGATCAATATAAAGGTAACTGAGAAATATAGAATTGGGTATCAGTCTTACTGAGAAATATAGAATTGGGTATCAGTCTTACTGAGAAATATAGAATTGGGTATCAGTCTTACTGAGAAATATAGAATTGGGTATCAGTCTTACTGAGAAATATAGAATTGGGTATCAGTCTTACTGAGAAATATAGAATTGGGTATCAGTCTTACTGAGAAATATAGAATTGGGTATCAGTCTTACTGAGAAATATAGATTTGGGTATCAGTCTTATTGAGAAATATAGAATTGGGTATCAGTCTTATTGAGAAATATAGAATTGGGTATCAGTCTTTAGAAATATAGAGAAATATAGAATTGGGTATAGAATTGGGTATCAGTCTTATTGAGAAATATAGAATTGGGTATCAGTCTTACTGAGAAATATAGAATTGGGTATCAGTCTTATTGAGAAATATAGAATTGGGTATCAGTCTTACTGAGAAATATAGAATTGGGTATCAGTCTTACTGAGAAATATAGAATTGGGTATCAGTCTTATAGAATTGGGTATCAGTCTTACTGAGAAATATAGAATTGGGTATCAGTCTTACTGAGAAATATAGAATTGGGTATCAGTCTTACTGAGAAATATAGAATTGGGTATCAGTCTTACTGAGAAATATAGAATTGGGTATCAGTCTTACTGAGAAATATAGAATTGGGTATCAGTCTTACTGAGAAATATAGAATTGGGTATCAGTCTTATTGAGAAATATAGAATTGGGTATCAGTCTTACTGAGAAATATAGAATTGGGTATCAGTCTTACTGAGAAATATAGATTTGGGTATCAGTCTTACTGAGAAATATAGAATTGGGTATCAGTCTTACTGAGAAATATAGAATTGGGTATCAGTCTTACTGAGAAATATAGAATTGGGTATCAGTCTTACTGAGAAATATAGATTTGGTTATCAGTCTTATTGAGAAATATAGAATTGGATATCAGTCTTACTGAGAAATATAGAATTGGGTATCAGTCTTACTGAGAAATATAGATTTGGGTATCAGTCTTACTGAGAAATATAGATTTGGGTATCAGTCTTACTAAGAAATATAGATTTGGGTATCAGTCTTACTGAGAAATATAGAATTGGGTATCAGTCTTACTGAGAAATATAGATTTGGGTATCAGTCTTACTGAGAAATATAGATTTGGGTATCAGTCTTACTGAGAAATATAGAATTGGGTATCAGTCTTACTGAGAAATATAGAATTGGGTATCAGTCTTATTGAGAAATATAGATTAGGGTATCAGTCTTATTGAGAAATATAGAATTGGGTATCAGTCTTACTGAGAAATATAGAATTGGGTATCAGTCTTATTGAGAAATATAGATTTGGTTATCAGTCTTATTGAGAAATATAGAATTGGGTATCAGTCTTACTGAGAAATATAGATTTGGTTATCAGTCTTATTGAGAAATATAGAATTGGGTATCAGTCTTACTGAGAAATATAGATTTGGGTATCAGTCTTACTGAGAAATATAGATTTGGGTATCAGTCTTACTGAGAAATATAGAATTGGGTATCAGTCTTACTGAGAAATATAGATTAGGGTATCAGTCTTAACGAGAAATATAGATTTGGGTATCAGTCTTACTGAGAAATATAGATAAGGGTATCAGTCTTACTGGGATATTTAGGGTTGAATATCAGTCTTACTGGGATATTTAGGGTTGGATATCAGTGTTGCTGGGATATTTAGGGTTGGGGATGGGTCTTACTGGGATATTTAGGGTTGAATATCGGTCTTACTGGGATATTTAGGGTTGGGTATCAGTGTTACTGGGATATTTAGGGTTGGGTATCAGTCTTACTGGGATATTTAGGGTTGGGTATTGGTCTTACTGGGATATTTAGGGTTGGGTATCAGTCTTACTGGGATATTTAGGGTTGGGTATCAGTCTTACTGGGATATTTAGGGTTGGGTATCAGTCTTACTGGGATATTTAAGGTTGGGTATTGGTCTTACTGGGATATTTAAGGTTGGGTATTGGTCTTACTGGGAAATTTATCGTTGGATATTGGTCTTGCTGGGATATTTAGGGTTGGGTATCAGTGTTACTGGGATATTTAGGGTTGGGTATCAGTGTTACTGAGATATTTAGAGTTGGATATTAGTCTTACTGAGATATTTAGGGTTAGGTATCAGTGTTGCTGGGATATTTAGGGTTGGGTATCAGTGTTACTGGGATATTTAGGGTTAGGTATCAGTGTTGCTGGGATATTTAGGGTTGAATATCAGTCTTACTGAGATATTTAGGGTTGGGTATCAGTGTTACTGGGATATTTAGGGTTGGGTATTGGTCTTACTGGGATATTGAGGGTTGAATATAAGTCTTACTGGGATATTTAGGTTTGGATATTGGACTTACTGGGATATTTAGGGTTGAATATCAGTCTTACTGAGATATTTGGGGTTGGGTGTTGGTCTTACTGGGATATTTAGGGTTGAATATCAGTCTTACTGGGATATTTAGGGTTGGATATCAGTCTTACTGGGATATTTAGGGTTGGGTATCGGTCTTACTTGGAAGCAGGAAGTGGCAAACAAGTCTATAGTATGTAACAAATCATCAACACTAGCAATTACAATGACATCAGTCAATGTTAGAAATTTGCTAAATTCTCAGAAAGTTTCCTAAGTGTTGTAAATGAGGTATATAGAGAGGAATTAATGGGTGTACAAACCAGTCTGATTTTAACTAAACCACTTGTCAAATTAAGGGAAAAAATCCATTTTAGTGGATTTTAAGAGGATGATTAAACTGAATTCACTTACATATATGTGTACAAACCTTCAAATTCACAATTGTTTTTTTAACATAATGAAATCGGGATCTAATTAGCCAATTTTCTGTTGGGAGGGAATACTCTGTACACCACTGTTAATCAAGACTGGACAATATTTTAAATTATTGAACCTTTGGTCATAAGGAAATGATCCTCTATATATCAAATTCTACCATTTACTGTCTTTTAATCAAGATCCCATCTGCATTCTCTGATAAGGTTTGATAGTGTTGTCATTTGTCAGATTGAAGGTTTGATAGTGTTGTCATTTGTCAGATTGAAGGTTTGATAGTGTTGTCATTTGTCAGATTGAAGGTTTGATAGTGTTGTCATTTGTCAGATTGAAGGTTTGATAGTGTTGTCATTTGTCAGATTGAAGGTTTGATAGTGTTGTCATTTGTCAGATTGAAGGTTTGATAGTGTTGTCATTTGTCAGATTGAAGGTTTGATAGTGTTGTCATTTGTCAGATTGAAGGTTTGATAGTGTTGTCATTTGTCAGATTGAAGGTTTGATAGTGTTGTCATTTGTCAGATTGAAGGTTTGATAGTGTTGTCATTTGTCAGATTGAAGGTTTGATAGTGTTGTCATTTGTCAGATTGAAGGTTTGATAGTGTTGTCATTTGTCAGATTGAAGGTTTGATAGTGTTGTCATTTGTCAGATTGAAGGTTTGATAGTGTTGTCATTTGTCAGATTGAAGGTTTGATAGTGTTGTCATTTGTCAGATTGAATTAGACAATATTGTGATTTGTCACATGAAAATCATTACAAATGCTTTTATCAAGAACACTTCAGTGCATGACAATAAATGTTTCCTTGGTTGGAGTAAGTGGATTTATATGTTTAAAGATTTAAGGAAATTTTACAGAGTGTAAGAGTTACCTCCCTTCTAATGATGTTACCACTTGTTCCTGTTAGGACTTTGTGATAGTTGCTTGGAGAAATATTCATTCATTACAGTGCTTTCAATTTTTAGGGTTTTGTATTGATTTAGTGAGATAGAAACACAGGGTTTTGTATTGATTTGGTGAGATAGAAACACAGGGTTTTGTATTGATTTAGTGAGATAGAAACACAGGGTTTTATATTGATTTGGTGAGATAGACAAACAGGGTTTTGTATTGATTTAGTGAGATAGACAAACAGGGTTTTGTATTGATTTAGTGAGATAGACAAACAGAGTTTTGTATTGATTTAGTGAGATAGACAAACAGGGTTTTGTATTGATTTAGTGAGATAGACAAACAGGGTTTTGTATTGATTTAGTGAGATAGACAAACAGGGTTTTGTATTGATTTAGTGAGATAGACAAACAGGGTTTTGTATTGATTTAGTGAGATAGACAAACAGGGTTTTGTATTGATTTAGTGAGATAGACAAACAGAGTTTTGTATTGATTTAGTGAGATAGACAAACAGGGTTTTGTATTGATTTAGTGAGATAGACAAACAGGGTTTTGTATTGATTTGGTGAGATAGAAACACAGGGTTTTGTATTGATTTGGTGAGATAGAAACACAGGGTTTTGTATTGATTTAGTGAGATAGAAACACAGGGTTTTGTATTGATTTAGTGAGATAGAAACACAGGGTTTTGTATTGATTTAGTGAGATAGAAACACAGGGTTTTGTATTGATTTAGTGAGATAGAAACACAGGGTTTTGTATTGATTTAGTGAGATAGAAACACAGGGTTTTGTATTGATTTGGTGAGATAGAAAACCTGGGTTTTGTATTGATTTGGTGAGATAGAAACACAGGGTTTTGTATTGATTTAGTGAGATAGAAACACAGGGTTTTGTATTGATTTAGTGAGATAGAAACACAGGGTTTTGTATTGATTTAGTGAGATAGAAACACAGGGTTTTGTATTGATTTAGTGAGATAGAAACACAGGGTTTTGTATTGATTTTGTGAGATAGAAACACAGGGTTTTGTATTGATTTGGTGAGATAGAAACACAGGGTTTTGTATTGATTTAGTGAGATAGAAACACAGGGTTTTGTATTGATTTAGTGAGATAGAAACACAGGGTTTTGTATTGATTTAGTGAGATTTAGTGAGATAGAAACACAGGGTTTTGTATTTAGATTTTTTGTAGATTTAGAGATAGAAACACAGGGTTTTGTATTGATTTAGTGAGATAGAAACACAGGGTTTTGTATTGATTCAGTGAGATAGAAACACAGGGTTTTGTATTGATTTAGTGAGATAGAAACACAGGGTTTTGTATTGATTTAGTGAGATAGAAACACAGGGTTTTGTATTGATTTAGTGAGATAGAAACACAGGGTTTTGTATTGATTTAGTGAGATAGAAACACAGGGTTTTGTATTGATTTAGTGAGATAGAAACACAGGGTTTTGTGTTGATTTCGTGAGATAGAAACACAGGGTTTTGTATTGATTTAGTGAGATAGAAACACAGGGTTTTGTATTGATTTAGTGAGATAGAAACACAGGGTTTTTTATTGATTTAGTGAGATAGAAACACAGGGTTTTGTATTGATTTAGTGAGATAGAAACACAGGGTTTTGTATTGATTTAGTGAGATAGAAACACAGGGTTTTGTATTGATTTAGTGAGATAGAAACACAGGGTTTTGTATTGATTTAGTGAGATAGAAACACAGGGTTTTGTATTGATTTAGTGAGATAGAAACACAGGGTTTTGTATTGATTTAGTGAGATAGAAACACAGGGTTTTGTGTTGATTTGGTGAGATAGAAACACTGGGTTTTGTATTGATTTAGTGAGATAGAAACACAGGGTTTTGTATTGATTTGGTGAGATAGAAACACAGGGTTTTGTATTGATTTAGTGAGATAGAAACACAGGGTTTTGTATTGATTTAGTGAGATAGAAACACAGGGTTTTGTATTGATTTGGTGAGATAGAAACACAGGGTTTTGTATTGATTTAGATGAAACACAGATAGAAACACACAGGGTTTTGTATTGATTTGAGATGTAGATTTAGAAACACACACAGGGTTTTGTATTGATTTAGTGGGTTTTGTATTGATTTAGTGAGATAGAAACACAGGGTTTTGTATTGATTTAGTGAGATGATTGATTTAGTGAAACACACAGGGTTTTGTATTGATTTAGTGAGATAGAAACACAGGGTTTTGTATTGATTTGATGTACACATTGATACCTAGATGTACACATTGATACCTAGATGTGTACACATTGATACCTAGATGTACACATTGATACCTAGATGTACACATTGATACCTAGATGTGTACACATTGATACCTAGATGTGTACACATTGATACCTAGATGTATACATTGATACCTAGATGTACACATTGATACCTAGATGTGTACACATTGATACCTAGATGTGTACATTGATACCTAGATGTGTACATTGATACCTAGATGTGCACACCTTGATACCTAGATGTGTACACATTGATACCTAGATGTGTGTACATTGATACCTAGATGTGTACATGATACCTAGATGTGTACACATTGATACCTAGATGTACACATTGATACCTAGATGTACACATTGATACCTAGATGTGTACATTGATACCTAGATGTGTACATTGATACCTAGATGTGTACACATTGATACCTAGATGTGTACATTGATACCTAGATGTGTACACATTGATACCTAGATGTGTACACATTGATACCTAGATGTACACATTGATACCTAGATGTGTACATTGATACCTAGATGTGTACACATTGATACCTAGATGTGTACACATTGATATACCTAGATGTGTATAGATGTACACATTGATACCTAGATGTGTACACATTGATACCTAGATGTGTACATTGATACCTAGATGTACACATTGATACCTAGATGTGTACACATTGATACCTAGATGTGTACACATTGATACCTAGATGTGTACACATTGATACCTAGATGTGTACACATTGATACCTAGATGTGTACATTGATACCTAGATGTACACATTGATACCTAGATGTACACATTGATACCTAGATGTGTACATTGATACCTAGATGTACACATTGATACCTAGATGTGTACATTGATACCTAGATGTGTACACATTGATACCTAGATGTACACATTGATACCTAGATGTGTACATTGATACCTAGATGTACACATTGATACCCAGATGTGTACATTGATACCTAGATGTGTACACATTGATACCTAGATGTACACATTGATACCTAGATGTGTACATTGATACCTATGTGTACATGTGATTAGATGTGTACACCTAGATGTACACATTGATACCTATATGTGTACATTGATACCTAGATGTACACATTGATACCTAGATGTGTACATTGATACCTAGATGTGTACATATTGATACCTAGATGTACACATTGATACCTAGATGTGTACACATTGATACCTAGATGTATACATTGATACCTAGATGTACACATTGATACCTAGATGTACACATTGATACGTAGATGTCCACATTGATACCTAGATGCACACATTGATACCTAGATGTGTACACATTGATACCTAGATGTACACATTGATACCTAGATGTGTACACATTGATACCTAAATGTGTACACATTGATACCTAAATGTGTACACATTGATACCTAGATGTATACATTGATACCTAGATGTGTACATTGATACCTAGATGTGTACACATTGATACCTAGATGTGTACATTGATACCTAGATGTGTACACATTGATACCTAGATGTGTATACATTGATACCTAGATGTACACATTGATACCTAGATGTGTACACATTGATACCTAGATGTGTACACATTGATACCTAGATGTGTACATTGATACCTAGATGTGTACATTGATACCTAGATGTACACATTGATACCTAGATGTACACATTGATACCTAGATGTGTACACATTGATACCTAGATGTGTACATTGATACCTAGATGTGTACACATTGATACCAAGATGTGTACATTAATACCTAGATGTACACATTGATACCTAGATGTGTACACATTGATACCTAGATGTGTACATTGATACCTAGATGTGAACACATTGATACCTAAATGTGTACACATTGATACCTAGATGTATACATTGATACCTAGATGTACACATTGATACCTAGATGTACACATTGATACCTAGATGTGTACACATTGATACCTAGATGTGTACACATTGATACCAAGATGTGTACATTGATACCTAGATGTGTACACATTGATACCTAGATGTGTACATTGATACGAAGATGGGAACATTGATACATTGATTTACACATTGATACCTAGATGTGTACATTGATACCAAGATGTGTACATTGATACCTAGATGTACACATTGATACACATTAATACCTAGATGTGTACACATTGATACCTAGATGTGTACACATTGATACCTAGATGTGTACATTGATACCTAGATGTGTACACATTGATACCTAGATGTGTACATTGATACCTAGATGTGTACATTGATACCTAGATGTGTACACATTGATACCTAGATGTGTACACATTGATACCTAGATGTGTACATTGATACCTAGATGTACACATTGATACCTAGATGTGTACACATTGATACCTAGATGTACACATTGATACCTAGATGTACACATTGATACCTAGATGTACACATTGATACCTAGATGCACACATTGATACCTAGATGTGTACACATTGATACCTAGATGTGTACATTGATACCTAGATGTCCACATTGATACCTAGATGTGTACACATTGATACCTAGATGTGTACACATTGATACCTAGATGTACACATTGATACCTAGATGTGTACACATTGATACCTAGATGTGTACATTGATACCTAGATGTGTACATTGATACCTAGATGTACACATTGATACCTAGATGTACACATTGATACCTAGATGTGTACACATTGATACCTAGATGTGTACACATTGATACCTAGATGTGATACCTAGATGTGTGTACATTGATACCTAGATGTGTACACATTGATACCTAGATGTGTACACATTGATACCTAGATGTGTACATTGATACCTAGATGTGTACACATTGATACCTAGATGTGTACACATTGATACCTAGATGTACACATTGATACCTAGATGTACACATTGATACCTAGATGTGTACACATTGATACCTAGATGTGTACATTGATACCTAGATGTGTACACATTGATACCTAGATGTGTACATTGATACCTAGATGTGTACATTGATACCTAGATGTGTACATTGATACCAAGATGTGTACATTGATACCTAGATGTACACATTGATACCTAGATGTGTACATTGATACCTAGATGTACACATTGATACCTAGATGTGTACACATTGATACCTAGATGTGTACATTGATACCTAGATGTGTACACATTGATACCTAGATGTGTACACATTGATACCTAGATGTGTACACATTGATACCTAGATGTACACATTGATACCTAGATGTGTACATTGATACCTAGATGTACACATTGATACCTAGATGTGTACATTAGATGTGTACACATTGATACCTAGATGTGTACACATTGATACCTAGATGTACACATTGATACCTAGATGTGTACATTGATACCTAGATGTGTACATTGATACCTAGATGTGTACATTGATACCTAGATGTGTACATTGATACCTAGATGCACACATTGATACCTAGATGTGTACACATTGATACCTAGATGTGTACACATTGATACCTAGATGTGTACACATTGATACCTAGATGTGTACATTGATACCTAGATGTGTACACATTGATACCTAGATGTGTACACATTGATACCTAGATGTACACATTGATACCTAGATGTGTACATTGATACCTAGATGTGTACATTGATACCTAGATGTGTACACATTGATATCTAGATGTACACATTGATACCTAGATGTGTACACATTGATACCTAGATGTGTACACATTGATACCTAGATGTGTACACATTGATACCTAGATGTACACATTGATACCTAGATGTGTACACATTGATACCTAGATGTGTGTACATTGATACCAAGATGTGTACACATTGATACATAGATGCACACATTGATACCTAGATGTGTGTACATTGATACCTAGATGAGTACACATTGATACCTAGATGCACACATTGATACCTAGATGTGTACATTGATACCTAGATGTGTACATTGATACCTAGATGTGTACATTGATACCTAGATGCACACATTGATACCTAGATGTGTGTATATTGATACCTAAATGAGTACACATTGATACCTAGATGCACACATTGATACCTAGATGTGTACATTGATACCTAGATGTGTACATTGATACCTAGATGTGTACACATTGATACCTAGATGTGTACACATTGATACCTAGATGTACACATTGATACCTAGATGTGTACACATTGATACCTAGATGTGTACACATTGATACCTAGATGTGTACATTGATACCTAGATGTACACATTGATACCTAGATGTACACATTGATACACATTGATACCAAGATGTGTACATTGATACCTAGATGTGTACATTGATACCTAGATGTGTACACATTGATACCTAGATGTGTACACATTGATACCTAGATGTGTACATTGATACCTAGATGTACACATTGATACCTAGATGTGTACATTGATACCTAGATGTGTACATTGATACCTAGATGTACACATTGATACCTAGATGTGTACACATTGATACCTAGATGTGTACATTGATACCTAGATGTACACATTGATACCTAGATGTGTACACATTGATACCTAGATGTGTACATTGATACCTAGATGTGTACACATTGATACCTAGATGTGTACACATTGATACCTAGATGTACACATTGATACCTAGATGTGTATACATTGATACCTAGATGTACACATTGATACCTAGATGTGTACATTGATACCTAGATGTACACATGTGTACATTGATACCTAGATGTGTACATTGATACCTAGATGTACACATTGATACCTAGATGTGTACATTGATACCTAGATGTGTACATTGATACCTAGATGCACACATTGATACCTAGATCTACATATTGATACCTAGATGTACATATTGATACCTAGATGTACACATTGATACCTAGATGTACACATTGATACCTAGATGTACATATTGATACCTAGATGTACACATTGATACCTTTATGGTATTAGTTCATCATTAGTTTAACTGTGAGTGACAGTATTTTAAATTTTATTTTTTTGTGGCAGTTATGAACTTTTAGTTTATAGTTTAAATTCTGGCTAAATGTGTTTCGTCTAACTGTACACACTAGTTTATAGTTTAAATTCTGACTAAATGTGTTTGGTCTAACGGCAGACACTAGTTTATAGAATAAATTCTGACTGACAGTGTTTGGTCTAACCGTAGACACAAGATTATAGTTTAAATTCTGGCTAAATGTGTTTCATCTAACGGCAGACACAAGTTTATAGTTTAAATTCTGGCTGACAGTGTTTAGTTTAACGACAGACACTAGTTTATAGTTAAAATTCTGGCTAAATGTGTTTGGTCTAACTATAGACACTAGTTTATAGTTTAAATTCTGACTGACGGTATTTGGTCTAACTGTAGACACTAGTTTATAGTTAAAATTCTAGATGATAGGGTTAAGTCTACCTGTATACAGTAGTGAACAGTTTAAATTCTGGCTGGTAGTGGTTGGTATAAATATAGACACTAGATTATAGTCTAAATTCTGGCTGGTAGTGGATGGTATAAATATAGACACTAGATTATAGTCTAAATTCTGGCTGGTAGTGGATGGTATAAATGTAGACACTAGATTATGGTCTAAATTCTGGCTGGTAGTGGATGGTATAAATGTAGACACTAGATTATGGTCTAAATTCTGGCTGGTAGTGGATGGTATAAATATAGACACTAGATTATGGTCTAAATTCTGGCTGGTAGTGGATGGTATAAATATAGACACTAGATTATGGTCTAAATTCTGGCTGGTAGTGGATGGTATAAATATAGACACTAGATTATGGTCTAAATTCTGGCTGGTAGTGGATGGTATAAATGTAGACACTAGATTATGGTCTAAATTCTGGCTGGTAGTGGATGGTATAAATGTAGACACTAGATTATGGTCTAAATTCTGGCTGGTAGTGGATGGTATAAATGTAGACACTAGATTATGGTCTAAATTCTGGCTGGTAGTGGATGGTATAAATGTAGACACTAGATTATGGTCTAAATTCTGGCTGGTAGTGGATGGTATAAATGTAGACACAAGATTATGGTCTAAATTCTGGCTGGTAGTGGATGGTATAAATGTAGACACTAGATTATGGTCTAAATTCTGGCTGGTAGTGGATGGTATAAATGTAGACACTAGATTATGGTCTAAATTCTGGCTGGTAGTGGATGGTATAAATGTAGACACTAGATTATGGTCTAAATTCTGGCTGGTAGTGGATGGTATAAATGTAGACACTAGATTATGGTCTAAATTCTGGCTGGTAGTGGATGGTATAAATGTAGACACTAGATTATGGTCTAAATTCTGGCTGGTAGTGGATGGTATAAATGTAGACACTAGATTATGGTCTAAATTCTGGCTGGTAGTGGATGGTATAAATGTAGACACTAGATTATGGTCTAAATTCTGGCTGGTAGTGGATGGTATAAATATAAACACTAGATTATAGTCTAAATTCCGGCCGAAAAAGGCTTAGTCTGACTGTAAACACCAATTTACACTTTAAATTCTGTCTGACAATGTTTGGCCAGATATAGGGGATACAGATATCATACACACAGATATAGGGGATACAGATATCATACACACAGATATAGGGGATACAGATATCATACACACAGATATAGGGGATACAGATATCCACACAGATATGGGGGATACAGATATCATACACACAGATATAGGAGATACAGATACCATACACACAGATATAGGGGATACAGATATCATACACACAGATATAGGGGATACAGATATCCACACAGATATAGGGGATACAGATATCCACACAGATATAGGGGATACAGATATCATACACACAGATATAGGGGATACAGATACCATACACACAGATATAGGAGATACAGATACCATACACACAGATATAGGGGATACAGATATCATACACACAGATATAGGGGATACAGATATCATACACACAGATATAGGGGATACAGATATCATACACACAGATATAGGAGATACAGATATCCACACAGATATAGGGGATACAGATATCATACACACAGATATAGGGGATACAGATATCATACACACAGATATAGGGGATACAGATATCATACACACAGATATAGGGGATACAGATATCATACACACAGATATAGGGGATACAGATATCATACACACAGATATAGGGGATACAGATATCATACACACAGATATAGGGGATACAGATATCATACACACAGATATAGGGGATACAGATATCCACACAGATATAGGAGATACAGATATCCACACAGATATAGGGGATACAGATATCATACACACAGATATAGGGGATACAGATATCATACACACAGATATAGGGGATACAGATATCATACACACAGATATAGGGGATACAGATATCATACACACAGATATAGGGGATACAGATATCATACACACAGATATAGGGGATACAGATATCATACACACAGATATAGCGGATACAGATATCATGCACACAGATATAGGGGATGCAGACATCATACACACAGATATAGGGGATACAGATATCATACACACAGATATAGGGGATACAGATATACACACAGATATAGGGGATACAGATATCATACACACAGATATAGGGGATACAGATATCATACACATAGATATAGGAGATACAGATACCATACACACAGATATAGGGGATACAGATATCCACACAGATATAGGAGATACAGATATCCACACAGATATAGGGGATACAGATATCATACACACAGATATAGGGGATACAGATATCATACACACAGATATAGGAGATACAGATATCCACACAGATATAGGGGATACAGATATCATACACACAGATATAGGGGATACAGATATCATACACACAGATATAGGGGATACAGATATCATACACACAGATATAGGGGATACAGATATCCACACAGATATAGGGGATACAGATATCATACACACAGATATAGGGGATACAGATATCATACACACAGATATAGGGGATACAGATATACACACAGATATAGGGGATACAGATATCCACACAGATATAGGAGATACAGATATCCACACAGATATAGGGGATACAGATATCATACACACAGATATAGGGGATACAGATATCATACACACAGATATAGGGGATACAGATATCATACACACAGATATAGGGGATACAGATATCATACACACAGATATAGGGGATACAGATATCATACACACAGATATAGCGGATACAGATATCATGCACACAGATATAGGGGATGCAGACATCATACACACAGATATAGGGGATACAGACATCATACACACAGATATAGGGGATACAGATATACACACAGATATAGGGGATACAGATATCATACACACAGATATAGGGGATACAGATATCATACACATAGATATAGGAGATACAGATACCATACACACAGATATAGGGGATACAAATATCCACACAGATATAGGAGATACAGATATACACACAGATATAGGGGATACAGATATCATACACACAGATATAGGGGATACAGATATCATACACACAGATATAGGGGATACAGATATCATACACACAGATATAGGGGATACAGATATCATACACACAGATATAGGGGATACAGATATCATGCACACAGATATAAGGGATACAGATATCATACACACAGATATAGGAGATACAGATATCATACACACAGATATAGGAGATACAGATATCATACACACAGATATAGGGGATACAGATATCCACACAGATATAGGGGATGCAGACATCATACACACAGATATAGGGGATACAGATATCATACACACAGATATAGGGGATACAGATAGACACACAGATATAGGGGATACAGATATCCACACAGATATAGGAGATACAGATATCCACACAGATATAGGGGATACAGATATCATACACACAGATATAGGGGATACAGATATCATACACACAGATATAGGGGATACAGATATCATACACACAGATATAGGGGATACAGATATCATACACACAGATATAGGGGATACAGATATCATGCACACAGATATAGGGGATACAGATATCATACACACAGATATAGGAGATACAGATACCATACACACAGATATAGGGGATACAGATATCATACACACAGATATAGGAGATACAGATATCATACACACAGATATAGGGGATACAGATATCCACACAGATATAGGGGATGCAGACATCATACACACAGATATAGGGGATACAGATATCATACACACAGATATAGGGGATACAGATATACACACAGATATAGGGGATACAGATATCCACACAGATATAGGAGATACAGATATCCACACAGATATAGGGGATACAGATATCATACACACAGATATAGGGGATACAGATATCATACACACAGATATAGGGGATACAGATATCATACACACAGATATAGGGGATACAGATATCATACACACAGATATAGGGGATACAGATATCATGCACACAGATATAGGGGATACAGATATCATACACACAGATATAGGAGATACAGATACCATACACACAGATATAGGGGATACAGATATCATACACACAGATATAGGAGATACAGATATCATACACACAGATATAGGGGATACAGATATCCACACAGATATAGGGGATGCAGACATCATACACACAGATATAGGGGATACAGATATCATACACACAGATATAGGGGATACAGATATACACACAGATATAGGGGATACAGATATCCACACAGATATAGGGGATACAGATATCATACACACAGATATAGGGGATACAGATATACACACAGATATAGGGGATACAGATATCCACACAGATATAAGGGATACAGATATCATACAGATAGCATTAAGATGAAGAAATAAACAACTGATATAGAGGTTAGGAAATCAAACAAGTAAAATAGAAACAGTGTTTTTTTTTCATGTAAATTAGTTTTCAGAAGCAATTTCATGCTGAAATGGATTGATACTAGAAAATACAACTTTGAAATGTAGTCAGCAAGAGAACAAAATGTAAAAAAATATTTTCATTATGTGTGCAATAAGCCTTGGCGAATGAGATCAAATGGCACAACTGCTTGACTGTAAATGATTTATCTGTATATGACTGTAGACAGGTAATATCGCTGTTGAGTCGACTAACCTACCTCTGGGTTACTGTTGATGAGCATGTCTTTAGAACTTGTGAGGTTTTAATCATCTGCTCTTAGGAGGCTGGGTCAACAGGCAGACATAATAATCAGAGATAATCGTTAGCCAGCAATTACATTCTGTTTGATGTTGGCTTAAATATTTCAATGAGTTTTTAAATCTTGCAAATGTCATTGTTATTAAATGTTGAACAGCGTCCTTGACCATTTTCAGTGTATTTAATTTTATGGAACATGTGGGTATTCTGTGACCTAAGTAGAGCATTGCTTCTCAGGTTTTGCAGAATATTGAGCATTGGTTTTCCAGTCATGCAGAATAATGAGCATTGGTTTTCTAGATTTTGGTCCATCGAACATTCAGCTAGTTTAAAAATACTAAGTCTGTCATGTGCTTTTGTAGTTTGATAAAGAACATACATCTCCCTCACAGTAACATTACTCATCATACTGACACTATACCCATACATCTCCCCCACAGTGACATTACTCCTCACACTGACACTACACCCATACATCTCCCCCACAGTGACATTACTCCTCACACTGACACTACACCCATACATCTCCCTCACAGTGACACTGACACTACACCCATACATCTCCCTCACAGTGACATTACTCATCATACTGACACTACACCCATACGTCTCCCTCACAGTGACATTACTCCTCACACTGACACTATACCCATACATCTCCCTCACAGTGACATTACTCCTCACTCTGACACTACACCCATACATCTCCCTCACAGTGACATTACTCATCATACTGACACTACACCCATACATCTCCCTCACAGTGACATTACTCCTCACACTGACACTACACCCATACATCTCCCCCACAGTGACACTGACACTACACCCATACATCTCCCTCACAGTGACATTACTCCTCACACTGACACTAAACCCATACATCTCCCCCACAGTGACATTACTCCTCACACTGACTACATCCATACATCTCCCCCACAGTGACATTACTCCTTACACTGACACTATACCCATACATCTCCCCCACAGTGACATTACTCCTCACACTGACTACATCCATACATCTCACCCACAGTGATATTACTCCTCACACTGACACTACACCCATACATCTCCCCTACAGTGACATTACTCCTCACTCTGACACTACACCCATACATCTCCCCCACAGTGACATTACTCCTCACAATGACACTACACCCATACATCTCCCTCACAGTGACATTACTCCTCACACTGACACTACACCCATACATCTCCCCCACAGTGACATTACTCCTCACACTGACACTACACCCATACATCTCCCTCACAGTGACACTGACACTACACCCATACATCTCCCCCACAGTGACATTACTCCTCACACTGACTACAAGACATACATCTACCCCACAGTGACACTGACACTACACCCATACATCTCCCCCACAGTGACATTACTCCTCATACTGGCTACATCCATACATCTCCCTCACAGTGACATTACTCCTCACTCTGACACTACACCCATACATCTCCCCCACAGTGACATTACTCCTCACAATGACACTACACCCATACATCTCCCCCACAGTGACATTACTCCTCACACTGACACTACACCCATACATCTCCCTCACAGTGACACTGACACTACACCCATACATCTCCCCCACAGTGACATTACTCCTCACACTGACACTACACCCAACCATCTCCCTCACAGTGACATTACTCCTCACACTGACACTACACCCATACATCTCCCCCACAGTGACATTACTCCTCACACTGGCTAAATTCATACATCTCCCTCACAGTGACATTATTCCTCACTCTGACTCTACACCCATACATCTCCCTCACAGTGACATTACTCCTCACACTGACTACAGCCATACATATCCCCCACAGTGACATTACCCCTCACACTGACTACACCCATACATCTCCCTCACAGTGACATTACTCCTCACACTGACTACAAGACATACATCTACCCCACAGTGACACTGACACTACACCCATACATCTCCCCCACAGTGACATTACTCCTCATACTGGCTACATCCATACATCTCCCTCACAGTGACATTACTCCTCACTCTGACACTACACCCATACATCTCCCCCACAGTGACATTACTCCTCACAATGACACTACACCCATACATCTCCCTCACAGTGACATTACTCCTCACACTGACTACACCCATACATCTCCCCCACAGTGACATTACTCCTCACACTGACACTACACCCATACATCTCCCTCACAGTGACACTGACACTACACCCATACATCTCCCCCACAGTGACATTACTCCTCACACTGACACTACACCCAACCATCTCCCCCACAGTGACATTACTCCTCACACTGACACTACACCCATACATCTACCCCACATTTACATTACCCCTCACACTGACTACACCCATACATCTCCCTCACAGTGACATTACTCCTCACACTGACTACAAGACATACATCTACCCCACAGTGACACTGACACTACACCCATACATCTCCCCCACAGTGACATTACTCCTCATACTGGCTACATCCATACATCTCCCTCACAGTGACATTACTCCTCACTCTGACACTACACCCATACATCTCCCCCACAGTGACATTACTCCTCACAATGACACTACACCCATACATCTCCCTCACAGTGACATTACTCCTCACACTGACTACACCCATACATCTCCCCCACAGTGACATTACTCCTCACACTGACACTACACCCATACATCTCCCTCACAGTGACACTGACACTACACCCATACATCTCCCCCACAGTGACATTACTCCTCACACTGACACTACACCCAACCATCTCCCCCACAGTGACATTACTCCTCACACTGACACTACACCCATACATCTACCCCACATTTACATTACCCCTCACACTGACTACACCCATACATCTCCCTCACAGTGACATTACTCCTCACACTAACTACACACATACATCTACCCCACAGTGACACTGACACTACACCCATACATCTCCCCCACAGTGACATTACTCCTAACACAGACTACATCCATACATCTCCCTCACAGTGACATTACTCTTCACTCTGACACTACACCCATACATCTCCCCCACAGTGACATTACTCCACACACTGACACTACACCCATACATCTCCCCACAGTGACATTACTCCTCACACTGACTACACACATACATCTACCCCACAGGGACACTGACACTACACCCATACATCTCCCCCACAGTGACATTACTCCTCACACAGACTACATACCATACATCTCCCTCACAGTGACATTACTCCTCACTCTGACACTACACCTATACATGTCCTCCACAGTGACATTACTCCTCACACTGACACTACACACATACATCCCCCCACAGTAACATTACTCCTCACACTGACTACACCCATACATCCCCCCACAGTGACACTGACACTACACCCATACATCTTCCCCACAGTGACACTGACACTACACCCATACATCTCCCCCACAGTGAAATTACTCCTCACTCTGACACTTCACCCCTACATCTCCCCCACAGTGACATTACTCCTTACACTAATTCTTACCCTGATCTCCCACATTGTGACGTTACTTCTAACATCAATTCTGCCTCTGTACATCTCCCCCACTGTGATATACATTGTTGAGCCATTAAATTTGCCTGTGATGAAGAGTGATCAATCCTGTGGCCTGATCAGATACTTATAATCACCTAATGAGTGCGTGCTGTCCGAGAACCAATATGGATGACCCCAGGTACACTGCGTCTTACCATATTGAACTGATGGGCATGAAGTATCATAGCACATGATTCCAATGTAATGTATGTACATGGCTGTTAGGCAGAGATTGGCAGCAAGTACGCCATTCTCATCATACCCTCAAAATCCCACATATTTGATCTTTCTTCTTGTTCATGCATTGGCACATGTAACTGATAATGAATTTGAATAAGGATTTTGTGAACTTGTTGGTATTTTCATTCTTTTTCATAATATTTTTGGGGTCTGTGTAATATCACATAATCTTTTAAAAGATCTGATGTGTCATAAGTTACACTTTGATCGTCTGATGTGTCATTAGTTACACTTTGATGGTCTGATGTGTCATTAGTTACACTTTGATGATCTGATGTATCATTAGTTACACTTTGATTGATGGTCTGATGTGTCATTAGTTACACTTTGATGGTCTGATGTGTCATTAGTTACACTTTGATTGATAATCTGATGTGTCATTAGTTACACTTTGATTGATGGTCTGATGTGTCATTAGTTACACTTTGATGGTCTGATGTGTCATTAGTTACACTTTGATTGATAATCTGATGTGTCATTAGTTACACTTTGATTGATGGTCTGATGTGTCATTAGTTACACTTTGATTGATGGTCTGATGTGTCATTAGTTACACTTTGATGGTCTGATGTGTCATTAGTTACACTTTGATGGTCTGATGTGTCATTAGTTACACTTTGATTGATAATCTGATGTGTCATTAGTTACACTTTGATGGTCTGTTGTGTCATTAGTTACACTTTGATTGATGGTGTGATGTGTCATTAGTTACACTTTGATGGTCTGATGTGTCATTAGTTACATTTTGATTGATGGTCTGATGTCATTAGTTACACTTTGATGGTCTGATGTGTCATTAGTTACACTTTGATAGTCTGATGTGTCATTAGTTACACTTTGGTTGGATCAGAAAAGAAGTGAAGGGTGATATACCATAACTCTTTGTTAAGGTTTATCTGGTTCTGTTTAATGTTGTGTGATCCAGCTATACCTCATCCTTTTACAGCTTTGTCATACTGTCACTGTTTTATCAAAATAATTATTTTTCACAACAAAAAATTATCAGATTATATCATTCCTTTGTAAAGGAATTCAGAATCTGAAACATAATGGAAGTATTTGACCTAGATAAAATAGAAGGCGGTAACTCTGTAATTATCTGTATACAAGTAGTTTTACCTGATTAGAAACTGATATCTCTAGCTAACATTAGGTTTTTCTTATTGTTTTCTCCAGGAAGCGGAGCCAGATATGCAATATGTAGTATTGTGTTCCCTGGGGTGCTGGGCTTGATATATTAAGTAATATTGTGTTCTCTGGGGTGTGGTGGGATTGATATATATATAGGTAATATTGTGATATCTGGGATGTGGAGGGGTAGATATATATAGGTAATATTGTGTTCCCTGGGATGCGGGGCTTGATATATTAGGTAATATTGTGTTCTTCGGGGAGTGGAGGGGTTGATATATATAGGTAATATTGTGTTCTCCAGGGAGTGGAGGGGTTGCTATATATAGGTAATATTGTGTTCTCCGGGGAGTGGAGGGGTTGATATATATAGGTAATATTGTGTTCTCCGGGATGTGGAGGGGTTGATATATATAGGTAATATTGTGTTCTCCGGGATGTGGAGGGGTTGATATATATAGGTAATATTGTGTTCTCCGGGGAGTGGAGGGGTTGATATATATAGGTAATATTGTGTTCCCTGGGATGCGGGGCTTGATATATTAGGTAATATTGTGTTTTCCGGGATGTGGAGGGGTTGATATATATAGGTAATATTGTGTTCTCCGGGATGTGGAGGGGTTGATATATATAGGTAATATTGTGTTCTCCGGGGAGTGGAGGGGTTGATATATATAGGTAATATTGTGTTCCCTGGGATGCGGGGCTTGATATATTAGGTAATATTGTGTTTTCCGGGATGTGGAGGGGTTGATATATATAGGTAATATTGTGTTCTCCGGGATGTGGAGGGGTTGATATATATAGGTAATATTGTGTTCTCCGGGGAGTGGAGGGGTTGATATATATAGGTAATATTGTGTTCTCTGGGGAGTGGAGGGGTTGATATATATAGGTAATATTGTGTTTACTGAGGTGTGGAGGGATCAATATATATAGGTAATATTGTGTTCTCTGGGGTGTGGAGGGGTTGATATATATAGGTAATATTGTGTTCTCTGGGATGTGGAGGGGTAGATATATATAGGTAATATTGTGTTCTCTGGGGAGTGGAGGGGTTGATATATATAGGTAATATTGTGTTATCTGGGATGTGGAGGGGTAGATATATATATAGGTAATATTGTGTTCTCTGGGGTGTGGTGGGATTGATATATATATAGGTAATATTGTGTTCTCCGGGGAGTGGAGGGGTTGATATATATAGGTAATGTTGTGTTATCTGGGATGTGGAGGGGTTGATATATCTAGGTAATATTGTGTTCTGCGGGGAGTGGAGGGGTTGCTATATATAGGTAATATTGTGTTCTCCGGGGAGTGGAGGGGTTGCTATATATAGGTAATATTGTGTTCTCCGGGATGTCGAGGGGTTGATATATATAGGCAATATTGTGTTCTCTGGGGAGTGGAGGGGTAGATATATATAGGTAATATTGTGTTCTCCGGGGAGTGGAGGGGTTGATATATATGGGTAATATTGTGTTCTCCGGGGAGTGGAGGGGTTGCTATATATAGGTAATATTGTGTTCTCCGGGGAGTGGAGGGGTTGCTATATATAGGCAATATTGTGTTCTCTGGGGAGTGGAGGGGTTGATATATATAGGTAATATTGTGTTCTCCGGGGAGTGGAGGGGTAGATATATATAGGTAATATTGTGTTCTCTAGGGAGTGGAGGGGTTGATATATATAGGTAATATTGTGTTATCTGGGATGTGGAGGGGTTGATATATATAGGTAATATTGTGTTCTCCGGTGAGTGGAGGGGTAGATATATATAGGTAATATTGTGTTCTCTAGGGAGTGGAGGGGTTGATATATATAGGTAATATTGTGTTATCTGGGATGTGGAGGGGTTGATATATATAGGTAATATTGTGTTCTCTGGGGAGTGGAGGGGTTGATATATATAGGTAATATTGTGTTCTCTAGGGAGTGGAGGGGTTGATATATATAGGTAATATTGTGTTATCTGGGATGTGGAGGGGTTGATATATATATAGGTAATATTGTGTTCTCCGGGATGTGGAGGGGTTGATATATATAGGTAATATTGTGTTTACTGAGGTGTGGAGGGATCAATATATATAGGTAATATTGTGTTCTCTGGGGTGTGGAGGGGTTGATATATATAGGTAATATTGTGTTTTCAGAGGGTGTGGTATTCGTTTTTGTGAAGTTTTGGGTCAGACAAATAAATGTTATGTCTGCCTTGTGTGTGTGTGTAGAAGATAGGGCCTGCTATTTAATGGATAAATTTGTGTCTACCTTGTTTGTGA
This sequence comes from Ylistrum balloti, assembly GCF_031769215.1. Lineage (NCBI taxonomy): Eukaryota > Metazoa > Mollusca > Bivalvia > Pectinida > Pectinidae > Ylistrum > Ylistrum balloti. The sequence continues at coordinate 98,376 of NW_026782645.1, read as the reverse complement.
GTTAGTTTTTGTAGAAGACGGAGCCTAATATTTATTAGATAAATTTGTGTCCATCTTGTGCGTGTGGAGGTGTTGGTTTTTCTAGAAGATGGGGCCTGAAAGTCTCGTTGCTACATTGACTAGGTTAATGAGAGTTTTGTAATTGAAGTGTAAAGCTCTGAAGTCAAGGTTAATTTATAGAGCTATCGTCTGATTCAGTGTTTTGATAGATGTTGGGTAGCAATTTTGTTTTCGTATCTCTGGGAGTATTTCATAATCCCCCAGTGAGTTCTCACACTGGCTTTAAACATGTGGATAATTACAACATGATGATAGCGATTTCACACAGATATTGCGTGATAATTAGCCAGGGTTTTAGGTTCATCTAGGGAGTGGCTGTGCATGTCCAGTTCAGTTTCTGTCACCTGATCACTAAGTTGTGTGACATTTATTTACAGGTGGAGCTAGGAATTTTTTTATGATGTCAAACTGTAGGGAAAAGATGATGGAGGTTTTTCAGGACATTGACATAGTTATACTCTAAATCCTGATGAATTTTCTCAACAGAAACAATGTCCTACCAAATGTGTTGTTGTGGTTGATCTGTTAGGTTACAAGTGAATTCTTTGTGATATGCAGGGCACTCTCACAATAAGGATAAAAGAATGGAGCAGGGGTACTGTACTTTCTTCTATAGCTTGTTGGCAACATGTTTTGCCCTAAGAAGAATATACTCTTAGGAAATCTAGTGGTTCAGACATTGCTTTTTTCTGTTTTTGGATCATCTAAACTCAGCTAAAGATATTTGTATATTAGAAATGAAGTCTTTCATTCACAAACTAATACATGACGTGATCTTACTGGTTTAAGAGATGTTTTAACAAATTGTCTTTGTTCTTGAAGATTTGACAAACTTTATGATTCTGTTATTTTCTTTTAGCATTTGTTTTTTTCCATAATAGAATTTGCTGACACTGGACATCGTATTATTTCCTTACCAGTATAAATCTGTGGTACATATATTCCAAAACTATCCAAAAATCCCCTTTAAAGAGTCTCTGAGGAAGACTAAAAGGACAGCGTTACACTAACCAAATGATTGTCTTTTTTAAAAAATCTCTTTAAAATGATCTTATTCTTCAAAAAATTTTAAAAAATTGTCGTTTTTAATTATTTAATTCTTTATTTCAATATCTTTGAGTGTTTTTATTGGAAAAAAATTAAAGTGTTTCATGGCAAGCATGTTAATGTCTTCATCATTATGCATTTTCTGATTTTTTTTTGTCTGAATTGACTAATTTGATTGGGAGACAAGCTGAAAGCCATCTTGCAACAGTATTCACATCACATGGCCAAAAGGCTTAACTACTGTTTTGGCACCTTGTACAGAAAACGTAAGAAGATTTTAAATCCAGGCTTCGCTGATTAATTGAGCTGCGAGCTATTCTTCGTTCATTTTAACATGTGCTTTGTGGTCACGCATCCAGTTCATCATTACTATAACTATCACTGCGTGGGATTCATCTCGTAAAAAACTCTTGATACAAACTGCAGAAGGACCAAACAAAATCTCTGAAAGAAGCATATGCTATAACTAGTTAATGAATCACTGGGCAAAGAGAGTCTCATAGCATTGACTCACCAAGGAAGATCACTTGAGTCACTGAGCAGAGTCACTGAGCTCAGGGCATAAGTCATTACGAAGAATCTTTAGGCAGAAAGCTGAAAGGTTTTGGCGTTTAATTTTCATTACTCCATATTTCAGTCTAAAATTATGCATTAATGTATGTTGTTTGCAATATCCGCATACAAATGATTATGAAAACAAGTTCCACCCCCATTAGCTTACTCTGGTGAATACCCTCCATGTATGATTTAATGGTGGAACAAGTTAAGTGATGAGTGACTTCAAAGTGTTACTTCAGCAATGGCAAGCTTCAGTTTACCTAAGGTTTCAGTTTACACACATACACATGCTTTTATTCATATAAATAGGTTAAAAATCTGTTTAAAGTAAAGCTTACCTTGTTCTTTAGTGAATTGCTTACATAATAATGTAAAATATAATGTGATTTTTTTTACAAGGGAAGTCATAATAGGACTTAACCTTGACAATGATTAATAGCCAAAATATGCAGAATAACTACAGTAAATGATTACTTTTTATGGGATCTTTACATTTTACACTGTGAGGAGTCATATAACCTACAGTTATTTAAAAGAGTCACTGACGACAATGTCACAAAGCATGATATAAAGAGAGTCACTGAACACAAAATCACAAAACATAATGTAAAGATAATCACTAACAACAGAGTCACACAGCATGATATAAAGAGAGTCACTGAACACAAAATCGCAAAACATAATGTAAAGAGAATCATTGACAACAGAGTCACACAGCATGATATAAAGAGAGCCACTGATGACAATGTCAAAAAGCATGATATAAAGAGAGTCACTGAACACAAAATCACAAAACATAATGTAAAGAAAATCACTGACAACAGACTCACACAGCATGATATAAAGAGAGTCACTGACCACAGAGTTACAAAGCATGATATAAAGAGAGGCACTGATCACAGAGTCACAAAGTATGATATAAAGAGAGTCACTGACAACAGAGTCACAAAGCATGATATGAAGTGAGTCACTGAACACAGATTCACACAGCATGATATATAGAGAGTCACTGAACACAGAGTCACACAGCATGATATAAAGAGAGTCACTGATCACAGAGTCACAAAGTATGATATAAAGAGAGTCACTGATCACAGATTCACACAGCATGATATAAAGAGAGTCACTGAACACAGAGTCACACAGCATGATATAAAGAGAGGCACTGATCACAGAGTCACAAAGTATGATATAAAGAGAGTCACTGACAACAGAGTCACAAAGCATGATATGAAGAGAGTCACTGAACACAGATTCACACAGCATGATATATAGAGAGTCACTGAACACAGAGTCACACAGCATGATATAAAGAGAGTCACTGATCACAGAGTCACAAAGTATGATATATAGAGAGTCACTGATCACAGATTCACACAGCATGATATAAAGAGAGTCACTGAACACAGAGTCACACAGCATGATATAAAGAGAGTCACTGATCACAGAGTCACACAGCATGATATAAAGAGAGTCACTGATCACAGAGTCACAAAGCATGATATAAAGAGAGTCACTGAACACAGAGTCACACAGCATGATATAAAGAGAGCCACTGATGACAATGTCAAAAAGCATGATATAAAGAGAGTCACTGAACACAAAATCACAAAACATAATGTAAAGAAAATCACTGACAACAGACTCACACAGCATGATATAAAGAGAGTCACTGACCACAGAGTTACAAAGCATGATATAAAGAGAGGCACTGATCACAGAGTCACAAAGTATGATATAAAGAGAGTCACTGACAACAGAGTCACAAAGCATGATATGAAGTGAGTCACTGAACACAAAATCACAAAACATAATGTAAAGAAAATCACTGACAACAGACTCACACAGCATGATATAAAGAGAGTCACTGACCACAGAGTTACAAAGCATGATATAAAGAGAGGCACTGATCACAGAGTCACAAAGTATGATATAAAGAGAGTCACTGACAACAGAGTCACAAAGCATGATATGAAGTGAGTCACTGAACACAGATTCACACAGCATGATATATAGAGAGTCACTGAACACAGAGTCACACAGCATGATATAAAGAGAGTCACTGATCACAGAGTCACAAAGTATGATATAAAGAGAGTCACTGAACACAGAGTCACACAGCATGATATAAAGAGAGGCACTGATCACAGAGTCACAAAGTATGATATAAAGAGAGTCACTGACAACAGAGTCACAAAGCATGATATGAAGAGAGTCACTGAACACAGAATCACACAGCATGATATATAGAGAGTCACTGAACACAGAGTCACACAGCATGATATAAAGAGAGTCACTGATCACAGAGTCACAAAGTATGATATATAGAGAGTCACTGATCACAGATTCACACAGCATGATATAAAGAGAGTCACTGAACACAGAGTCACACAGCATGATATAAAGAGAGTCACTGATCACAGAGTCACACAGCATGATATAAAGAGAGTCACTGATCACAGAGTCACAAAGCATGATATAAAGAGAGTCACTGAACACAGAGTCACACAGCATGATATAAAGAGAGTCACTGATCACAGAGTCACACAGCATGATATAAAGAGAGTCACTGATCACAGAGTCACAAAGCATGATATAAAGAGAGTCACTGAACACAGAGTCACATAGCATGATATAAAGAGAGTCACTGATCACAGAGTCACACTGCATGATATAAAGAGAGTCACTGATCACAGAGTCACAAAGTATGATATAAAGAGAGTCACTGAACACACAGTCACACAACATGATTTAAGGAGAGTCACAGAGCAGAAAGTTAATAGGGAGTACAGATTGTTCATTCTATACTACTGGATGTGGTATAGGTTCAATGATTCAAATAATTAAGTCTTCAAACCCAAATGTGCAAGCTTTCTCAGCAATTATTTTATTGCTTGTTGGTATATAAATGTATGAATAGGTATTAATATTGTACAGAAGTTTTCATCGAAATGTTGTAATTCTAAATGCTGCTAATTAGTTCATAGCTGTTATCCAGTATGGTGAGAAGCCATTTTTGTGTTCTGGTTATACAAACTGAATGAATTCAGTTTACAAATGTTGTCATGGTGATATCTTGTTTCCAAAGTTATCATCAGTAACACTTCCTATGTGTTAGGGGTCTTTCACACATTTTAGTAAAATCAACACTGATCCTCTCCTTATATGGATATTTAACTGTAGTCTATTTAAGGGGGACAAATTATGGGATGGACAGAGGGCCTTTGTATTCATGTTACAAGTATGATGGAATTAATCACAGATTAAATTAGGTTCTCCAGCAGTTATGCTAAATGTCAAAATTTTGTATACAAAAGAAACTGAAAATTCCTTATAGTGCAATAATTAGTAAGTTTAACAAAGGCTTATTTTAATCACAGGAATAGGGTTTACCTAAAACTCCTAAACATTTATAGATGTTGACACAATGAGAAGTGCAGTGTTACAAAGAACACAGTCAAACAGTCACTATGGGAAGTACAGTGTAGTTTCTATGCATGACTGATCACTGTAATATAGAATACAAACCACTATGAAAATTACGATGTATGAAAGTTATTAAAGTCGTATGCTACAATTATGTTTTTTTTTAGATAGAATTTTCTGATGGACTGCTGATGACTTCATGACAATCTATTCAAAACAATTTGTATTGTTTAAGTTTTCATGCCAAAAGAGAGGCCATCCCGAGTTCATATTCATGGTGAATATTTACAATCAGGCAATAATATTAACAGTGTTAAATCTGAGAGAACAAACTAGGTGATACAGTTTTCTATAAGTTTGACTGATCAGTATTTCCTATATCTGTCCCAAACTTAACTTTAGGAATTTTTTGGAACATTTTCATCATGTAGAGTATGTGAATAGAATAGAAGTTCTTGTAATACAAATACTGCTAGTATGCTTCACACTGGTCATTTGTTTGATGAAAGTGACTGTCACACTCTAATCTTCAACAGATTGTGTTATGAAAACTTCTATTATGTTGTCTACCAGAAGTGTTACAAAAAACAAGAATCCAAAGAAAGAAAATAGATGTCCTCTGCATTAACAATGTAACCCTATAAAATATCATCTAGCTGCCTTTTAGTATAGCACCTTAACAGGCTGGATAAGCTTCAAGTCTAAAGAGCTACCCGACAACTAGTGGTCCAAGCTTTGATATCTTACCGGGACCATTTGTATCCCTGGGGCAGAATCTGGCAGGATTGTTTTTTTAAAAAGCTGTGACCAGAATCGCCCTGCATGTTTAGAAAGCTGTGACCAGAATCGCCCTGCATGTTTAGAAAGCTGTGACCAGAATTGCCCTGTATGTTTAGAAAGCTATGACAAGAATCGCCCTGTATGTTTAGAAAGCCAAGACCAGAATCGCCCTGCATGTTTAGAAAGCCAAGACCAGAATCGCCCTGCATGTTTAGAAAGCTGTGACCAGAATTGCCCTGTATGTTTAGAAAGCTGTGATAAGAATCGCCCTGCATGTTTAGAAAGCCAAGACCAGAATCGCACTGTATGTTTAGAAAGCTGTGACCAGAATCGCCCTGTATGTTTAGAAAGCTGTGACCAGAATCGCCCTGTATGTTTAGAAAGCTGTGACCAGAATCGCCCTGTATGTTTAGAAAGCTATGACAAAAATATTCCTGTATGTTTAGAAAGCTGTGACCAGAATCGTCCTGTATGTTTAGAAAGCTGTGACCAGAATCGCCCTGTATGTTTAGAAAGCCAAGACCAGAATCGCCCCGTATGTTTAGAAAGCTATGACAAAAATATTCCTGTATGTTTAGAAAGCCAAGACCAGAATCGCCCTGTATGTTTAGAAAGCTATGACAAAAATATTCCTGTATGTTTAGAAAGCTATGACAAAAATATTCCTGTATGTTTAGAAAGCCAAGACCAGAATCGCCCTGTTTGTTTAGAAAGCCAAGACCAGAATCGCCCGGTATGTTTAGAAAGCTATGACAAAAATATTCCTGTATGTTTAGAAAGCTGTGACCAGAATCGCCCTGTATGTTTAGAAAGCTATGACAAAAATATTCCTGTATGTTTAGAAAGCCAAGACCAGAATCGCCCTGTATGTTTAGAAAGCTATGACAAAAATATTCCTGTATGTTTAGGAAGCTGTGACCAGAATCGCCCTGTATGTTTAGAAAGCCAAGACCAGAATTGCCCTGTATGTTTAGAAAGCTATGACAAAAATATTCCTGTATGTTTAGAAAGCTGTGACCAGAATTGCCCTGTATGTTTAGAAAGCTGTGACCAGAATCGCCCTGTATGTTTAGAAAGCTGTGACCAGAATCGCCCAGTATGTTTAGTAAGCTATGACCAGAATCGCCCTGTATGTTTAGAAAGCTATGACAAGAATCGCCCTGTATGTTTAGAAAGCTATGACAAAAATGTTCCTGTATGTTTAGAAAGCTGTGACCAGAATCGCCCTGTATGTTTAGAAAGCTATGACAAAAATGTTCCTGTATGTTTAGACAGCTGTGACCAGAATCGCCCTGTATGTTTAGAAAGCTATGACAAAAATATTCCTGTATGTTTAGAAAGCTGTGACCAGAATCGCCCTGTATGTTTAGAAAGCTATGACCAAAATCGCCCTGTATGTTTAGAAAGCTGTGACCAGAATCGCCCTGCATGTTTAGAAAGCTATGACAAAAATATACCTGTATGTTCAGAAAGATGAGAACAGAATCACCCTGTATGTTTAGAAAGCCAAGACCAGAATCGCCCTGTATGTTTAGAAAGCTGTGACCAGAATAGCCCAGTATGTTTAGAAAGCTGTGACCAGAATCGACCTGTATGTTTAGAAAGCTGTGACCAGAATCGCCCTGCATGTTTAGAAAGCTATGACAAAAATATTCCTGTATGTTTAGAAAGCTATGACAAAAATATTCCTGTATGTTTAGAAAGCTGTGACCAGAATCGCCCTGTATGTTTAGGAAGCTGTGACCAGAATCGCCCTGTATGTTTAGAAAGCTGTGACCAGAATCGCCCTGTATGTTTAGAAAACTATGACAAAAATGTTCCTGTATGTTTAGAAAGCTGTGACCAGAATCGCCCTGTATGTTTAGAAAGCTATGACAAAAATATTCCTGTATGTTTAGAAAGCCAAGACCAGAATCGCCCTGTATGTTTAGAAAGCTATGACCAAAATCGCCCTGTATGTTTAGAAAGCTGTGACCAGAATCGCCTTGCATGTTTAGAAAGCTATGACAAAAATATACCTGTATGTTCAGAAAGATGAGAACAGAATCACCCTGTATGTTTAGAAAGCCAAGACCAGAATCGCCCTGTATGTTTAGAAAGCTGTGACCAGAATAGCCCAGTATGTTTAGAAAGCTGTGACCAAAATCGACCTGTATGTTTAGAAAGCTGTGACCAGAATCGACCTGTATGTTTAGAAAGCTGTGACCAGAATCGCCCTGCATGTTTAGAAAGCTATGACAAAAATATTCCTGTATGTTTGGAAAGCTATGACAAAAATATTCCTGTATGTTTAGAAAGCTGTGACCAGAATCGCCCTGTATGTTTAGAAAAACGATACCAGAATCGTTTATTGTTTAGTTGTGTTCTTGGACAAGACATTATACCCTGTGTGGATAGCCATTAGAATTTTCCTGTGTTTAGTTGTGTTCTTTAATTACACATTTTATTAAATTTTTAGCAGTAAAATATAGGGATATCTCAAACTGATAAAAGTGATATTTTTCACTAGTGAAAAATATCACTTTGAGGATTGACCAATCAGAGAGCCCGATGCAAATCTACTCCAATTCAGCAGCCATTCCCATCTGTCGGGGGTTTGTTCACTGGGAACATAACCTTCAACTCCACCGTAAATTTCCATTTTCATGGCAGTCAGCAGTCGACGCAAGCCAGTAACTCTAACTATGTTATCAGTGGTCAAACCCATCCCCGTTCTGAGAGTCTTGAGTGTGGACCAAGGCATTTTAAAAGAATCTGTGTCATTGATAGTGACAGCGACTAGGATGGTGCCATACTTTTTCATGCGCGGAAGAATTGATCAAACATTGTTTTTATTTTTTCAGTTAACGTTTAAACCATTTTATTGTGTGTAAGTGACATCAATAAATTACAAAATCCATGTCCAAACACAAATAAACATTAATTATGATTTATTTATGAGTCTGTATATTTTTACTGATTTTTCATAAAATGGACTATTTTTTGCCGCGCACAACATCGTTGTATAATGAGTGAGTAGTGTCTGGAAAAAGCATGGTCAACTTACCCATTTTATAGTTGTCGTAAGTTTGCCATTGTTTTGGTTTATTTTTTTTTATGAAAATGTAATAAACAGAATATTTAATAGTGTCTTCAGAAACAGTGCGAGTGAAAGATACCAAAAATATTAGCCACACGAGTGAAATATATTTGTTATTACTGAAGACACTATTAAATATCCTATATTTATTCTGTCTGGATAGCAGTGAAGAAGTCACCAGTCACGTCTAGGGGGCCACATGTTAATGTGACATGTACTTTCTGTTCAGTGGGTGATTAAACCTAGCAATCAAATAACAGAAAATGACACTGGCTGTTCACAGGTATATAAATCCAGCAGACCAGGTGATGAAGTAAGCGCAGTGGTAACGCACTCAACTTTCACCTAAATAGGGAGATAAATCCAGCAGGCCAGGTGATGAAGTAGCAGTGGTAACACACTCAACTTTCATCTAAATAGGGAGATAAATCCAGAAGGCCAGGTGATGAAGTAGCAGTGGTAACACACTCAACTTTCATCTAAATAGGGAGATAAATCCAGCAGACCAGGTGATGAAGTAGCACAGTGGTAACACACTCAACTTTCACCTAAATAGGGAGATAAATCCAGCAGGCCAGGTGATGAAGTAGCAGTGGTAACACACTCAACTTTCACCTAAATAGGGAGATAAATCCAGCAGGCCAGGTGATGAAGTAGCACAGTGGTAACGCACTCAACTTTCACCTAAATAGGGAGATAAATCCAGCAGGCCAAGTGATGAAGTAGCAGTGGTAACACACTCAACTTTCACCTAAATAGGGAGATAAATCCAGCAGGCCAGGTGATGAAGTAGCACAGTGGTAACGCACTCAACTTTCACCTAAATAGGGAGATAAATCCAGCAGGCCAAGTGATGAAGTAGCAGTGGTAACACACTCAACTTTCACCTAAATAGGGAGATAAATCCAGCAGGCCATGTGCCTGACCACTTGTCTTTTCCCCAGTATTCCAGTTTCCTCTTGCATTAAGACCCCTTAACCACTATGATAGAGTCTTTACCTAGCAAGAAAGGAATCAGTCAGGGTTTGATATATTCCAGACTTGAACATTGACAGTTAAAATCTATTTCCCTCTTATTATTTATATATCCTGCTATAATAAAACCAGGATATGAATACTATATAACCTCTGACTCAAAGTCAATGGTGGGCTTATTAGTGGACAGTAAGTTCTCGGGTCAAAAAGTTGCCTCTGCTTCAAAGTCAGGGTGGGGTTATTAGTGGACAGTAAATTCTCGGGTCACCAAGTTGCCTCTGTTTCAAAGTCAGGGTGGGGTTATTAGTGGACAGTAAGTTCTCATGTCACCAAGTTACCTCTGACTTAAAGTAGAAAAAGGATATATACAACCTAGATATCTACTGTGGGTTTTGAAATTGAGTTACTAATCTGTGCAGGAGAATTCAAGCCTCAGAAAATGCATACACTTCAGTTTTAATTCCTTTGTAAATATCTGAAATTCAGTGCATGTGAAAAACTAGATTTTTGAAAAGGAAAAATTTTTCTCTCTGTTTTTCACTGAAATTGGTAGCTTTAAATCTTAACTATTCTCTGAGTTGAAATCTTTTTGTAGAAAATAAATCATAATGAGGATGACATTAGACATAATAACTAACTTTTACCAAGATAAAGACCACTTACTATTGAGTTATAGAGATGTGTACAGGTAGACCAGGTACTAATGAGTTATAGAGATGTGTACAGGTAGACCAGGTACTAATGAGTTACAGAGATGTGTACAGGTAGACCATGTGCTAATGAGTTACAGAGATGTGTACAGGTAGACCAGGTACTAATGAGTTATAGAGATGTGTACAGGTAGACCAGGTACTAATGAGTTATAGAGATGTGTACAGGTAGACCATGTGCTAATGAGTTACAGAGATGTGTACAGGTAGACCAGGTACTAATGAGTTATAGAGATGTCTACAGGTAGACCAGGTACTAATGAGTTACAGAGATGTCTACAGGTAGACCAGGTACTAATGAGTTACAGAGATGTGTACAGGTAGACCAGGTACTAATGAGTTATAGAGATGTGTACAGGTAGACCAGGTACTAATGAGTTACAGAGATGTGTACAGGTAGACCAGGTACTAATGAGTTATAGAGATGTGTACAGGTAGACCAGGAACTAATGAGTTACAGAGATGTGTACAGGTAGACCAGGTACTAATGAGTTATAGAGATGTGTACAGGTAGATCAGGTACTGAGTTATAGAGATGTGTACAGGAAGATCAGGTACTAATGAGTTACAGAGATGTGTACAGGTAGAACATGTACTAATGAGTTATAGCGATGTGTACAGGAAGACCAGGTACTAATGAGTAATAGAGAAGTGTACAGGAAGACCAGGTACTAATAAGTTATAGAGATGTGTACAGGTAGACGAGGTACTGAGATATAGAGATGTGTACAGGTAGACCAGGTACTAATGAGTTATAGAGATGTGTACCGGTAGACCATGTACTAATGAGTTATAGAGAAGTGTACAGGTAGACCAGGTACTGAGTTATAGAGATGTGTACAGGTAGACCAGATACTGAGTTATAGAGATGTGTACAGGTAGACCATGGACTGAGTTATAGAGATGTGTACAGGTATACGATGTACTAATGAGTTATAGAGAAGTGTACAGGTAGACCAGGTACTAATGAGTTACAGAGATGTGTACAGGAAGAACATGTACTAATGAGTTATAGATATGTGTACAGGTAGACCAGGTACTGAGTTATATAGATGTGTACAGGAAGACCATATACTAATGAGTTATAGTGATGTGTACAAGTAGACCAGGTACTAATGAGTTTTATAGATGTGTACAGGTAGATCAGGTACTGAGCTATAGAGATGTGTACAGGAAGACCAGGTACTAATGAGTTACAGAGATGTGTACAGGTAGACCAGTGAGCTATAGAGATGTGTACAGGAAGACCAGGTACTAATGAGTTACAGAGATGTGTACAGGTAGACCAGGTACTAATGAGTTATTGAGATGTGTACAGGTAGACCATGTACTAATGAGTTAGAGATGTGTACAGGTAGACCATGTGCTAATGAGTTATAGAGATGTGTAGAGGTAGATCAGGTACTGAGTTATAGAGATGTGTACAGGAAGACCAGGTACTAATGAGTTATAGAGATGTGTACAGGAAGACCATGTACTAATGAGTTATAGAGATGTGTACAGGTAGACCAGGTACTAATGAGTTATAGAGATGTGTACAGGAAGACCAGGTACTAATGAGTTACAGAGATATGTACAGGTAGACCAGGTACTAATGAGTTATAGAGATGTCTACAGGTAGACCAGGTACTAATGAGTTATGGAGATGTGTACAGGTAGAACATGTACTAATGAGTTATGGAGATGTGTACAGGTAGACGAGGTACTGAGATATAGAGATGTGTACAGGTAGACCAGGTACTAATGAGTTATAGAGATGTGTACAGGTAGACCAGGTACTAATGAGTTATTGAGATGTGTACAGGTAGACCAGGTACTAATGAGTTACAGAGATGTGTACAGGTAGACCAGGTACTAATGAGTTATGGAGATGTGTACAGGAAGACCAGGTACTAATGAGTTACAGAGATGTGTACAGGTAGACCAGGTACTAATGAGTTATGGAGATGTGTACAGGTAGAACATGTACTAATGAGTTATGGAGATGTGTACAGGTAGACGAGGTACTGAGATATAGAGATGTGTACAGGTAGACCAGGTACTAATGAGTTATAGAGATGTGTACAGGTAGACCAGGTACTAATGAGTTATTGAGATGTGTACAGGTAGACCAGGTACTAATGAGTTACAGAGATGTGTACAGGTAGACCAGGTACTAATGAGTTATGGAGATGTGTACAGGAAGACCAGGTACTAATGAGTTACAGAGATGTGTACAGGTAGAACATGTACTAATGAGTTATAGCGATGTGTACAGGATGACCAGGTACTAATGAGTAATAGAGAAGTGTACAGGAAGACCAAGTACTAATAAGTTATAGAGATGTGTACAGGAAGAACATGTACTAATGAGTTATAGAGATGTGTACAGGTAGACGAGGTACTGAGATATAGAGATGTGTACAGGTAGACCAGGTACTTATGTGTTATAGAGATGTGTACAGGTATACAATGTACTCATTTGTTATAGAGAAGTGTACAGGCAGACCAGGTACTGAGTTATATAGACGTGCACAGGTAGACCATGTACTAATGAGTTATAGAGATGTGTACAGGTAGACCAGGTACTGAGTTATATAGACGTGTACAGGTAGACCAGGTACTAATGAGTTATTGAGAGGTGTACAAGTAGACCAGGTACTAATGAGTTATTGAGAGGTGTACAGGTAGACCATGTACTAATGAGTTATTGAGAGGTGTACAGGTAGATCAGGTACTAATGAGTTATAGAGATGTGTACAGGTAGACCAGGTACTAATGAGTTATTGAGATGTGTACAGGTAGACCAGGTACTAATGAGTTATAGAGATATATATACAGGTAGTTTATTTTAATCTAGCTAGATTGTGTATGTTATCTTAATCATCTCATTTTTGAAGTTGATACCATCAGTATAAATTTTGCAGATATTGATTCTTTTGATGTTTTAATTATATGATGCATGTATTTTTGCTTTCTCTATTGTAGGGTTCCAGTGGTCTAGAAGCATTTCTGTTAGCTGTCTACAATTTGGTAAGTACGCTTTATTTGTCTCTTGTATAAACAGAATGTATTTATTCTGCAATAAACCAGGGGAGGTAAGACAGAGTGCCAGAGAAGCAGGCTTATTACAGAATAGTATGTTACAATTTTGGTTGATAGTTTTACTGAAAATCAATATATTTGGTCGGGCTTATTACAAACAGTATGTTACAATATTGTTTGATGACTTCACTGAACATCAGTATATTTGGGTTGGGCTTATTACAAACAGTATGTTACAGTATTGTTTGATGACTTCACTGAACATCAGTATATTTGGGTTGGGCTTATTATAGAACAGTATGTTACAATATTGTTTGATGACTTCACTGAACATCAGTATATTTGGGTTGGGCTTATTACAAACAGTATGTTACAATATTGTTTGATGACTTCACTGAACATCAGTATATTTGGGTGGGCTTATTATAGAACAGTATGTTACAGTATTGTTTGATGACTTCACTGAACATCAGTATATTTGGGTTGGGCTTATTATAGAACAGTATGTTACAATATTGTTTGATGACTTCACTGAACATCAGTATATTTGGGTTGGGCTTATTACAAACAGTATGTTACAATATTGTTTGATGACTTCACTGAACATCAGTATATTTGGGTTGGGCTTATTACAAACAGTATGTTACAATATTGTTTGATCACTTCACTGAACATCAGTATATTTGGGTTGGGCTTATTATAGAACAGTATATTACAATATTGTTTGATGACTTCACTGAACATCAGTATATTTGGGTGGGCTTATTACAAACAGTATGTTACAATATTGTTTGATGACTTCACTGAACATCAGTATATTTGGGTTGGGCTTATTAACAAACAGTATGTTACAATATTGTTTGATGACTTCACTGAACATCAGTATATTTGAGTTGGGCTTATTATAGAACAGTATGTTACAGTATTGTTTGATGACTTCACTGAACATCAGTATATTTGGGTTGGGCTTATTATAGAACAGTATATTACAATATTGTTTGATGACTTCACTGAACATCAGTATATTTGAGTTGGGCTTATTATAGAACAGTATGTTACAATATTGTTTGATGACTTCACTGAACATCAGTATATTTGAGTTGGGCTTATTATAGAACAGTATGTTACAGTATTGTTTGATGACTTCACTGAACATCAGTATATTTGGGTTGGGCTTATTATAGAACAGTATGTTACAATATTGTTTGATGACTTCACTGAACATCAGTATATTTGAGTTGGGCTTATTATAGAACAGTATGTTACAGTATTGTTTGATGACTTCACTGAACATCAGTATATTTGAGTTGGGCTTATTATAGAACAGTATGTTACAGTATTGTTTGATGACTTCACTGAACATCAGTATATTTGGGTGGGCTTATGACAGAACAGAATGGCTTTTAATGTGAATTTTATAGATATTTTAATGGGATTTTATAGATGTTTTAATGGGATTTTCTAAAATTCTTTAAAGATAGCCAGCAAAGTTTTAATGGTTATATGATGTATGTAAATATTCAATTGAAAATTTATCAGAATTTCTCAATGTAAAAATTTCCACAGTTTAATAGTTTAAATTGGTCATGTTAACACTCAACTCAATATACTCAACTGTTACTGAGACAAGCTTTAGTAGACACTGATAATATACTCAACTGTTACTGAGACAAACTGGTCTATCTCCTTGTCAACAAAGTTTTAGTAGACACTGATAATATACTCAACTGTTACTGAGACAAACAGGTCTGTCTCCTTGTCAACAAAGTTTTAGTAGACACTGATAATATACTCAACTGTTACTGAGACAAACAGGTCTGTCCCCTTGTCAACAAAGCTTTAGTAGACACTTGGTTCATACTGAACTGTTTCAGAGACAAGCAGTTCTCCTTATTAAAAAACTTGAGAGCAATTAAAAATCTTGAGCTGACATGAAAGGCTGTCAGTTGTTATAAGATATTTGAGGGATCATTAACTGAATTTTATTGTGACAGGAGTCAAAGTAAACAGAAACTGTATAAGTGACTGATTGTAGAAATGTTGCCCTGATTACATTCAGTCTGACACTGATAGTACCACTGCTGTCCATCAAATACCATGAGTTTGACCAGCCTGTCGCACTAATTAGAGTTTAGTCAGATCATTTAATGTTGGTAAGGATAAATTTGATGTCTTAAAAATGAGATTGACAGGAAGGAATTTACAACAACATCAAAGCAGAATCAAAACAATTATTACTAGGACTGATGTCAAAATGAAAGGTTTGCTTCCATGTTACCCTAACTCTATTCACTGTAATATATGATAGAATGATTGGAACCTTAATGGAGCATCAAAATTGAATTATTCCTAATCTAAAAGGGTATAATGAATATTCCTGTGATATCCCCCATCTACAGCCTGTGTATCAGATATACTCCTGTGATGTCCCCCATCTACAGCCTGTGTATCAGATATATTCCTGTGATGTCCCCCATCTACAGCCTGTGTATCAGATATATTCCTGTGATGTTCCCCATCTACAGCCTGTGTATCAGATATATTCCTGTGATGTTCCCCATCTACAGCCTGGGTATCAGATATATTCCTGTGATGTTCCCCATCTACAGCCTGTGTATCAGATATATTCTTGTGATGTCCCCATCTACAGCCTGGGTATCAGATATATTCCTGTGATGTTCCCCATCTACAGCCTGTGTATCAGATATATTCCTGTGATGTCCCCCATCTACAGCCTGGGTATCAGATATATTCCTGTGATGTTCCCCATCTACAGCCTGTGTATCAGATATATTCCTGTGATGTCCCCCATCTACAGCCTGGGTATCAGATATATTCTTGTGATGACCTCCCTCCCCTACAGCCTTGGTATCAGATATACTCCTGTGATGTCCCCCATATACAACCTGGGTTTCAGATATATTCCTGTGATGACCCCCATCTACAGCCTGGGTATCAGATATACTCCTGTGATGTCCCCCTCCCCTACAGCCTGGGTATCAGATATAATCCTGTGATGACCCCCTCCCCTACAGCCTGGGTATCAGATATATTCCTGTGATGTCCCCCTCACCTACAGCCTGGGTATCAGATATACTCCTGTGATGTCCCCCTCACCTACAGCCTAGGTATCAGATATATTCCTGTGATGACCTCCCTCCCCTACAGCCTGGGTATCAGATATATTCCTGTGATGTCCCCCTCACCTACAGCCTGGGTATCAGATATATTCCTGTGATGGCCCCCCCTCCCCTACAGCCTGGGTATCAGATATAATCCTGTGATGACCCCCTCCCCTACAGCCTGGGTATCAGATATACTCCTGTGATGACCCCCTCCCCTACAGCCTGGGTATCAGATATATTCCTGTGATGTCCCCCATCTACAGCCTGGGTATCAGATATATTCCTGTGATGTCCCCCCCCTCCCCTACAGCCTGGGTATCAGATATACTCCTGTGATGTCCCTCTCCCCTACAGCCTGGGTATCAGATATATTCCTGTGATGACCCCCTCCCCTACAGCCTGAGTATAAGATATATTCCTGTGATGTCCCCCATCTACAGCCTGGGTATCAGATATACTCCTGTGATGTCCCCCTCCCCTACAGCCTGAGTATAAGATATATTCCTGTGATAACCCCCATCTACAGCCTGGGTATCAGATATATTCCTGTGATGACCCCCTCCCCTACAGCCTGGGTTTCAGATATACTCCTGTGATGTCCCCTTCCCCTACAGCCTGGGTATCAGATATATTCCTGTGATGTCCCCCTCCCCTACAGCCTGGGTTTCAGATATACTCCTGTGATGTCCCCTTCCCCTACAGCCTGAGTATAAGATATATTCCTGTGATAACCCCCATCTACAGCCTGGATATAAGATATATTCCTGTGATAACCCCCATCTACAGCCTAGGTATCAGATATATTCCTGTGATGTCCCCCCCTCCCCTACAGGCTGAGTATAAGATATACTCCTGTGATGACCCCCCTCCCCTACAGCCTGTGTATATGATATACTCCTGTGATGTCCCCCTCACCTACAGCCTGGGTATCAGAGATACTCCTGTGATGTCCCCCATCTACAGCCTGGGTATCAGATATACTCCTGTGATGTCCCCCTCCCCTACAGCCTGGGTATCAGATATACTCCTGTGATGTCCCCCTCCCCTACAGCCTGGGTATCAGATATATTCCTGTGATGACCCCCTCACCTACAGCCTGGGTATCAGATATATTCCTGTGATGTCCCCCTCACCTACAGCCTGTGTATCAGATATATTCCTGTGATGTCCCTCAATCTACAGCCTGGGTATCAGATATACTCCTGTGATGACCTCCCTCCCCTACAGCCTGGGTATCAGATATATTCCTGTGATGTCCCCCTCACCTACAGCCTGGGTATCAGATATATTCCTGTGATGTCCCCCTCACCTACAGCCTGGGTATCAGATATACTCCTGTGATGTCCCCCCCTCCCCTACAGCCTGTGTATCAGATATACTCCTGTGATGTCCCCCACCTACAGCCTGGGTATCAGATATACTCCTGTGATGTCCCCCACCTACAGCCTTGGTATCAGATATACTCCTGTGATGTCCCCCATCTACAGCCTGGGTATCAGATATATTCCTGTGATGTCCCCCTCACCTACAGCCTGGGTATCAGATATATTCCTGTGATGTCCCCCCCTCCCCTACAGCCTGGGTATCAGATATATTCCTGTGATGTCCCCCCCTCACCTACAGCCTGGGTATCAGATATACTCCTGTGATGTCCCTTTCCCCTACAGCCTGGGTATCAGATATATTCCTGTGATGTCCCCTTCCCCTACAGCCTGGGTATCAGATATATTCCTGTGATGACCCCCTCACCTACAGCCTGGGTATCAGATATATTCCTGTGATGTCCCCCCTCCCCTACAGCCTGGGTATCAGATATATTCCTGTGATGTCCCCTTCCCCTACAGCCTGGGTATCAGATATATTCCTGTGATGTCCCCCTCACCTACAGCCTGGGTATCAGATATATTCCTGTGATGTCCCCCACCTACAGCCTGAGTATCAGATATATTCCTGTGATGACCCCCTCACCTACAGTCTGGGTATCAGATATATTCCTGTGATGTCCCCCTCACCTACAGCCTGGGTATCAGATATATTCCTGTGATGTCCCCAACCTACAGCCTGGGTATCAGATATACTCCTGTGATGTCCCCCTCACCTACAGCCTGGGTATCAGATATATTTCTATGATGTGTCGGTCCCCCTAATGACTATGTATGAGACATTCCTGTGTTGTGTCAGTCCCCCTAATGACCAGGTATGAGACATTCCTGTGTTATGTCAGTCCCCCTAATGACCAGGTATGAGACATTCCTGTGGTGTGTCAGTCCTCCTAATGACCAGGTATAAGACATATTCCTGTGGTGTGTCAGTCCCCCTAAAGACCAGGTATAAGACATATTGCTGTGGTGTGTCAGTCCCCCTAATGACCAGGTATAAGACATATTGCTGTGGTGTGTCAGTCCCCCTAATGACCAGGTATAAGACATATTGCTGTGGTGTGTCAGTCCCCCTAATGACCAGGTATAAGACAAATTCCTGTTGTGTGTCAGTCCCCCTAATGACCAGGTATAAGATATATATCTGTAGTGTGTCAGTCCCCATAATGACCAGGTATAAGATATATATCTGTAGTGTGTCAGTCCCCCTAATGACCAGGTATAAGACATATTGCTGTGGTGTGTCAGTCCTCCTAATGACCAGGTATAAGACATATTGCTATAGAGTGTCAGTCCCCCTAAAGACCAGGTATAAGACATATTGCTGTGGTGTGTCAGTACCCCTAATGACCACGTATTAGACATATTCTTGTGGTGTGTCAGTCCCCCTAATGACCAGGTATAAGACATATTGCTGTAGTGTGTCAGTCCCCCTAATGACCAGGTATAAGATATATTGCTGTAGTGTGTCAGTCCCCCTAAAGACCAGGTATAAGACATATTGCTGTGGTGTGTCAGTCCCCCTAATGACCAGGTATAAGACATATTCTTGTGATGTGTCAGTCCCCCTAATGACCAGGTATAAGACATATTCTTGTGGTGTGTCAGTCCCCCTAATGACCAGGTATAAGATATATATCTGTGGTGTGTCAGTCCCCATAATGACCAGTTATGAGACATTCCTGTGTTGTGTCAGTCCCCCTATTGACCAGGTATAAGACATTCCGGTGTTGTGTCAGTCCTCCTAATGACCAGGTATAAGACATATTGCTGTAGTGTGTCAGTCCCCCTAATGACCAGGTATAAGACATTCCTGTGGTGTGTCAGTCTCCCTAATGACCAGATATAAGACATATTGCTGTGGTTTGTCAGTCCCCCTAATGACCAGGTATAAGACACATTCCTGTGGTGTGTCAGTCCCCCTAATGACCAGATATAAGACACATTCCTGTGGTGTGTCAGTCTCCCTAATGACCAGATATAAGACATATTGCTGTGGTTTGTCAGTCCCCCTAATGACCAGGTATAAGACACATTCCTGTAGTGTGTCAGTCCCCCTAATGACCAGGTATAAGACATTCCGGTGGTGTGTCAGTCCTCCTAATGACCAGGTATAAGACATATTTCTGTAGTGTGTCAGTCCCCCTAAAGACCAGGTATAAGACATATTGCTGTGGTGTATCAGTCCCCCTAATGACCAGGTATAAGACATATTTCTGTAGTGTGTCAGTCCCCCTAAAGACCAGGTATAAGACATATTGCTGTGGTGTATCAGTCCCCCTAATGACCAGGTATAAGACATATTGCTGTAGTGTGTCAGTCCCCATAAAGACCAGGTATAAGACATAATGACCAGGTTTAGACAATATTCCTGTGGTGTGTCAGTCCCCCTATTGACCAGGTATAAGACATATTGCTGTGGTGTGTCAGTCCTCCTAATGACCAGGTATAAGACATATTCCTGTAGTGTGTCAGTCCCCCTAATGACCAGGTATAAGACATATTCTTGTGATGTGTCAGTCCTCCTAATGACCAGGTATAAGACATATTGCTGTGGTGTGTCAGTCCTCCTAATGACCAGGTATAAGACATATTGCTGTAGTGTGTCAGTCCCCCTAAAGACCAGGTATAAGACATATTGCTGTGGTGTATCAGTCCCCCTAATGACCAGGTATAAGACATATTGCTGTAGTGTGTCAGTCCCCATAATGACCAGGTTTAGACAATATTCCTGTGGTGTGTCAGTCCCCCTATTGACCAGGTATAAGACATATTGCTGTGGTGTGTCAGTCCTCCTAATGACCAGGTATAAGACATATTCCTGTAGTGTGTCAGTCCCCCTAATGACCAGGTATAAGACATATTCTTGTGATGTGTCAGTCCTCCTAATGACCAGGTATAAGACATATTGCTGTGGTGTGTCAGTCCTCCTAATGACCAGGTATAAGACATATTGCTGTAGTGTGTCAGTCCCCCTAAAGACCAGGTATAAGACATATTCTTGTGGTGTGTCAGTCCCCCTAATGACCAGGTATAAGACATATTGCTGTGGTGTGTCAGTCCCCCTAATGACCAGGTATAAGACATATTGCTGTAGTGTGTCAGTCCCCCTAAAGACCAGGTATAAGACATATTGCTGTAGTGTGTCAGTCCCCCTAATGACCAGGTATAAGACATATTGCTGTGGTGTGTCAGTCCCCCTAATGACCAGGTATTAGACATGTTGCTGTGGTGTGTCAGTCCCCCTAATGACCAGGTATAAGACATATTGCTGTGGTGTGTCAGTCCCCCTAATGACCAGGTATTAGACATGCTGCTGTGGTGTGTCAGTCCCCATAATGACCAGGTATAAGACATATTCTTGTGGTGTGTCAGTCCCCCTAATGACCAGGTATAAGACATTCTGATGGTGTGTCAGTCCCCCTAATGACCAGGTATAGGACATATTTCTGTGGTGTGTCAGTCCCCCTAATGACCAGGTATAAGACATATTCTTGTGGTGTGTCAGTCCCCCTAATGACCAGGTATAAGACATATTGCTGTAGTGTGTCAGTCCCCATAATGACCAGGTATAAGACATATTCTTGTGGTGTGTCAGTCCCCCTAATGACCAGGTATAAGACATTCCGGTGGTGTGTCAGTCCCCCTAATGACCAGGTATAGGACATATTTCTGTGGTGTGTCATTCCCCCTAATGACCAGGTATAAGACATATTGCTGTGGTGTGTCAGTCCCCCTAATGACCAGGTATTAGACATATTCTTGTGGTGTGTCAGTCCCCCTAATGACCAGGTATAAGACATATTGCTGTAGTGTGTCAGTCCCCATAATGACCAGGTATAAGACATATTCTTGTGGTGTGTCATTCCCCCTAATGACCAGGTATAAGACATTCCGGTGGTGTGTCAGTCCCCCTAATGACCAGGTATAGGACATATTTCTGTGGTGTGTCAGTCCCCCTAAAGACCAGGTATAAGACATATTGCTGTGGTGTGTTAGTCCCCCTAATGACCAGGTATAAGACATATTGCTGTGGTGTGTCAGTCCCCCTAATGACCAGGTATAAGACAAATTCCTGTTGTGTGTCAGTCTCCCTAATGACCAGGTATTAGACATATTCTTGTGATGTGTCAGTCCCCCTAATGACCAGGTATTAGACATATTGCTGTGGTGTGTCAGTCCCCCTAATGACCAGGTATAAGACATATTTCTGTAGTGTGTCAGTCCCTCTAATGACCAGGTATAAGACATATATTCATAGTGTGTCAGTCCCCATAATGCCTAGGTATTACACTTACCCTGCCCCTGTCTCCCACCCCCACCTATTATGCCTTGGTAAAGATAAGTCTTAGTCAAGTTCTTCTTCATCTATACTGCCTGAATGTATTGATTATATTGGAAGTTTACATCATCTGTGTGTTCCAGATTCCTGAAGCCACCTGTCTTATAAGTAATTAATTAATTAACACTGAGGCATCAAGTACAGGCAGGATGTATCAGCGTTTGGCAAGCTTTTGTAATCATGAAATCTATTCCTTTGTTATAGCACCATAAAGGGCTTAACTCGGAAACTCTTTAAAATGGAGATGATGTTTCATGTTGTTTTTATGTTGATCGTTTTGGAGGTGACAGTGTATGAAACAGACGGTATTAAGTTTTTTTTCCCCAGCTTTTTCTAAAGTGCTAATTATAGTTGGATGTCATTGATATAGTTTGGAGCTTGTAGATTAATGTTTACTCAACAGAGTCCTATAAGAAAAGTTCAAATCACAAGTTTTTTGTGAAATATTTTTTTACTTCAATATTGTTTTGTAATGTTAGAATGATATTCTTGCAGTATAAACTAAGGTGTTTTCTCTCTGGTAGATTTGTGAAAGAAAAGGGCTGGCCATGTTTTGAGATTTTCTAGTTATGAATCTGACAATGCTTTGCTTACGATGGTAAAAAGTACTTAATCTTAAAAGAGAATATGTTAACAGGTGATGGATTCATATAAATTTTGTAGGAAAGAATACAGTGGATGAATGTTTTATGATATATAAGGTTGAAGATTATGTTTTGGGGAGATCTTTGTCTAGATATAATAAGCCAACATTGTTTTATTATATTGATGTTGTCTGACATGATAAGAACATAAAGTGATAGGCCCTGAAGGGATTTGGTTTTTGTTTAGCGATCTATCACCGACAGATGGGTGTAGATGAGAAAAAACATTCAATTTATCGCACAGGAAATCAGATTTGTAGGTGATTTTGTAAAAACTTTGACTGATAATGGTTTCAAACATATGGCCATGTTCTCTGCTCACCTAGTAGAAAAAATTAATTTTCATCTATAATTACAAGTATGCACATGTTTGTGAGTATGCAAAGTGGTTTGTGCTCAAAGTGCAGTTTTAATCTGTGTCAAGGATGTGAGTTGATGGCGATGTCTTTATAGCGATTTTTGAGCTGTCGACTGTTAACTATTAATGATTAATGATCTATTTACAGGTGATTCTGTACTGGCCTCTATAGACAATTGACTATGTACTGGTCTCTATAAACAGGTGATTCTGTACTGGCCTCTATAGACAGGTGATTGTTTACAGGTCTCTCTAGGCAGGTGATTGTGAACTGACCTCTTTAGACAGGTAATCAATTTGTTAACTATTGTCAAATACTAAACTATGATCTGTGATTTTACTTCAGATTTCTCCCTTCATTTGTGTCTGCTCATAGGTCTGTACATTTAGTGAATCAATATGGCTTCGTCACAGCGATATATGGTCCTCTTACTGGGACCAAAATTCACAATTTAGAAAATGACCAATAAACATTATGGATGATATGCGACCATCGTTGAATTTGACAATGAAATATTGTTATTTCTCCAGAAGTACTGAATGGTTCCTTTCAATTATGATCACTCCAGTGGTTTAAAACTGATCAGAAAAACAAATATTGGATTTTAAAGTGGAAATGTGCTCTTGATATTTTTTGGAAAGTAATGAATAGGTCTTTCTTAGGTTACATAGGTAGGTTTTCCTTGGTTGCTGGTGTTAATGGTTTGATATTTATAAAAAAATTGGCAGAAAGGCAGACCCCTCCCTTCCCCTTCCAATCACCTGCTTATAGAGACTGGTATGCAATCATCTGTCTATAGAGACCTGTATAAAATCACTCTGTCTGTAAAGACCAGTAAACTTTCACCCGTCTATAGCAGCCATTACACAATCACCTGTTTATAGATACAAGTACACAATAACCTGTTTGTAGAGGTCAGTTCACATGTACCCGCCTATAGAGATCACAATCGTCTGCCTATAGAGGCCAGTACAGAATTACCTGCTTATAGAGACAGTACACAATAACTATCTACAGAGGGCAGTACACCATCTCCTGTTTACAGAGATCAGTAAAGCATTCCTGTCTTTGACCACCTGTCTAAAATGAGCCATAAACAATCACCTGCCTTTAGAGATCAATGCACAGTCACCTGTCCATATAGATCAGTATATTGCTATATGTCTATCTTAGTTATTAGTTAATACTGATGTTTAATTATACTGACTTTGTGAGTTGTATCTGTGTATGAAGACTTTTAGAAGATAACACAGTTTCTTATAGACACTTCTTAGTAGAGACATCAAAAATCATAATCATCATCATCATCATCATCATCATCATCATCATCATCATCATCATCATCATCATCATCATCATCATCATCGTCATCAGTACTGAAAGTGAGGTTTTGATATACTATCATTTAACTATGTACCTCCACTCCAGCTCCAGCAGGGGGCCCAGTGCCTTGGGAGTTGTATTGATTTGTCTGTCTGCCTTGAGGAACGTTCCATGAAATACCTTGTGGCTTAACCCTTCGTATCAATTTTTAATTGTGAAGTGTAATTAAATTTAATGGTAACTGGTGGAAAGGAATTCTGCTACTGTTTTTGGGAAGCTTAGCATAAAGCTTTGTCTGGATTCAGTACTCTCATTCTTCCTACACCAATTCATCTTTTGACCTTTGTAAAAGGAAAAAAAGTTTTGTTTGCTGCAAATATATACAGACTCTTGTTAAATGAATTACTGTTATCATTCTCTTTTTAGTTTTCTTTGCATCTCTATGATCTGATGTTGGTGTGATAATTGAAAACCTTTCTTATTTTGACCAATATCATACAGGGTAGAAGAGCTTCATATTTGGTCTAAATGTTTTATGACATTGACACACTTAAGAGGTCATAGAGGTCAAATGTAGGAATCTTTAAATGACCTGTTCTGAAGGAATCTGATGTGATTTAAAGGTCACAGGAGTCACAGATGAACTAAAAATGGCCTTGTAACATTTGCTTATTGAAATAAGCAAATGTTACAAGGCCATTTTTAGCTCACCTACTCCACTCCACTTGGATGGGATGGATAGAGTCCAATTTGGAAAAGTGAGTTCTTAAAAATCCTTCTTTGGTATAAGGATATTGTCCAAGTTTGTTCTGAAGTATTTTTTATAAATAGTGACTCAGACTCCCGTTTGACAACAAGACTATGACCAAATAGTACAATTATATCTTAATTTATTTATCAGATTTGAAATTCTTTGTTATATTACTGAATAGCAGAATTAGCCTCATGAGCAATACAGGTCACTTGGGCCTCTTGTTTGTCTTAAACACATGTTGTAGTGAGGACCTATTGTATTTGAATTCAACTTCAAAAAGAACATAGTACCATGTGTATGGAGTAAGAAAATGTTACAAATAATTAATGTTCATTAAATCATTTTGTTGAGCACACAATGGTACAAAGAATATTTCGAGCTCACTGTGTTTGCGAGATTGATGTACTGTTTGTGATATTGACTCTCTGAGTCTGTGATATTTACTCACCATCTTTATACAGTAAACAATTAAAACAAACACATGCACAAAATTTATCCTGGTGAATTTTCAGCCTTGCAAAATTTATCACCAAACAGCAATAGCACAATTTGCTTCACCACAGCATAGATTTGTTTAGAAAATGCTGCTTATATGGGTAACTCTCTCCAAACTGGGCACCCTGATCCCTATAGGATCTCTTGTTAGATCAGTTGGACATGAATCTCTCCAAACTGGACATCCTGATCCCTGTAGGATCTCTTGTTTGATCAGTTGGACATGAATCTCTCCAAACTGGACACCCTGATTCCTGTAGGATTTCTTGTTAGATCACTTGGACATGAATCTCTCCAAACTGGACACCCTGATCCCTATAGGATTTCTTGCTAGATCACATGGACATGAATCTCTCCAAACTGGACACCCTGATTCCTGTAGGATTTCTTGTTAGATCACTTGGACATGAATCTCTCCAAACTGGACACCCTGATTCCTGTAGGATTTCTTGTTAGATCACATGGACATGAATCTCTCCAAACTGGACACCCTGATTCCTGTAGGATTTCTTGTTAGATCACTTGGACATGAATCTCTCCAAACTGGACACCCTGATCCCTATAGGATTTCTTGCTAGATCACTTGGACATGAATCTCTCCAAACTGGACACCCTGATTCCCGTAGGAATTCTTGTTAGATCACTTGGACATGAATCTCTCCAAACTGGACACCCTGATCCCTATAGGATCACTTGTTAAGGTCACTTGGACATGAATCTCTCCAAACTGGACACCCTGATTCCTGTAGGATTTCTTGTTAAGGTCACTTGGACATGAATCTCTCCAAACTGGACACCCTGATTCCTGTAGGATTTCTTGTTAGATCACATGGACATGAATCTCTCCAAACTGGACACCCTGATTCCTGTAGGATTTCTTGTTAGATCACTTGGACATGAATCTCTCCAAACTGGACACCCTGATCCCTATAGGATTTCTTGCTAGATCACTTGGACATGAATCTCTCCAAACTGGACACCCTGATTCCCGTAGGATTTCTTGTTAGATCACTTGGACATGAATCTCTCCAAACTGGACACCCTGATCCCTATAGGATCGCTTGTTAAGGTCACTTGGACATGAATCTCTCCAAACTGGACACCCTGATTCCTGTAGGATTTCTTGTTAAGGTCACTTGGACATGAATCTCTCCAAACTGGACTTCCTGATTCCCGTAGGATTTCTTGTTAGATCACTTGGACATGAATCTCTCCAAACTGGACACCCTGATTCCCGTAGGATTTCTTGTTAGATCACATGGACATGAATCTCTCCAAACTGGACACCCTGATCCCTGTAGGATTTCTTGTTAGATCAGTTGGACATGAATATCTCCAAACTGGACACCCTGATTCCTGTAGGATTTCTTGCTAGATCACTTGGACATGAATCTCTCCAAACTGGACACCCTGATCCCTGTAGGATTTCTTGCTAGATCACTTGGACATGAATCTCTCCAAACTGGACACCCTGATCCCTGTAGGATTTCTTGTTTGATCAGTTGGACATGAATCTCTCCAAACTGGACTTCCTGATCCCTGTAGGATCTCTTGTTTGATCAGTTGGACATGAATCTCTCCAAACTGGACACCCTGATTCCTGTAGGATTTCTTGTTAGATCACTTGGACATGAATCTCTCCAAACTGGACACCCTGATTCCTGTAGGATTTCTTGTTAGGTCACTTGGACATGAATCTCTCCAAACTGGACACCCTGATCCCTATAGGATCGCTTGTTAAGGTCACTTGGACATGAATCTCTCCAAACTGGACACCCTGATTCCTGTAGGATTTCTTGTTAGATCACTTGGACATGAATCTCTCCAAACTGGACACCCTGATTCCTGTAGGATTTCTTGTTAGGTCACTTGGACATGAATCTCTCCAAACTGGACACCCTGATCCCTATAGGATCGCTTGTTAAGGTCACTTGGACATGAATCTCTCCAAACTGGACACCCTGATTCCTGTAGGATTTCTTGTTAAGGTCACTTGGACATGAATCTCTCCAAACTGGACACCCTGATCCCTGTAGGATTTCTTGTTAGATCAGTTGGACATGAATCTCTCCAAACTGGACACCCTGATCCCTGTAGGATCTCTTGTTAAGATCACTTCTCCCTCAAAACCTTCACATATTTAATGGTCGTAGTTCTCTACGTATTGTTTCTTTTGTTTTCAAGGAGGAATAACATGTGTGAAATGTCAGAATAAAGATGTTGTCCTGATAATAAGGAGAAAACCCTGGTCTTCAATTATAAATTTTATGTGACAGTATTGACAGCTTTACTGTCACATTCCAATAAACTAAAGGAAGATTTTGTAATATTGGACATACACAGCACCTGCCTGGATAGAAAGTCTTAAGGACAGTTAGCCTGTCATTGTCAAATTATTTTTGAGATTCCCACTCTTCATTCCTTATGTCTGTGAATATTTTCTCGACAATTATTTGTAGTTGTGATAAGGAATAGAAAGGAAACTTTAGACAGGTGATATTATGCGACTGTCATCTTTATTGATGGAACGCAATGAAACTGAATTATATTGTACACAAGTGTACATCAATATATACATTACTGTTTGAGATTTCTTATGATATGTCAAAAATTCTAATTAATAAGTTAAAAAATACATTTTTATCTCTAAATGTCGGTGATGGTAGGACACTAGGAAAAAGACGATATTCTCACTAATACTAAAATCTGTACTGCCTCTGTGGTATCAGTGATGGTAGAACACTAGGTTAGTACTGTCTCTGTGGTATCAGAAACTAGGTAGTACTGTCTCTGTGGTATCAGTGATGGTAGAACACTAGGTTAGTACTGTCTCTGTGGTATCAGACACTAGGTAGTACTGTCTCTGTGGTATCAGACACTAGGTAGTACTGTCTCTGTGGTATCAGACACTAGGTAGTACTGTCTCTGTGGTATCAGAAACTAGGTAGTACTGTCTCTGTGGTATCAGTGATGGTAGGACACTAGGTAGTACTGTCTCTGTGGTATCAGACACTAGGTAGTACTGTCTCTGTGGTATCAGACACTAGGTAGTACTGTCTCTGTGGTATCAGTGACTCTGTGGTATCAGTGATGGTAGAACACTAGGTAGTACTGTCTCTGTGGTATCAGACACTAGGTAGTACTGTCTCTGTGGTATCAGACACTAGGTAGTACTGTCTCTGTGGTATCAGACACTAGGTAGTACTGTCTCTGTGGTATCAGACACTAGGTAGTACTGTCTCTGTGGTATCAGTGATGGTAGAACACTAGGTAGTACTGTCTCTGTGGTATCAGACACTAGGTAGTACTGTCTCTGTGGTATCAGTGGTGGTAGAACACTAGGTAGTACTGTCTCTGTGGTATCAGACACTAGGTAGTACTGTCTCTGTGGTATCAGTGGTGGTAGAACACTAGGTAGTACTGTCTCTGTGGTATCAGACACTAGGTAGTACTGTCTCTGTGGTATCAGACACTAGGTAGTACTGTCTCTGTGGTATCAGTGATGGTAGGACACTAGGTAGTACTGTCTCTGTGGTATCAGACACTAGGTAGTACTGTCTCTGTGGTATCAGACACTAGGTAGTACTGTCTCTGTGGTATCAGACACTAGGTAGTACTGTCTCTGTGGTATCAGACACTAGGTAGTACTGTCTCTGTGGTATCAGACACTAGGTAGTACTGTCTCTGTGGTATCAGTGATGGTAGAACACTAGGTAGTACTGTCTCTTTGGTATCAGACACTAGGTAGTACTGTCTCTGTGGTATCAGTGATGGTAGAACACTAGGTAGTACTGTCTCTGTGGTATCAGTGATGGTAGAACACTAGGTAGTACTGTCTCTGTGGTATCAGACACTAGGTAGTACTGTCTCTGTGGTATCAGACACTAGGTAGTACTGTCTCTGTGGTATCAGAACTACTGTCTCTGTGGTATCAGTAGTACTGTCTACTGTGTGTATCAGTGATGGTAGAACACTAGTGATTACTTTCCATGTCTGCTATCACACTAGGTAGTACTGTCTCTGTGGTATCAGTGATGGTAGAACACTAGGTACATGTTGGTTCTCACCTACACTAGTCTTTACTGTGGTATCAGTGATGGTAGGACACTAGGTAGTACTGTCTCTGTGGTATCAGACACTAGGTAGTACTGTCCCTGTGGTATCAGACTCTAGATAGTACGGTCTCTATGGTATCAGTGATGGTAGAACACTAGGTAGTACTGTCTCTGTGGTATCAGACACTAGGTAGTACTGTCTCTATGGTATCAGACACTAGGTAGTACTGTCTCTGTGGTATCAGACACTTTGTAGTACTGTCTCTGTGGTATCAGTGGTGGTAGAACACTAGGTAGTACTGTCTCTGTGGTATCAGTGATGGTAGAACACTAGGTAGTACTGTCTCTGTGGTATCAGACACTAGGTAGTACTGTCTCTGTGGTATCAGTGATGGTAGGACACTAGGTGGTACTATCTCTGTGGTATCAGACACTAGGTGGTACTGTCGCTGTGGTATCAGACACTAGGTAGTACTGTCTCTGTGGTATCAGACTCTAGATAGTACGGTCTCTATGGTATCAGTGATGGTAGAACACTAGGTGGTACTGTCTCTGTGGTATCAAACACTAGGTAGTACTGTCTCTGTGGTATCAGTGATGGTAGAACACTAGGTAGTACTGTCTCTGTGGTATCAGTGATGGTAGAACACTAGGTAGTACTGTCTCTGTGGTATCAGACACTAGGTAGTACTGTCTCTGTGGTATCAGACACTAGGTAGTACTGTCTCTGTGGTATCAGACAGTAGGTAGTACTGTCTCTGTGGTATCAGTGATGGTAGAACACTAGGTACATGTTGATGTTCTCACCTACACTAGTACTTTACTGTCTACATGTATCAGTAATGGTAGAACACTAGGTAGTACTGTCTCTGTGGTATCAGTGATGGTAGAACACTAGGTAGTACTGTCTCTGTGGTATCAGTGATGGTAGAACACTAGGTACATGTTGATGTTCTCACCTACACTAGTACTTTACTGTCTACATGTATCAGTAATGGTAGAACACTAGGTAGTACTGTCTCTGTGGTATCAGTGATGGTAGAACACTAGGTACATGTTGATGTTCTCACCTACACTAGTACTTTACTGTCTACATGTATCAGTGATGGTAGAACACTAGGTAGTACTGTCTCTGTGGTATCAGACACTAGGTAGTACTGTCTCTGTGGTATCAGTGATGGTAGAACACTAGGTAGTACTGTCTCTGTGGTATCAGACACTAGGTAGTACTGTCTCTGTGGTATCAGTGATGGTAGAACACTAGGTACATGTTGATGTTCTCACCTACACTAGTACTTTACTGTCTACATGTATCAGTGATGACAAAATTTTGTTTCTTGGTTTTCTTTCTGGTTTGTCCAACAGATGGTGGAGTTGTGGTGATTACTAACATTAAAAAGATTACATCCTGACTATTGCCACCTTGGACTCTTTTGTCCGTTTTGAATGCTTTGTTTGGGATCTGACTTATTAACATTGATTGATGTATTGTTAATAATATTTAAAATACTTTGTTAGAACTCGTTACACATGTATGATGTAAAAACTGGAAGAAAATCCTCTCAGTTGGATGGGCATTACCTTAAAGGGCTGTTAAGTAGTGGATTGGCCAGATTAATGGGCAAAAGAAGATTCCATTAAATACAGATGGGGTTATCAGGGTTAAAAGAGTATTAGGTATAAAAATATAGCATGTCTGGAAAAACCTGATGCTCGTGTCAGAGCTTAAGTAATGATGGAGAATGCTGCATTACACGGCATGCAGCACTGTCCAGTTACAGGCACCTGTTACTACAAGGATAAGTAATCACAATACTGAAATTAATTCTACTTGTTTAATACTCGTACACAGAGGGATCAAATCATGGCTGCTCCATGATTGTTATATTCCCAACACTGTTTCCATGACGATTGCCTTAGTAACGACACCTGGTGATTTGCTGGTCTGCTGTACCTGGTTGTGTGGGTATATATAAGGCAGCGCTTTGTAGTGTAGTGTCACTTGGGGCTCAGGCAGCAGGTAGGGAGCATCAACAGCAAACTCACCAGGGAACAACTGGTAGGAGAGGTTCCACCAGCTCACAAGGCCTTGTACATCTCTACTACTGCTGAGGTCTACTAGCTATAAGACACAGCCTCATACATCTCTACTACTGCGGAAGTCTACTGGCTGTGAGACACAGCCTCATACATCTCTACTACTGCGAAAGTCTACTGGCTGTGAGACACAGCCTCATACATCTCTACTACTGAGGAAGTCTACTGGCTGTGAAACACAGCCTCATACATTTCTACTACTGCGGAAGTCTACTAGCTGTGAGACACAGCCTCATACATCTCTACTACTGCAGAAGTCTACTAGCTGCGAGACACAGCCTCATACATCTCTACTACTGCGAAATTCTACTGACTTTGAGACAAAGATTTGTGCGTCTCTGCTATACAGCTGCTGACGTCTACTGTCTGTGAGACAATTGGCCTCATACATCTGTACTGTTGCAGAGGTCTTATAATGTGTTCAAGCTTGTACTACTACTGCACCTGAAATACTTACAGGGTAGGCCAGTGATGACCAAAGGGCAGTAAAGATGAGGAGGAGGTTGGTTGTTTTCTTAGCTGTGACACAGTGAAAGGTTGTATATAAGTAAACTTTCACTTCATTAACACAGGACTCTGATGAAAGTTTTCAACAGGGGAGTCCTAGGATAACTAATGATGTAACTATATCTTGAGGCTTCTGTGACCTAACCTATGATGGATGATGTTCAAGGATTGACAGACAATTTTCAAGACAAAGAACAAACAGAGAACCATTCCCTGAAGACTGAGGTCAATCCTAAAAAGTCAGGATAATGACGAGAAGGATTGACAGACAAGCCGTTACCTGAAGACTGAGGTCAATCCTAAAAAGTCAGGATAATGACGAGAAGGATTGACAGACAAGCCGTTACCTGAAGACTGAGGTCAATCCTAAAAAGTCAGGATAATGACGAGAAGGATTGACAGACAAGCCGTTACCTGAAGACTGAGGTCAAACCTAAAAAGTCAGGATAATGACGAGAAGGATTGACAGACAAGCCGTTACCTGAAGACTGAGGTCAAACCTAAAAAGTCAGGATAATGACGAGAAGGATTGACAGACAAGCCGTTACCTGAAGACTGAGGTCAAACCTAAAACATTGTTCTTCTGTATGCTGTTGGAATGGTTTGGAAGCCTTTAGAATTGATCAGAGATAGCTCATCAAAGGCATCATGTGATGCCATGGCGTCCACATTTTTATTGAGGTGACAGTTGATAGAGGAAAGCATGTTGATCATGAAAATTGTCACATTCAACATTGATTACAGGTTTGACTACGTAAGCATTGATGACAAATTCCAAAGAGACACTACTTGAGGTGATGTGACCATGCTGTAACCATCAAAGACAGGCATTTGATTGCAAGCTGTATTCAATGTTTTACAGACTGAAGCAGGTAAATTCTAACCATGGCAAGCTCCTGAACATTGTGAAATATTTACAGACAAAAAATTCTACTCTGAAGCTGAAAATTCACATAAACTAATACTTGGCACTATAATCAGTAGAGGGTGGAGAATGGTGTGTACCCCAGCAGATGAAACACAGCCAATAGTATCAGTCATGTAAGTATGAACAAATTTACAGCTGTTTTTAAAGTATCAGATGCCTGTCATATTTTTTATAATACAGATTCTTACATTGGTTTCTATGATATTTCATCATAAATATAAGTACTACATTTTTTGTTATATGTTATGCCACTTATAATAGGGTAGTTATGTAGTGGGTGTTATAACACTGGTAATAGGGTAGTTATGTAATGGGTGTTATTACACTGATAACAGGGTAGTTATGTAATGGGTGTTATTACACTGATAACAGGGTAGTTATGTAATGGGTGCTATAACACTGGTAATAGGGTAGTTATGTAATGGGTGTTATAACACTGGTAATAGGGTAGTTATGTAATGGGTGTTATAACACTGGTAATAGGGTAGTTATGTAATGGATGTTATTACACTGATAACAGGGTAGTTATGTAATGGATGTTATAACACTAGTAATAGGGTAGTTATGTAATGGATGTTATAACACTGATAACAGGGTAGTTATGTAATGGGTGTTATAACACTGGTAATAGGGTAGTTATGTAATGGGTGTTATTACACTGATAACAGGGTAGTTATGTAATGGGTGTTATAACACTGGTAATAGGGTAGTTATGTAATGGATGTTATAACACTGATAACAGGGTAGTTATGTAATGGGTGTTATAACACTGGTAATAGGGTAGTTATGTAATGGGTGTTATAACACTGATAACAGGGTAGATATGTAATGGATGTTATAACACTGGTAATAGGGTAGTTATGTAATGGGTGTTATTACACTGATAACAGGGTAGTTATGTAATGGGTGTTATAACAGACACCAGGGTAGTTATGTAATGGGTGTTATACTGATAACAGGGTAGTTATGTAATGAGTATTATTACACTGATAACAGGGTAGTTATGTAAGGGGTGTTATTACACTGATAACAGGGTAGTTATGAAAAAGTGTTATTACACTGATAACAGGGTAGTTATGTAAGGGGTGTTATTACACTGATAACAGGGTAGTTATGTAAGGGGTGTTATTACACTGATAACAGGGTAGTTATGTAAGGGGTGTTATTACACTGATAATAGGGTAGTTATGTAATGGGTGTTATTACACTGATAACAGGGTAGTTATGTAATGAGTATTATTACACTGATAACAGGGTAGTTATGTAAGGGGTGTTATTACACTGATAACAGGGTAGTTATGTAATGGGTGTTATTACACTGATAACAGGGTAGTTATGTAAGGGGTGTTATTACACTGATAACAGGGTAGTTATGTAATGAGTGTTATTACACTGATAACAGGGTAGTTATGTAAGGGGTGTTATTACACTGATAACAGGGTAGTTATGTAAGGGGTGTTATTACACTGATAACAGGGTAGGTATCATCTAGTCATGAAGAGTTCTTCTCTATGTAACAAATTTTAGGATTTTTGAAACCATAACAAAACTCCTTGTCAGATTATGTCAGATCTATTTTTACTCAAAAAAGTTTTGGTGATGTATATGAAGACAGCAGTGAGCTTGGTAGTAGCTGAGTCATCAGGGCCAGTGTATCTAGATATCACTTTATCAGCCTTCACTAACAACAGTGGTGAGCTTGGTAGTAGCTGAGTCGTCAGGGCCAGTGTATCTAGGTATCACTTTATCAGCCTTCACTAACAACAGTGTTGAGCTTGGTAGTAGCTGAGTCGTCAGGGCCAGTGTATCTAGGTATCACTTTATCAGCCTTCACTAACAACATTGGTGAGCTTGGTAGTAGCTGAGTCGTCAGGGCCAGTGTATCTAAGTATCACTTTATCAGCCTTCACTAACAACATTGGTGAGCTTGGTAGTAGCTGAGTCGTCAGGGCCAGTGTATCTAGGTATCACTTTATCAGCCTTTAGTGTCACTTGGTCCTGAAGTACTGGAGACCTCATAGATATCACAATGATTGGTTAACACTGGAACAACCTCGAGCGACAAGTGTAAAAACTAGTAGTGTACACCTGACTGATGTGCTGTGTGTCGGGGGACGGGCTGGTATTGATACAGCACACTGCTGATACTCCTCAGGTGTAGTATAGCTGAGAGAACCTTTCTTTATGTAGCTTTTATATCACTGTGGAGAAAAGCAGAAACTTTCTGAAGTGTTAATCAGATGGTGTTCTATATTTTTCCATTTGTTCATGTTTTTAAGTAATAAAAACATTTTTTTTAAGTATGAAATAATGTAGAGCTTTTGGGGCAGAAATAACATTAATGTGGGAAAAGAATGAAAAAGAAATCGGCATTGTGTTTTTTAAAACATTAACTGACGGTCTTTTTAATTACAAGAGTCTTTTTGATTATAGAAGAAATTTAGTGTGAAAATAACAGAAGATTTCCTGTGTATTTTTCAAGACCTGCCAGGATTATCCTGTTTTCATCACTGTTTGTGTACAGCTTTTGACAGTGCTAACATTACAAAGGTTAAAAATCTGTGGATGACGGAATCGAGAAAGATTTCCATACATCCTAGTAATAATTGATTCTTTCCTTAACGTTTTGTATTCCATCACTAGAATTTGTCTTCATTATGGTTAATATCCAATTGCTTTCACTTCAGACAGTCTGTCATAATGTAGAGGGCAAATATTTCTATTGAAATAGATATTATAGCTGAAAGTAGAAGGTAATTGGTCCTTTTCTTACACCCCTGTTTGAAGTCAATCAATAATGGCTTTTTCATTATTCATAAGGTAATGTTTGCTTAAGATAACTTGAAATATTGCACGTCTGTAGACCAAGGTATGGTGGTCTGTCTAGAGAGGTCCACACTGTGGGGTAAACATTCTCTGTTACAGGTCTGTAGACCTAGGTATGGTGGTCTGTCTAGAGAGGTCCATACTGTGGGGTAAACATTTCCTGTTACAGGTCTGTAGACCTAGGTATGGTGGTCTGTCTAGAGAGGTCCTCACTGTGGGGTAAACATTCTCTGTTACAAGTCTGTAGACCAAGGTATGGTGGTCTGTCTAGAGAGGTCCACACTGTGGGGTAAACATTCTCTGTTACAAGTCTCTACACCTAGGTGTGGTGGTCTGTCTAGAGAGGTCCACACTGTGGGGTAAACATTATCTGTTACAGGTCTGTAGACCTAGGTATGGTGGTCTGTCTAGAGAGGTCCACACTGTGGGGTAAACAATATCTGTTACAAGTATGTAGACCTAGGTATGGTGGTCTGTCTAGAGAGATCCACACTGTGGGGTAAACATTCT
This sequence comes from Ylistrum balloti, assembly GCF_031769215.1. Taxonomy (NCBI): domain Eukaryota; kingdom Metazoa; phylum Mollusca; class Bivalvia; order Pectinida; family Pectinidae; genus Ylistrum; species Ylistrum balloti. Next base: position 61,373 of record NW_026782645.1, on the reverse strand, counting down.
CTGTTACAGGTCTGTAGACCTAGGTATGGTGGTCTGTCTAGAGAGGTCCACACTGTGGGGTAAATATTCTCTGTTACAAGTAAATAAAGATTAGGTTTTGGAGCCTGTTTTTGTGTTTAAGATATGGGTAAATATTAAACATTCCTTCAGTATCTTATCGATAGTGCAGTCTACCAACTGGTTCACCCACATAGCCAATACTGATGTCATCAGATCTATTTCTTATAACTTTAGGCATACATTAGTCTTTATCTGAACCAAGAAAAGCTTTCTAAATCAGTAAAATATAAGAAAATTCATTTATAATGACAGATCTGTGTTTGTATGAAAAATTCTGAATTGGAAGGATTTTTTACAGTTTAAAAAATGCCTTGTCTCAGCCTTATCTTCTCAGAAGGTTTCTGTGATGTGAGCGAGGCTTGGCAAAGATAAGCACAGAATAGGATTATGTATGATCAGAAGTCATCAGTCCTTGTTTATCATATATGACTGGGAGTGACTTATTATCATACTGTACTGGGAGTGACTTATTATCATACTGTACTGGGAGTGACTTATTATCATACTGTACTGGGAGTGACTTATTATCATACTGTACTGGGAGTGACTTATTAATATACTGTACTGGGAGTGACTTATTATCATACTGTACTGGGAGTGACTTATCATACTGTACTGGGAGTGACATATTTGATACTGTACTGGGAGTGACTTATTATCATACTGTACTGGGAGTGACTTATTATCATACTGTACTGGGAGTGACATATTATCATACTGTACTGGGAGTGACTTATTATCATACTGTACTGGGAGTGACATATTTGATACTGTACTGGGAGTGACTTATTATCATACTGTACTGGGAGTGACATATTATCATACTGTACTGGGAGTGACATATTATCATACTGTACTGGGAGTGACTTATTATCATACTGTACTGGGAGTGACTTATTATCATACTGTACTGGGAGTGACTTATTTGATACTGTACTGGGAGTGACTTATTATCATACTGTACTGGGAGTGACTTATTATCATACTGTACTGGGAGTGACTTATTATCATACTGTACTGGGAGTGACATATTATCATACTGTACTGGGAGTGACTTATTATCATACTGTACTGGGAGTGACTTATTATCATACTGTACTGGGAGTGACTTATTATCATACTGTACTGGGAGTGACTTATTATCATACTGTACTGGGAGTGACATATTATCATACTGTACTGGGAGTGACTTATCATACTGTACTGGGAGTGACATATTAATATACTGTACTGGGAGTGACTTATTATCATACTGTACTGGGAGTGACTAATTATCATACTGTACTGGGAGTGACATATTATCATACTGTACTGGGAGTGACATATTATCATACTGTACTGGGAGTGACTTATTATCATACTGTACTGGGAGTGACATATTATCATACTGTACTGGGAGTGACTTATTATCATACTGTACTGGGAGTGACATATTATCATACTGTACTGGGAGTGACTTATTATCATACTGTACTGGGAGTGACTTATTATCATATACTGTGACTGTACTGGGAGTGACTTATTATCATACTGTACTGGGAGTACTGTACTGGGAGTGACATTATTATGTACTGGGAGTGACTGTACTGGGAGTGACTTATTATTATCATACTGTACTGGGAGTGACTTATTATCATACTGTACTGGGAGTGACTTATTATCATACTGTACATACTGTACTGGGAGTGACTTATTATCATACTGTACTGGGAGTGACTTATTATCATACTGTACTGGGAGTGACTATTATATTATCATACTGTACTGGGAGTGACTTATTATCATACTGTACTGGGAGTGACATATTATCATACTGTACTGGGAGTGACTTATTATCATACTGTACTGGGAGTGACTTATTATCATACTGTACTGGGAGTGACTTATTATCATACTGTACTGGGAGTGACTATTATCATACTGTACTGGGAGTGACTGTACTGGGAGTGACTTATTATCATACTGTACTGGGAGTGACTATTATCATACTGTACTGGGAGTGACTTTATCATACTGTACTGGGAGTGACATATTATCATACTGTACTGGGAGTGACTTATTGACTTATTATCATACTGTACTGGGAGTGACATACTGTACTGGGAGTGACTTATTATCATACTGTACTGGGAGTGACTTATTATCATACTGTACTGGGAGTGACTTATTATCATACTGTACTGGGAGTGACATATTATCATACTGTACTGGGAGTGACTTATTATCATACTGTACTGGGAGTGACATATTAATATACTGTACTGGGAGTGACTTATTATCATACTGTACTGGGAGTGACTTATTATCATACTGTACTGGGAGTGACTTATTATCATACTGTACTGGGAGTGACTTATTATCATACTGTACTGGGAGTGACTTATCATACTGTACTGGGAGTGACATATTAATATACTGTACTGGGAGTGACTTATTATCATACTGTACTGGGAGTGACTTATTATCATACTGTACTGGGAGTGACATATTATCATACTGTACTGGGAGTGACTTATTAATATACTGTACTGGGAGTGACATATTAATATACTGTTCCGGGAGTGACTTATTATCATACTGTCCTGGGAGTGACTTATTATCATACTGTACTGGGAGTGACTAATTATCATACTGTACTGGGAGTGACTTATTAATATACTGTACTGGGAGTGACTTATTATCATACTGTACTGGGAGTGACTTATTATCATACTGTACTGGGAGTGACTTATTATCATACTGTACTGGGAGTGACTTATTATCATACTGTACTGGGAGTGACTAATTATCATACTGTACTGGGAGTGACTAATTATCATACTGTACTGGGAGTGACTTATTATCATACTGTACTGGGAGTGACTAATTATCATACTGTACTGGGAGTGACTAATTATCATACTGTACTGGGAGTGACTTATTAATATACTGTACTGGGAGTGACATATTATCATACTGTACTGGGAGTGACTTAACAGACATGGAGTTATTGCAGTGTTAACTTTAATTTCTTTTCTTGGAAGGTAAAAGAGTTCAAGAGAAACAAATACAGAGGTTCCTTCAACTTGAATTGAATGTCACTCTTATCAGTATAATTGTTTTGATTCATTTGGCTTTTAATGTTATCTGTGATGCAGGTGGAGAACTGGTTTTGTGTCTTATAATTAATGAAATCTAGCTTTACTCAGTAACTGTTAGGTAAAGACAAAGGGCTATCATGCCGTGTATTTTATATTCTAAATGTTTGACTGATATATCAACATGTTGGTTTTATCCTGTGATGATGTATCAGAATTCCCGGGTAAAAAGACGCTGACTGATACAGAAAATTTCACAGATAGCCTGCGTACATGCGGTAGGATTAGTGTATGAGTTGGATGAAAAAATATATCTGCACTACAAAAAAGGCATTTCGCCCATAACTAATCGGCACATGTCTTTGATTTTGAGAGTGCAATCACCTGCCACATGCACAATGACGTGACACAAGTATTACTTGGCATATAGCATGCTCCAGAGCCATTCTCCGCCCTGATTACAGCATCAGTACTGGGTTGCTTTTTCTGGTGCTTCTTTTGTCAGGTATTACGTACGTCTTCAGCAAATTGAAAAGAAAAAAGACTGTTTTATGTGATATTTGTTTATATTTTTCATGGAGAAAGCATCATTATAGGGGCTGATTTGTTTTTAGTTATTTCATAAGAGAATGCATGGCCTGGTGTGTTTTAGTTATCTCACAGAGAATACACGGCCTGGTGTGTTTTAGTTATCTCATAGAGAATACACGGCCTGGTGTGTTTTAGTTATCTCATAGAGAATACATGGCCTGGTGTGTTTTAGTTATCTCATAGAGAATACACGGCCTGGTGTGTTTTAGTTATCTCATAGAGAATACATGGCCTGGTGTGTTTTAGTTATCTCATAGAGAATACATGGCCTGGTGTGTTTTAGTTATCTCACATAGAATACATGGCCTGGTGTGTTTTAGTTATCTCATAGAGAATACATGGCCTGGTGTGTTTTAGTTATCTCATAGAGAATACATGGCCTGGTGTGTTTTAGTTATCTCATAGAGAATACATGGCCTGGTGTGTTTTAGTTATCTCACAGAGAATACATGGCCTGGTGTGTTTTAGTTATCTCACAGAGAATACATGGCCTGGTGTGTTTTAGTTATCTCACAGAGAATACATGGCCTGGTGTGTTTTAGTTATCTCACAGAGAATACATGGCCTGGTGTGTTTTAGTTATCTCACAGAGAATACATGGCCTGGTGTGTTTTAGTTATCTCACATAGAATACATGGCCTGGTGTGTTTTAGTTATCTCATAGAGAATACATGGCCTGGTGTGTTTTAGTTATCTCATAGAGAATACATGGCTTGGTGTGTTTTAGTTATCTCATAGAGAATACATGGCCTGGTGTGTTTTAGTTATCTCACAGAGAATACATGGCCTGGTGTGTTTTAGTTATCTCATAGAGAATACATGGCCTGGTGTGTTTTAGTTATCTCATAGAGATAGTGTTTTAGTTATCTCATGAGAATACATGTTGGTGTGTTTTAGTTATCTCATAGAGAATACATGGCCTGGTGTGTTTTAGTTATCTCATAGAGAATACATGGCCTGGTGTGTTTTAGTTATCTCATAGAGAATACATGGCCTGGTGTGTTTTAGTTATCTCATAGAGAATACATGGCCTGGTGTGTTTTAGTTATCTCATAGAGAATACATGGCCTGGTGTGTTTTAGTTATCTCATAGAGAATACATGGCCTGGTGTGTTTTAGTTATCTCATAGAGAATACATGGTGTGTTTTAGTTATCCTGGTGTGTGTGTTTTAGTTATCTCAGTTATCTCATAGAGAATACATGGTGTGTTTTAGTTATCCTGGTGTGTTGTTAGTTATCTCATAGAGAATACATGGCCTGGTGTGTTTTAGTTATCTCATAGAGATACATGGCCTGGTGTGTTTTAGTTATCCTGGTGTGGTGTGTTTTAGTTATCTCACAGAGAATACCTGGCCTGGTGTGTGTTTTAGTTATCTCATAGAGAATACATGGCCTGGTGTGTTTTAGTTATCTCATAGAGAATACATGGCCTGGTGTGTTTTAGTTATCTCATAGAGAATACACGGCCTGGTGTGTTTTAGTTATCTCATAGAGATAGCCTGGTGTGTTTTAGTTATCTCATAGAGAATACATGGCCTGGTGTGTTTTAGTTATCTTAGTTATCTCATAGAGAATACATGGCCTGGTGTGTTTTAGTTATCTCATAGAGAATACATGGCCTGGTGTGTTTTATCTCATAGTTATTATCTCATAGAGATACCTGGTGTGTTTTAGTTATCCTGGTGTGTTTTAGTTATCTCATAGAGAATACATGGCCTGGTGTGTTTTAGTTATCTCATAGAGAATACATGGCCTGGTGTGTTTTAGTTATCTCATAGAGAATACATGGCCTGGTGTGTTTTAGTTATCTCATAGAGAATACATGGCCTGGTGTGTTTTAGTTATCTCATAGAGAATACATGGCCTGGTGTGTTTTAGTTATCTCATGGAATGGCCTGGTGTGTTTTAGTTATCTCATAGAGAATACCTGGTGTGTTTTAGTTATCCTGGTGTGTGTGTTTTAGTTATCTCAGTTATCTCAGAGAATACATGGCCTGGTGTGTTTTAGTTATCTCATAGAGAATACCTGGGCCTGGTTAGTTATCTCATGAGTGTGTTTTAGTTATCTCACAGAGAATACATGGCCTGGTGTGTTTTAGTTATCTCACAGAGAATACATGGCCTGGTGTGTTTTAGTTATCTCACAGAGAATACATGGCCTGGTGTGTTTTAGTTATCTCATAGAGAATACATGGCCTGGTGTGTTTTAGTTATCTCATAGAGAATACATGGCCTGGTGTGTTTTAGTTATCTCATAGAGAATACATGGCCTGGTGTGTTTTAGTTATCTCACAGAGAATACATGGCCTGGTGTGTTTTAGTTATCTCATAGAGAATACATGGCCTGGTGTGTTTTAGTTATCTCATATAGATTAGCATGTTGGCCTGGTGTGTTTTAGTTATCTCATAGAGAATACATGGCCTGGTGTGTTTTAGTTATCTCATAGAGAATACATGGCCTGGTGTGTTTTAGTTATCTCACAGAGAATACATGGCCTGGTGTGTTTTAGTTATCTCATAGAGATAGCCTGGTGTGTTTTAATTATCTCATAGAGAATACACGGCCTGGTGTGTTTTAGTTATCTCATAGAGAATACACGGCCTGGTGTGTTTTAGTTATCTCATAGAGAATACATGGCCTGGTGTGTTTTAGTTATCTCATAGAGAATACATGGCCTGGTGTGTTTTAGTTATCTCATAGAGAATACATGGCCTGGTGTGTTTTAGTTATCTCATAGAGAATACATGGCCTGGTGTGTTTTAGTTATCTCATAGAGAATACATGGCCTGGTGTGTTTTAGTTATCTCACAGAGAATACATGGCCTGGTGTGTTTTAGTTATCTCATAGAGAATACACGGCCTGGTGTGTTTTAGTTATCTCATAGAGAATACATGGCCTGGTGTGTTTTAGTTATCTCATGTTGTGTTTTGTTTTAGTTATCTCATAGAGAATACATGGCCTGGTGTGTTTTAGTTATCTCATAGAGAATACATGGCCTGGTGTGTTTTAGTTATCCTGGTGTGTGTGTTTTAGTTATCTCATAGAGAATACATGGCCTGGTGTGTGTGTTTTAGTTATCTCATAGAGAATACATGGCCTGGTGTGTTTTAGTTATCTCATAGAGAATACATGGCCTGGTGTGTTTTAGTTATCTCATAGAGAATACATGGCCTGGTGTGTTTTAGTTATCTCATAGAGAATACATGGCCTGGTGTGTTTTAGTTATCTCACAGAGAATACATGGCCTGGTGTGTTTTAGTTATCTCACAGAGAATACATGGCCTGGTGTGTTTTAGTTATCTCATAGAGATAGCCTGGTGGCCTGGTGTGTTTTAGTTATCTCATAGAGAATACATGGCCTGGTGTGTTTTAGTTATCTCATAGAGAATACATGGCCTGGTGTGTTTTAGTTATCTCATAGAGAATACATGGCCTGGTGTGTTTTAGTTATCTCAGAGAGAATACCTGGTGTGTTTTAGTTATCCTGGTGTGTTTTAGTTATCTCATAGAGATACATGGCCTGGTGTGTTTTAGTTATCTCATAGAGAATACATGGCCTGGTGTGTTTTAGTTATCTCATCTCATAGAGAATACATGGTGGCCTGGTGTGTTTTAGTTATCTCATAGAGAATACATGGCCTGGTGTGTGTGTTAGTTATCTCCTGGTGTGTTTTATAGAGAATACATGGCCTGGTGTGTTTTAGTTATCTCATAGAGATAGCCTGGAGGCCTGGGGTGTATTATTATCTCATAGAGAATACACGTCCTGGAGTGTTTTAGTTATCTCATAGAGAATACATGGCCTGGTGTGTTTTAGTTATCTCATAGAGATAGTGTTTTAGTTATCTCATAGAGAATACCTGGTGTGTTTTAGTTATCCTGTGTTTTTAGTTATCTCATAGAGAATACATGGCCTGGTGTGTTTTAGTTATCTCATAGAGAATACATGGCCTGGTGGTGTGTTTTAGTTATCTCATAGAGATAGGTGTGTTTTAGTTATCCTGAGAATACATGGCCTGGTTTTAGTTATCTCATAGAGAATACATGGCCTGGGTGTTTTAGTTATCTCATAGAGAATACATGGCCTGGTGTGTTTTAGTTATCTCATAGAGAATACATGGCCTGGTGTGTTTTAGTTATCTCATATAGAATACTTGGCCTGGTGTGTTTTAGTTATCTCACAGAGAATACATGGCCTGGTGTGTTTTAGTTATCTCATAGAGAATACATGGCCTGGTGTGTTTTAGTTATCTCATAGAGAATACATGGCCTGGTGTGTTTTAGTTATCTCATAGAGATAGCCTGGTGGCCTGGTGTGTTTTAGTTATCTCATAGAGAATACATGGCCTGGTGTGTTTTAGTTATCTCATAGAGAATACATGGCCTGGTGTGTTTTAGTTATCTCATAGAGAATACTGGTGGCCTGGTGTGTTTTAGTTATCTCACATAGAATACATGGCCTGGTGTGTTTTAGTTATCTCATAGAGAATACATGGCCTGGTGTGTTTTAGTTATCTCATAGGTGTGTTTTAGTTATCTCATGTGTTTTAGAGAATACATGGCCTGGTGTGTTTTAGTTATCTCATAGAGAATACATGGCCTGGTGTGTTTTAGTACATGGCCTGGTGTGTTTTAGTTAGTTATCTCACATAGAATACATGGCCTGGTGTGTTTTAGTTATCTCATAGAGAATACATGGCCTGGTGTGTTTTAGTTATCTCATAGAGATAGCCTGGTGGCCTGGTGTGTTTTAGTTATCTCACAGAGAATACATGGCCTGGTGTGTTTTAGTTATCTCATAGAGAATACATGGCCTGGTGTGTTTTAGTTATCTCACAGAGAATACATGGCCTGGTGTGTTTTAGTTATCTCATAGAGAATACATGGCCTGGTGTGTTTTAGTTATCTCATAGAGAATACATGGCCTGGTGTGTTTTAGTTATCTCATAGAGAATACATGGCCTGGTGTGTTTTAGTTATCTCATATGGCCTGGTGTGTTTTAGAATACATGGCCTGGTGTGTTTTAGTTATCTCATAGAGAATACATGGCCTGGTGTGTTTTAGTTATCTCACAGAGAATACATAGCAGCTATCTGAAATTGAACAACCTGACTCGTCTTTTTACCATGCAAATTGTTCATCATTTTATTGTAACATCTTATTTAGACTTAAAACAGCATGTTCACTACATACTCCTATTTACAGTACTATTTTCTATATTTGTGGTAAAGTTTTCATTTTGCAATGATAATTAAGAAATATCTGTTTACATTCCTTCTTCACTCTTAGTGCAAAGAGATACTGTTTTGTTGATTTAGCATTTACCTTTGTTTCTGATAAGATATCTTGTGTTTTCACATTTTTTGGCTGTTTGTGGAGGTATTTTTAACTCCTGCTGTTTCAAATACAAAAAAATTTGTTTGATGAAAACATTTTTTATACTCATTTAAATTTTCAGCTTTCCTCTGTCTTTAAACTTTTGTCCAAGACAATTTAGAATCCTTATTTGTGTTCTGATTTTTGGTGATTTATGTTGTACTGAGAAACGTGGTGATGGCTTGGCCTGGCCTGACTCATTAAGAAAAAAGATAGTGTAATTATAAGATGTGAAATCTAGTAAACAACGGTGTCGGCCATGTTGCACTCTAAACATGTAATATTCTTGGGTATGAATAATTTCTCAGCCAAGTTATTGACCCAGTGATATTTATGAGCTGAAGAGGCTATAAAATTACAGAGCAAAACTACTGATGGCATCTGACTGCGATCTCCAACAGAACAGACCAACATATTTCATATCCTGACATGTTTCGTACTTCATCACCCCAACATTGGGCTCATTATGTGTCACCCAGATGACACTGCAACTCACTGTGCTTCAAAATCAACCATTTCTGGAGCTACTCAAAATGCTGAATTTCAATATGTCACAACACTGATAATCCTGGCGTACATCAAACTTGATCACCAAAGAATATTCCCACATGCTTCAGATTTCATCACTTGACGATATCCCAGCATGCTTCATACTTCATTACCCGATGATATCCTTGCCTATCTTTAATTATACACAATAACCTTATGATATCCCAGCATGCACCATACTACATTACCCATTGATATCCCAGCAAGCCTCACTCTTCATCTTCCATTGCTTCCCAGCATGCTTTACACTTCATTACCCGATGATATCCCAACTTACAATGTCTGTTCAGAAGTCAAACAATTCTATATATGCATTCTCCGAAACTTAATTTTAAGGGAAAACAGGATGCCTCTAAGGTTTTTAGCCATGAAACAATTTTAATTGCCTAAAAAAGAATGGTAGTGTATCAAAGTTCCAATATCGTTTTCCTTGTTCCCAATTGGGAACATTAAGATTGAACAAAATTTTCTTACTGGGTGGCTCATTGATGAAGCAGAATACTCTTCTGGTATACATAGTGTTGTTCTTCTGCTTTTTCAGAAGACTGTGTAAATTTTTCTTTTGTTCATGATTTTCCCAAAATTATCAAATTTGAGTTTGAATCAAGATTCTATTGACATGTCAGTAGTTTCGTCATTGTTTTTGTATCTGGATTCTGGTAAAATCAACAAAAGGCTGTTTGATCCTAATCTTACACCTGTGATGCTGCAGGTGTGATTGCACTATGTTACTTGTCTATAAATTACTGCAGATGTGACTGGGCTTTCTCCTAATGTAATGGCTCCAGGATATTTACTATGGAAAACCTGCTTATTTCTGGTGGCCTTATTGGCATTGTGTGATACAATAAACACTACAAGTTAACATTGGAAACAAAAGGTGGTTTGCATTGTGGGATAGAGGAGGTAAGGTTGATGAAGTGAAGAGTATTATATTGTAAAGGATCTAGCTCAACAGATCTTAATTGAAATGTTAACTTAAGGGCTGTTTGGGTAATAGACTAAATTTCTGGGAGCTTGAAAAGCATTGTTTCTGCTTCATCACAGAGAGACTAATTGTAGAGTGCTGAAGTCGTTGTAGAAATCACACTGTTTGTGGCGGAATTTGTATCATAACGAGGTCATATCTTAGGCTAAAGAGCAGTGTTATACTTAATTGTATTCAGGCCAAGTAGATTTAATTCTTTGTTTTCCTAATGCTTTGGTCTTCTTGTTTACTTCTCATCCTTATTATATTTTTATACATATCACTGTTTTTTCATATTTGATTCCTGTGTAGAGAACACACCACACAGACTAACTGCCCTGTGTAGAAAACAAACCACACAGAGGCAAACTGCCTTGTGTAGAGAACACACCTGACAGAGACAAACTGTTCTGTGTAGAGAACACACCACACAGAGGCAAACTGCCCTGTGTTGAGAACACACCACACAGAGACAAACTGCCTTATGTAGAGAACACACCTCACAAAGACAAACTGCCCTGTGTAGAGAACACACCACACAGAGGCAAACTGCCTTGTATAGAGAACACACCTCACAGAGACAAACTGCCCTGTGTAGAGAACACACCACACAGAGGCAAACTGCCCTGTGTTAAGAACACACCACACAGAGGCAAACTGCCTTGTGTAGAGAACACACCTCACAGAGACAAACTGCCCTGTGTAGAGAACACACCTGACAGAGACAATCTGTTCTGTGTAGAGAACACACCACACAGAGGCAAACTGCCTTGTGTAGAGAACACACCTCACAGAGGCAAACTGCCTTGTGTAGAGAACACACCTCACAGAGACAAATTGGTTTCTATAGAACACACCTCACAGAGGCAAACTGCCTGGTGTAGAGAACACACCTCACAGAGACAAACTGCCGTGTGTAGAAAACACACCACACAGAGGCAAACTGCTTTCTATAGAGAACACACCTCACAGAGACAAACTGCCCTGTGTAGAGAACACACCTCACAGAGACCAACTGTTCTGTGTAGAAAACACACCACACAGAGACATATTGCCTTATGTAGAGAACACACCACACAGAGACAAACTGCCTTGTGTAAAGAACACACCACACAGAGGCAAACTGGTCTGTATAGAGAACACACCTGACAGAGACAAACTGTTCTGTGTAGAGAACACACCTCACAGAGACCAACTGTTCTGTGTAGAAAACACACCACACAGAGACATATTGCCTTATGTAGAGAACACACTACACAGAGACAAACTGCCTTGTGTAAAGAACACACCACACAGAGGCAAACTGGTCTGTATAGAGAACACACCTGACAGAGACAAACTGTTCTGTGTAGAGAACATACCACACAGAGGCAAACTGGTCTGTGTAGAGAACACACCTCACAGAGACAAACTGTTTTGTGTAGAGAACATACCACACAGAGGCAAACTGCCTTGTGTAGAGAACACACCTGACAAAGACAAACTGTTCTGTGTAGAGAACACACCACACAGAGACAAACTGCCTTGTGTAGAGAACACACAACACAGAGGCAAACTGCCTTGTGTAGAGAACACACCTGACAGAGACAAACTGGTCTCTGCAGAGAACACACCTCACAGAGACAAACTGTCATGTGTAGAAGCACACCTCTCAGAGACAAATTGCCTTGTGTAGAGAACACACCTCACAGAGACAAACTGCCTTGTGTAGAGAACACACCTCACAGAGACAAACTGCCCTGTGTAGAGAACACACCACACAGAGACAAACTGCCCTGTGTAGAGAACACACCTCACAGAGACCAACTGTTCTGTGTAGAGAACACACCTCACAGAGACAAACTGCCTTGTGTAGAGAACACACCTCACAGAGACAATCTGGTCTCTGCAGAGAACACACCTCACAGAGACAAACTGCCTTGTGTAGAGAACACACCTCACAGAGGCAAACTGCCTTGTGTAGAGAACACACCTCACAGAGACAAACTGCCTTGTGTAGAGAACACCTCACAGACACAAACTGCCTTGTGTAGAGAACACACAACACAGAGGCAAACTGCCTTGTGTAGAGAACACACCTGACAGAGACAAACTGGTCTCTGCAGAGAACACACCTCACAGAGACAAACTGTCATGTGTAGAAGCACACCTCTCAGAGACAAATTGCCTTGTGTAGAGAACACACCTCACAGAGACAAACTGCCTTGTGTAGAGAACACACCTCACAGAGACAAACTGCCCTGTGTAGAGAACACACCACACAGAGACAAACTGCCCTGTGTAGAGAACACACCTCACAGAGACCAACTGTTCTGTGTAGAGAACACACCTCACAGAGACAAACTGCCTTGTGTAGAGAACACACCTCACAGAGACAATCTGGTCTCTGCAGAGAACACACCTCACAGAGACAAACTGCCTTGTGTAGAGAACACACCTCACAGAGGCAAACTGCCTTGTGTAGAGAACACACCTCACAGAGACAAACTGCCTTGTGTAGAGAACACCTCACAGACACAAACTGCCTTGTGTAGAGAACACACCTCACAGAGACAAACTGCCCTGTGTAGAGAACACACCTCACAGAGACAAACTGGTCTCTGCAGAGAACACACCTCACAGAGACAGACTGTCATGTGAAGAAGCACACCTCTCAGAGACAAACTGCCTTGTGTAGAAAACACACCTCACAGAGACAAACTGCCTTGTGTAGAGAACACACCTCACAGAGCCAAACTGTCCTGTGAAGAGAACAAACCACACAGAGACAAACTGTTCTGTGTAGAGAGCACTCCACACAGAGATAAACTGTTCTGTGTAGAGAACACACCTCACAGAGACAAGATGCCCTGTGTAGAGAACACACCTCACAGAGGCCAACTGTTCTGTGTAGAGAACACACCACACAGAGGCAAACTGGTCTGTGTAGAGAACAAACCTCACAGAGGCAAACTGGTCTGTGTAGAGAACACACCTCACAGAGGCAAACTGTCATGTGTAGAGAACACACCACACAGAGGCAAACTGCCTTGTGTAGAGAACACACCTGACAGAGCCAAACTGTCCTGTGAAGAGAACACACCTCACAGAGGCAAACTGGTCTGTGTAGAGAACAAACCACACAGAGGCAAACTGGTCTGTGTAGAGAACACACCTCACAGAGGCAAACTGCCCTGTGTAGAGAACACACCACACAGAGGCAAACTGTTCTGTGTAGAGAACACACCACACAGAGGCAAACTGGTCTGTGTAGAGAACACACCTGACAGAGACAAACTGTTCTGTGTAGAGAACATACCACACAGAGGCAAACTGGTCTGTGTAGAGAACACACCTGACAGAGACAAACTGTTTTGTGTAGAGAACACACAACACAGAGGCAAACTGCCTTGTGTAGAGAACACACAACACAGAGGCAAACTGCCTTGTGTAGAGAACACACAACACAGAGGCAAACTGCCTTGTGTAGAGAACACACCTGACAGAGACAAACTGGTCTCTGCAGAGAACACACCTCACAGAGACAAACTGTCATGTGTAGAAGCACACCTCTCAGAGACAAATTGCCTTGTGTAGAGAACACACCTCACAGAGACAAACTGCCTTGTGTAGAGAACACACCTCACAGAGACAAACTGCCCTGTGTAGAGAACACACCACACAGAGACAAACTGCCCTGTGTAGAGAACACACCTCACAGAGACCAACTGTTCTGTGTAGAGAACACACCTCACAGAGACAAACTGCCTTGTGTAGAGAACACACCTCACAGAGACAATCTGGTCTCTGCAGAGAACACACCTCACAGAGACAAACTGCCTTGTGTAGAGAACACACCTCACAGAGGCAAACTGCCTTGTGTAGAGAACACACCTCACAGAGACAAACTGCCTTGTGTAGAGAACACCTCACAGACACAAACTGCCTTGTGTAGAGAACACACCTCACAGAGACAAACTGCCCTGTGTAGAGAACACACCTCACAGAGACAAACTGGTCTCTGCAGAGAACACACCTCACAGAGACAGACTGTCATGTGAAGAAGCACACCTCTCAGAGACAAACTGCCTTGTGTAGAAAACACACCTCACAGAGACAAACTGCCTTGTGTACACACCTCACAGAGCCAAACTGTCCTGTGAAGAGAACAAACCACACAGAGACAAACTGTTCTGTGTAGAGAGCACTCCACACAGAGATAAACTGTTCTGTGTAGAGAACACACCTCACAGAGACAAGATGCCCTGTGTAGAGAACACACCTCACAGAGGCCAACTGTTCTGTGTAGAGAACACACCACACAGAGGCAAACTGGTCTGTGTAAAGAACAAACCTCACAGAGGCAAACTGTCATGTGTAGAGAACACACCACACAGAGGCAAACTGCCTTGTGTAGAGAACACACCTGACAGAGCCAAACTGTCCTGTGAAGAGAACACACCTCACAGAGGCAAACTGGTCTGTGTAGAGAACAAACCACACAGAGGCAAACTGGTCTGTGTAGAGAACACACCTCACAGAGGCAAACTGCCCTGTGTAGAGAACACACCACACAGAGGCAAACTGTTCTGTGTAGAGAACACACCACACAGAGGCAAACTGGTCTGTGTAGAGAACACACCTGACAGAGACAAACTGTTCTGTGTAGAGAACATACCACACAGAGGCAAACTGGTCTGTGTAGAGAACACACCTCACAGAGACAAACTGTTTTGTGTAGAGAACACACAACACAGAGGCAAACTGCCCTGTGTAGAGAACACACCTCACAGAGGCAAACTGCCTTGTGTAGAGAACACACAACACAGAGGCAAACTGCCTTGTGTAGAGAACACACAACACAGAGGCAAACTGCCTTGTGTAGAGAACACACCTCACAGAGGCAAACTGCCTTGTGTAGAGAACACACCTCACAGAGACAAACTGTTCTGTGTAGAGAACAAACCACATAGAGACAAATTGTTCTGTGTAGAGAACACACCACACAGAGGCAAACTGTTCTGTGTAGAGAACACACCACACAGAGGCAAACTGGTCTGTGTAGAGAACACACCTGACAGAGACAAACTGTTCTGTGTAGAGAACATACCACACAGAGGCAAACTGGTCTGTGTAGAGAACACACCTCACAGAGACAAACTGTTTTGTGTAGAGAACACACAACACAGAGGCAAACTGCCTTGTGTAGAGAACACACCTCACAGAGGCAAACTGCCTTGTGTAGAGAACACACAACACAGAGGCAAACTGCCTTGTGTAGAGAACACACAACACAGAGGCAAACTGCCTTGTGTAGAGAACACACAACACAGAGGCAAACTGCCTTGTGTAGAGAACACACAACACAGAGGCAAACTGCCTTGTGTAGAGAACACACCTCACAGAGGCAAACTGCCTTGTGTAGAGAACACACCTCACAGAGGCAAACTGCCTTGTGTAGAGAACACACCTCACAGAGGCAAACTGCCTTGTGTAGAGAACACACCACACAGAGACAAACTGTTCTGTGTAGAGAACAAACCACATAGAGACAAACTGCGTTGTGAAGAGAACAAACCAGCCTGTGTAGAGATGAATAAACTGAGCATGGTCTTATTTACCTTTATTCTGATCTGATGGACATCATCACATCAGCCAGGGTCACTAATTATTTTGGATCAAACACTGTTAGGCCTTTTGGGCCTTTTGCTAGGCTGATACCCCCTCAGGTTTGAGAAATTCTCTTGAAAGACTTTCCCACATCAACCTATGATGTATACCGCACATGATGGCTGTTCCTGAAATGTGTCAGTTAGTGAAATATATTAATGGCAATGTATTTATAGATGTATAGATTTCAGGACTTGTACAAACTGGCTTTTTACGAGTTTGATAGAAAATTAGGATAGAACCAGTAGCAGTTTGTGTGCTACACTTGTCCACAGTGACAAATCACACCCTGATTGCTTCACGGTTCCAGATGAGCATTTCCTCCTATAGCTCCCTAGAGTGTCTGATGTTTGTTTTCATTTTTTGGATTGATTGTTTTACGGTATTGAATTATCCCCCCTTGGGAACTCATCAATGTTTATGAGGCATTTTTGTTTCAGCCTGCGTTTGTGAAGTGATGGTTTCATTGTCTTATCAAACAATTCAATTGTTGTCGCTTTATAATGACTATTGTTTTCCCTGCTGATATTTTAGTTCTCTTTCAATACACTATCAATAAAATTGTGATGTTTTACATGTTAGCGAACATCCGGACTAAATTATGAGGACAGAAGTGAAGGCACTGACCAGGACTGTACTTCAAATACACACTTCTCTATGCTGGTTTCTAACACCAATTTCTACAGGCTGGAGTCTAACACAAACTTCTACATGCTGGAGTCTAACACCAACTTCTACATGCTGGTTTCTAACACAAACTTCTACATGCTGGTTTCTAACACCAATTTCTACAGGCTGGAGTCTAACACAAACTTCTACATGCTGGTTTCTAACACCAATTTCTACAGGCTGGAGTCTAACACCAACTTCTACTTACTGAAGTCTAACACAAACTTCTACATACTGAAGTCTAACACCAACTTCTACATGTTGGTTTCTAACACAAACTTCTACATGCTGGTTTCTAACACCAATTTCTACAGGCTGGAGTCTAACACCAACTTCTACTTACTGAAGTCTAACACAAACTTCTACATACTGAAGTCTAACACAAACTTCTACATGCTGGTTTCTAACACAAACTTCTACATACTGAAGTCTAACACCAACTTCTACTTACTGAAGTCTAACACAAACTTCTACATACTGAAGTCTAACACCAACTTCTACTTACTGAAGTCTAACACAAACTTCTACATACTGAAGTCTAACACAAACTTCTACATGCTGGAGTCTAACACCAACTTCTACATACTGAAGTCTAACACAAACTTCTACATGCTGGTTTCTAACACCAACTTCTACATGCTGGTTTCTAACACCAACTTCTACATGCTGGTTTCTAACACCAACTTCTACATGCTGGTTTCTAACACAAACTTCTACATGTTGGAGTCTAACACAAACTTCTACATGGGTGTTTCTAACACCAACTTCTACATACTGAAGTCTAACACCAACTTCTACAGGCTGGAGTCTAACACCAACTTGTACATACTGAAGTCTAACACCAACTTCTACAGGCTGGAGTCTAACACCAACTTCTACATACTGAAGTCTAACACCAACTTCTACAGGCTGGAGTCTAACACAAACTTCTACATGCTGGTTTCTAACACCAACTTCTACAGGCTGGTTTCAAACACAAACTTCTACATGCTGGTTTCTAACACCAACTTCTACAGGCTGGTTTCTAACACAAACTTCTACATGCTGGTTTCTAACACCAATTTCTACAGGCTGGAGTCTAACACAAACTTCTACATGCTGGTCTCTAACACCAACTTCTACATGCTGGTTTCTAACACAAACTTCTACATACTGAAGTCTAACACAAACTTCTACAGGCTGGAGTCTAACACCAACTTCTACATGCTGGTTTCTAACACCAACTTCTACATACTGGAGTCTAACACCAACTTCTACATACTGAAGTCTAACACAAGCTTCTACATGCTGGTTTCTAACACAAACTTCTACATGCTGAAGTCTAACACCAACTTCTACAGGCTGGTTTCTAACACAAACTTCTACATGTTGGAGTCTAACACAAACTTCTACATGCGTGTTTCTAACACCAATTTCTACAGGCTGGAGTCTAACACAAATTTCTACATGCTGGAGTCTAACACCAACTTCTACAGGCTGAAGTCTAACACAAACTTCTACATGCTGGTTTCTAACACCAACTTCTACATGCTGGAGTCTAACACCAACTTCTACATACTGAAGTCTAACACAAACTTCTACATGCTGGTTTCTAACACAAACTTCTACAGGCTGGAGTCTAACACCAACTTCTACAGGCTGGTTTCTAACACAAACTTCTACATGTTGGAGTCTAACACCAACTTCTACATGCTGGTTTCTAACACCAACTTCTACATGCTGGTTTCTAACACAAACTTCTACATGCTGGTTTCTAACACAAACTTCTACATACTGAAGTCTAACACAAACTTCTACATGCTGGTTTCTAACACCAACTTCTACATGCTGGAGTCTAACACCAACTTCTACATACTGAAGTCTAACACAAACTTCTACATGCTGGTTTCTAACACAAACTTCTACATGCTGGAGTCTAACACCAACTTCTACAGGCTGGTTTCTAACACAAACTTCTACATGTTGGAGTCTAACACCAACTTCTACATACTGAAGTCTAACACCAACTTCTACAGGCTGGAGTCTAACACCAACTTCTACATACTGAAGTCTAACACCAACTTCTACATGCTGATTTCTAACACAAACTTCTACATGCTGGTTTCTAACACCAACTTCTACAGGCTGGAGTCTAACACAAACTTCTACATGCTGGCTTCTTTTGAGCATATTGTCTACACTTACAGATTGGAAATCTTTTATTTTTTGGGGCTATTTTCGAGCTTGTTATGACTTTTGGTGTTTTAACTGGTAATTTTATCCCTGAGTTATCAGTGTTAAGTAAGCCAAGTCATTATTTACGTGTAAGCCAGTAAATATTGATGCCCTGGTCGTCTGTTGTGTAAGCCAGTAAATATTGATGTCCTGGTCGTCTGTTGTGTAAGCCAGTAAATATTGATGCCCTGGTCGTCTGTTGTGTAAGCCAGTAAATATTGATGCCCTGGTCGTCTGTTGTGTAAGCCAGTAAATATTGATGCCCTGGTCGTCTGTTGTGTAAGCCAGTAAATATTGATGCCCTGGTCGTCTGTTGTGTAAGCCAGTAAATATTGATGTCCTGGTCGTCTGTTGTGTAAGCCAGTAAATATTGATGCCCTGGTCGTCTGTTGTGTAAGCCAGTAAATATTGATGCCCTGGTTGTCTGTTAACTAAGCCAGTTGTCATTGATGTCCTGGTTGTCAGTGCCAGTCAGTGGTGGATTGCTCGGTACCTAAACTTAATGTATCAGCAGTTGTACCACTGATTTGTGTTGGCCAGCCATTACAACTAATACATCTCCAGCTGCTAACATCTGTCAAACACCTAACACCACCCCAGCTGCTGACAACTGTCAGACAACTAACACCTCTCCAGCTGCTAACATCTGTCCAACAACTAACACCACCCCAGCTGCTGACAACTGTCAGACAACTAACACCTCTCCAGCTGCTAACATCTGTCCAACAACTAACATCTCTCCAGTGGCTGACAACTGTCCAACAACTAATACTTCTCCAGCTGCCGACAACTGTCCATTAACTAACACTTCTCCAGCTGCTGACAACTGTCAGACAACTAACACCTCTCCAGCTGCTAACATCTGTCCAACAACTAACACCACCCCAGCTGCTGACAACTGTCAGACAACTAACAACTACCCAGCTGCTGACAACTGTC
This sequence comes from Ylistrum balloti, assembly GCF_031769215.1. Lineage (NCBI taxonomy): Eukaryota > Metazoa > Mollusca > Bivalvia > Pectinida > Pectinidae > Ylistrum > Ylistrum balloti. The sequence continues at coordinate 41,278 of NW_026782645.1, read as the reverse complement.
AACTAACACCTCTCCAGCTGCTGACATCTGTCCAACAACTAACACCACCCCAGCTGCTGACAACTGTCAGACAACTTACAACTACCCAGCTGCTGACAACTGTCAGACAACTAACACCACCCCAGCTGCTGACAACTGTCAGATAACTTACAACTACCCAGCTGCTGACAACTGTCAGACAACTAACAACTACCCAGCTGCTGACAACTGTCAACTAACACCACCCCAGCTGCTGACAACTGTCAGACAACTAACAACTACCCCGCTGCTGACAATTGTCAAACAACTAACACCTCTCCAGCTGCTGACAACTGTCCAACAACTAACACCACCCCAGCTGCTGACAAATGTGCAACAAATAATACCTCTCCAGCTGCTGACAAATGTGCAACAACTAACACTTCTCCAGCTGCTGACAACTGTCCATTAACTAACACCTCCCCAGCTGCTGACAACTGTCCAACAACTAACACCACCCCAGCTGCTGACAACTGTCAGACAACTTACAACTACCCAGCTGCTGACAACTGTCAGACAACTAACAACTACCCAGCTGCTGACAACTGTCAAACAACTAACACCTCTCCAGCTGCTTACATCTGTCCAACAACTAACACCACCCCAGCTGTTGACAACTGTCAGACAACTTACAACTACCCAGCTGCTGACAACTGTCAGACAACTAACAACTTCCTAGCTGCTGACAATTGTCAAACAACTAACACCACCCCAGCTGCTGACAAATGTGCAACAACTAATACCTCTCCAGCTGCTGACAAATGTGCAACAACTAATACCTCTCCAGCTGCTGACAAATGTGCAACAACTAACACTTCTCCACCTGCTGACAACTGTCCATTAACTAACACCTCCCCAGTGGCTGACAATTGTCAAACAACTAACACCTCTCCAGCTGCTAACAACTGTCCAACAACTAACACCACCCCAGCTGCTGACAAATGTGCAACAACTAATACCTCTCCAGCTGCTGACAAATGTGCAACAACTAATACCTCTCCAGCTGCTGACAACTGTCCAACAACTGGCATCTCTCCAGCTGCTGACAACTGTCCAACAACTAACACTTCTCCACCTGCTGACAACTGTCCATTAACTAACCCCCCCCCTAGCTGCTGACAACTGTCCAACAACTAACACCTCTCCAGCTGCTGACAACTGTCCAACAACTAACACCACCCCACCTGCTGACAAATGTGCAACAACTAATACCTCTCTAGCTGCTGACAAATGTGCAACAACTAACACTTCTCCAGCTGCTGACAACTGTCCATTAACTAACAATTCTCCAGCTGCTGACAACTGTCCATTAACTAACACTTCTCCAGTGGCTGACAAATGTGCAACAACTAATACCTCTCCAGCTGCTGACAAATGTGCAACAACTAACACTTCTCCAGCTGCTGACAACTGTCCATTAACTAACACCTCCCCAGCTGCTGACAACTGTCCAACAACTAACACCTCTCCAGCTGCTGACAACTGTCCAACAACTAACACCTCTCCAGCTGCTGACATCTGTCCAACAACTAACACCTATCCAGCTGCTGACAGCTGTCCGATAACTAATACCTCTCCAGCTGCTGACAACTGTCCAACAACTGGCATCTCTCCAGCTGCTGACAACTGTCCAACAACTAACACCTCTCCAGCTGCTGACAACTGTCCAACAACTGGCATCTCTCCAGCTGCTGACAACTGTCCAACAACTGGCATCTCCCCAGCTGCTGACAACTGTCCATTAACTAACACCTCTCCAGCTGCTGACAACTGTCCTTTAACTAACACCTCTCCAGCTGCTGACAACTGTCCAACAACTGGCATCTCTCCAGCTGCTGACAACTGTCCAACAACTGGCATCTCCACAGCTGCTGACAACTGTCCATTAACTAACACCTCTCCAGCTGCTGACAACTGTCCAACAACTAACACCTCTCCAGCTGCTGACAACTGTCCAACAACTAACACCTCTCCAGCTGCTGACAACTGTCCATTAACTAACACCTCTCCAGCTGCTGACAACTGTCCATTAACTAACACATCTCCAGCTGCTGACAACTGTCCAATAACTAATACCTCTCCAGCTTCTGACAACTGTCCAACAACTAATACCTCTCCAGCTTCTGACAACTGTCCAACAACTAACACCTCTCTAGCTGCTGACAACTGTCCAATAACTAATACCTCTCCAGCTTCTGACAACTGTCCAACAACTAACACCTCTCCAGCTGCTGACAACTGTCCAACAACTAACACCTCTCCAGCTGCTGACAACTGTCCAATAACTAATACCTCTCCAGCTTCTGACAACTGTCCAACAACTAACACCTCTCCAGCTGCTGACAACTGTCCAACAACTAACACCTCTCCAGCTGCTAACAGCTGTCAGACATCTTACTTGAACCAATCTTTATTTAAGTGGAATATCATCCATTTCATAGGTTTTGAAATAAAAATCATAACCCACAATACCCTATTCTTGGTCTGTATGACCCATGATGCCGTGTTTAAATACATTATATGTCCAGTAACATGTTGTGTCAAGTCTTTTTGAATTACATGTGTTTGCCAATTTCATTGTTTTATGTTACCCATGATTCTCTGTACCCATTGTTATATATTACACAAGGTACCTTCCTCTTCACAATATCAGCGTTTTATTGACCTCAGGTCACCTGCAAAATTTGGCCATGTAATTAATAGATTTCTAGCATCTGGCCATTCATGACCAGAATTCATAAATGTTTAATGAAAAATGATTAGTGTAAACCAAATTGCTTGTACTCCATAGACAATGTAGGAGATAAAACTTACTCCATTGATTAGAGAGCTCTGTAGGATTAAGATGTCACTACCTTCGTTGATTGGAGAGCTCTGTTTCATTTTATCGCTTTCTTGAGACCTAATTTTGTTTAAGATCCTGTTCTGTCTTTGATATACAGAGAATGGCTTTGTTTTTCCTAGTGTAATAGTAAGCACAAACAAGGTTGTAATGTACTTGAAAAGGTCGAGTTATAGGAGTCATTGAATTTAACACTAAAATGAGAAAGACTTGGAGAAAAAGTAGAATTCAACTTGACACAAGTAGAGGCAACACTGCTGGTTTAACTGTGTTCATTTGTCTACAAATTGATGTAATTCAATAAATATGATTGATTATCTTTGTTTATGGGTTGTCATGACAATGTAGACATTTGCTTAGCAACAGGTTGTGCTTGCATCATATTGAATATTTCTTCATTACCATGGTGACTAGATGTAGAATTGCCTGATCCCCAGCTCTCTATTTGGTCGTTAATATGGAATAATTAGCATACTACATCAGTAGAGAATGAAGCACATGAAATGAAATCCAGGATAGACCACACAGAGGTTTTATCCAAGTTAACTTTATCTGAATATCAATTTCAGGTTCTGTTTTTAATATCTAAAAATTTTATTTCAAAATTTATCTTTAATTTACCTACACATTTATCTTTTTATTCTGACTATTTTTTCCAAAGGTTTATGTTTGAAAATTTATCAAAATTTCAGAGTAAATGAGATTATAAAGCATACAATACTTGGATCTTAGGTCCCTGATGTGACATTTGTAGGCATGCTCATTAAAGGTAAGGTGGTTTGCACCTGTCCATCAGTCTCCATCAATATTCTTGTAATTAGCACATGTAAACGCCAGTGAATATCAGATGTTTAAGCAAGTCATTTTCATGTCATTAAGTCTGTTTAGAGGACTCTGTTACCTGTGGTGACGAGTGCTGATAAGCCTGGAGTGTCTACATAATACACCTTGTCACCGTGTCAGTTTACAGCTGATTACATATCAACTACACCTCGCAAAACCCTGACTCCACCATAGCTTAACATTAAACAATATCTTATTTGAAATATTCCAATAAAAAATTAAAAACTTTGTGCATTTTGGTTTTTTTTTAATACCGGTTATTGTGGGCAAAACAAATTTTGATAAAGAATTTTAAAATCATTTTCATTGTTCCTAATTTTCAAAATAGTAGGAAGAGCACAACAGCTGAGGCCAGGTGTAGTAATACTGTGACTACCGACATGTTTCGGCCTGCTAGGCCTGCTGTTCCTAATTTTGTTTTTATAAAGTCAAGCTGAATGTGTAATGATGATATATCCGACCACTATTGTAGGAACTATTGATTATAGTCAGAAATATACCTCATGGTTTTAATAACAATGAGCATCGATCATGTATCTGGAGTGTCCACTGATTAGGGATTATATTATCACGTCCACATTACCCTGATAATGTTATGAGAACCTTAAACACTTTACCCAAGCATCTCTCTAATGTTAACCAATTAAAAGCTGTCCTTAATGCCTTTAAAATATTGCTCTTCTTTAAGTATTAATTAAAATGTTCACAGAAAAATAGGAAATAAATTTTGTAAATTTCTTTTGTATGGTTTCTTTAGCGTAAGGTATTTTATGGAGTAATGTAAAATATTTGTTGAAATTATTCTCTGCAGCAATATTTTCAAAGATCTTTCTATAGCCTGTTGTTTTAGAGGCTATTTCCATGAGTAAAGTGCTGTGTTCAAAATTTTCAAGTCTCAAAACCAAAGTTTTAATGATGGCCTTCTTTTGAGAAGTGTACAATCTGTCTTCAAATGGTGTTTGAGCTGGTTCAATGGATCTATTACATAGCATTTACTTACTGGTTGTTTCTAAAACTGAAGCTGAAAAATTAGGTTCTCTGTCCTCAGAGGTTTGCCAATGTGTATCTTTTGTTGCATATATTTCTATAATTTTGCAGAGTTAAAATTCTTTGATTACAGAAATTTGAAGAAAATAAGATAAAAGTAGTAAATGTCTGTCAAGACATGAATACCCTCACTTCCACCCATGCATAAAAGAATCGTTTTTTTGATGAATTTCAAGAATTCATTATATGTGACCCTTTACCCTTGACCAATGGCCACTTAACATAAAAAAAATGTATGTTATGGTAACATGAAGGGTAATTTTGTTTTATCAACAAAGTCTGTCAAGAGGTTCTGAAGCTATATATGACAAAATGGTGCAACAGGATATGCATATATGTGTAGAAGTTGAGAATACATTTGTGTCTGGCTAAGGACGGAAGGGTCACTAGTTTGAACCTCAGCGGTGGCAGGTTGTTTTTCATTACTTCTTCCTATTACAGATTTGGTGCTGTTGACCACTCCAAGGGTAAAAACTATAGGCAATTAAGATCCTTTCTTGGAGATATTGAACCTGGGTTGTTGTTGTCTTTTGAGTTGAAGATTTCATGAAGGAGGGAGTAGTGTGGAAATTGAGACTAAAGACTGCCTTATTAGCCTCGGCTTGTGGGAATTTTCATAAGTCAAGCAGTAGTGAGTCCGACTAGAGACTGAAGGGTTGCTAGTTCGAACCACAGCGGTGGCAGGGTTGCTTTCATTACTCATTTCTATTACATATGTACCCCCACCAACCCTCATCCACCCCCACAATAAAATGGCAGAGCCTTAGGAAAAACGATTTACAGAAAATGTCTAAGACATTGTTATTGTTTATTGACCTGATCAGACAGTGCTGATATTCAAAAATTCATAATAAAGTGCTGTAGTACACAAAGTCCTAATAGTTAGATTCTGAACAAATAAATGATTGGTCAGATTATCAAGATTGCTGTTAGTGCTCAGAATTTGATTGGCTAGATGAATGTGACATTATTTAGTTACATAAGATTTGATTGGTTATATCACAGACTAGATTTAGCTAGCAAAGGACTATATACTGTTAATATCCTGGAACATATAGATCTTATTTTGGTTTTGGAATGATAAACAGAATCTAAGACTTGTGTTAATGTGATATGAAATACTTCAAACAGCATCTTATGACAGCTTTTGTAACAGATCATTGATTAAGAAGTCATTTGATAAATGGCATGTCAGAGAACGATTAGCATGAGACCCTTTATATAAACTGTGAACACATTCTTCTTCATTTACTTCCTACATAATATATAAGTGTTCAGCACTAATTTAGTCTGCCAAGACATTCTCCTTTCAAGCTTTAGATTTTAAAGAAATTTGTCTATTTCCATGGAAACGTTTCATTGATTGAGTGCTTTGTTTAATTTTACATATAATTGCTTAGTAACTACAGCCTCGGAGGTGTTAGAATGCTGTGTTGTTTTGGATGGTGGCCTCGTTAAATCGTCCCCGTGCTATAGCTGAAAGCCCTTACCCACAAAATTGCGAGATAGTAACCTTGTTACCTCTACAACGTTACATTCTACACATTCCTTCTGTCATTGCTTCACTTGTATTTCCTAGCTTATACAATACAACCTGTACTTTTAATTTCATCATTTTGTAAAAACAGACTTAAAACAATTTTGTTAAGTTTCTTAAAAGCCCATTCGGCTGCATGTACATCGAAGCAATGGTTGACAAACTTGTCGGCGTTAATAACAAAGCGCCGAAACTTATTGATTAACTGGTCCCACCAGGTGGCACTAATGAAGAATTATGGGATAGCCGAGTGCCGTGAATAGACTGGGAGAACAGAGGGGCGAATCATTACAGGAGACGAACCTAAGATGCATTGCCTCGCGAAGTGCAATGTTAGGGCCAAACATGCTGGTTTCTTCACTGTGGCACTATTGATTGAGGGAAAAACAGCTAGAATCTTCATCTATACATCAGGGATGTGTTAATTAGCATGACTTAAGCCGATACAGACCCCAACAAGAAACAGCACACTAGAAATATTTTAATAGAAATATCAACATTTGAATAACAAGAAATTGAGGAAAAGTTTATACTATGGAATATCTGAAACAATAGAGGGAAAATGTCTTCCAACAAAATGCCTCAAACACATTGTAGTTAATAATAGAAAAATATCTTTTAGCAAAAAGTCTTGAGCAGTTTTTTTATAATAAAAATTATTTTACAGCTAAAAGTATGGATAAAAAGTCTGTAATAGGAAAATATCTCACCTCAGAAAGTATGGAGAAATTGCCTATTGTAGGAAAATATCTCAGGTCAGAAAGTGTGGAGAAATTGTCTATTGTAGGAAAATATCTCATGTCAGAAAGTGTGGAGAAATTGTCTATTGTAGGAAAATATCTCACGTCGGAAAGTATGGAGAAATTGCCTATTGTAGGAAAATATCTCACGTCAGAAAGTGTGGAGAAATTGTCTATTGTCAGAAAGTGTGGAGAAATTGTCTATTGTAGGAAAATATCTCACGTCAGAAAGTGTGGAGAAATTGTCTATTGTCAGAAAGTGTGGAGAAATTATCTATTGTAGGAAAATATCTCATGTCAGAAAGTGTGGAGAAATTGTCTATTGTAGGAAAATATCTCGCGTCAGAAAGTGTGGAGAAATTGTCTATTGTAGGAAAATATCTCACGTCAGAAAGTGTGGAGAAATTGTCTATTGTAGGAAAATATCTCATGTCAGAAAGTGTGGAGAAATTGTCTATTGTAGGAAAATATCTCGTGTCAGAAAGTGTGGAGAAATTGTCTATTGTAGGAAAATATCTCAGAAAGTGTGGAGAAATTATCTATTGTAGGAAAATATCTCATGTCAGAAAGTGTGGAAAGTATGGAGAAATTGCCTATTGTAGGAAAATATCTCACATCAGAAAGTGTGGAGAAATTGTCTATTGTCAGAAAGTGTGGAGAAATTGTTTATTGTAGGAAAATATCTCATGTCAGAAAGTGTGGAGAAATTGTCTATTGTAGGAAAATATCTCACGTCAGAAAGTATGGAGAAATTGTCTATTGTAGGAAAATATCTCACGTCGGAAAGTATGGAGAAATTGTCTATTGTCAGAAAGTATGGAGAAATTGTCTAGAAATTGTCTATTGTAGAAAATATCTCACGTCAGAAAGTGTGGAGAAATTGTCTATTGTCAGAAAGTGTGGAGAAATTGTCTATTGTAGGAAAATATCTCACGTCAGAAAGTATGGAGAAATTGTCTATTGTCAGAAAGTGTGGAGAAATTGTCTATTGTCAGAAAGTGTGGAGAAATTGTCTATTGTCAGAAAGTGTGGAGAAATTGTCTATTGTCAGAAAGTATGGAGAAATTGTCTATTGTCAGAAAGTGTGGAGAAATTGTCTATTATAGGAAAATATCTCACGTCAGAAAGTGTGGAGAAATTGTCTATTGTCAGAAAGTGTGGAGAAATTGTCTATTGTAGGAAAATATCTCATGTAAGAAAGTGTGGAGAAATTGTCTATTGTCAGAAAGTGTGGAGAAATTGTCTATTGTCAGAAAGTATGGAGAAATTGTCTATTGTCAGAAAGTATGGAGAAATTGTCTATTGTAGGAAAATATCTCAGGTCATGCTTGAACAACTTGCTTACAACTACAAATTTCTGTATGGATATAATTTCACAAAATATATGGTTGTGACTTCTTTTTGATCATGAATTTCAAAAGGTATTTGCATATGAAAGACCATTGGTGAAAAGAACTATATTCTTTATCTATAATTGTCATTACTTAGGAAAGGAATAAATGAACTAGAGAAAAAAAGAAACAAATTCTTAGTGCAATCACACTGACCTCATTTTACTGTCTAACTCTCTATCGCGTTTGTATGCTTTCAGGAAATTGTTGACACAGATGGAAAACCAAAAATCAAATCATTCCGCATTCCAACATTTGGACAGAGCTCTGTGTACCATGAGGTAAGTGTTCTCAATCTGTACCTAACAACCTGCCTTAAATCTAGCCTGAATTGCAGATTATCTTCCTTAGTTCTAATCTTCATAGTTTAATATCTCCCTTTGATCTAAAAAGTGATACAAATTATTTCTCTTTGATCAAGACTGTATGAATGATTATCTCCTTAAAATGTAACTGTATAATGAATTATCTCTCTTAGACATGTGTGTGTTATAAATTATCTCCTTAAGATGTAACTGTATAATAGATTGTCTTCCTTAAATTAGCTATATTATAAATCATCTCCCTTAGATATACCTGCTTTATAAATTATCTCCCTTAGATGTAGCTGTATTATAAATGATCTCCCTTAGATGTAGCTGTAGGTGATGTTATAAATTATCTCCCTTAGACATAGCTGTATTATAAATGATCTCACATAAGTGTAGCTGTAGTTATAAGTTATGAATTATCTCCCTTAGATGTAGCTGTAGTTATAAGTTATGAATTATCTCCCTTAGATGTAGCTGTAGTTATAAGTTATGAATTATCTCCCTTAGATGTAGCTGTAGTTATAAGTTATGAATTATCTCCCTTAGATGAAGCTGTAGTTATAAGTTATGAATTATCTCCCTTACATGTAGCTATAGTTACAAGTTATGAATTATCTCACTTAGATGTAGCTGTGGTTACAACTTATGAATTATCTCCCATTGATCTAGCCTGTATTACTTGTTATATCCCATTGATCTGTTCTGTATATAAAAGGATTACCTTCCCTACATGTTATCTATATAACTTGTTATCTCCCTTGGGTGTATTCTCTGATTTTATAGTCCCAAGTGATAAGTTATCTCCCTTATATCTTGTCTCACCAGTCTTTATTGTTGAGTTCCTATGTCTGTCAAAAGTTAATGTCATTATGTTTTACAGTCAAGTTTGCCCTGAAAAATATGAACTTGAGAGAACATCTTCGAGAAAAATGTCTGGATGACAAAGAAAAATGATCACAATAATTGTGGTGATGGGCACCAAGAGCCATCTGATTTCTTGTTCAAAGAAATAAATGTTTTTGATAATATTTCACAGGACTGACAAGATATATTTGTTATGATTTGTAAATGCCCCGGAGAAGATTCAGGTCGTATTTTTCAAAATCAAGTATTTTTGAGTGATGAGCATACAGCCATTAGCTGTGTTATGGGCTTCCTGTGTGTGTGTATGGCAGATTTATCAACTCTGCTGCTCATAATATTGTTAGGATAAATCATCCAGAGATTACAATATCTTCAGTATCGATCAAGTGTTTACTTATACATTCTGTCAGTGATGTATTAGAGTTATCTCCCTTCTGCAATGATCAACACTGAATGTTTGCTGTAGGGTTCATTTTAACATACAAATCTTAATTAATATACCTTAATGTGTCTTCTTGTGAAAAATCAGACTTAAACAGGCCTCAGATTGGTCCGAATAGGTACGAATAGGTAATTAGAGAATATACCTTAATGTGTCTTCTTGTGAAAAATCAGACTTAAACAGGCCTCAGATTGGTCCGAATAGGTACGAATAGGTAATTAGAGAATATACCTTAATGTGTCTTCTTGTGAAAAATCAGACTTAAACAGGCCTCAGATTGGTCCGAATAGGTAATTAGAGAATATACCTTAATGTGTCTTCTTGTGAAAAATCAGACTCAAACAGGCCTCAGAATGGTCCGAATAGGTAATCAGTTAATGTTATGAATATGTTGATTTCAATTATCATACTTATAATGAAGTCCAATTTCAGAGGATATGAAAAATGATATGGATAACTCGGGCCAGAAACAAATACAACTTACACAATGATCATACAGGCCCATAGCATACCATTATTCTTGCATATATGTCAGAGACTACAGGAAAAAAAAACATTCACAAATTTCTGACTTTTTTTTTTGTACAATATAGATCTGTCATTACTAATTTAGTATGAGAGTTTTAGAACAGTGTTATAGTCAATGCCTGTGGATAGTCTAAATTTGTGGTACTGCAGTGCTGATGTGCATGCAGTCTTTCCTCAATTTGCAAACTTGTTTGCATGAGAAAATACTGTAATCATTTGTGGCACACAGTAACTGTTACATGATCAACCAATTCTTCAAGTCACATTGCTGTGCACATGTTTTTAAATCGAATGTTGATTAAAATATGAAACGCCCCCAAGCTTATCGACTGTCTTCAGTCGATAAAGTAGGAGTAGATTACGTCAGTCTACCAAACCCGGTTATATCTCTTAAACATTGGCATATTCAGTATTCAATCTCAGAAATTTTTGCAATTTTATCATGAAATGGTACTGATGTTTGAAAGAAGAAAATTGTTCCGACAGAATTCTTTTTCTTCAAGATTTTTCAATATCCAGCAATATCTCTGACTCACAGATGTTTTTGTATAAATTAATAATCCTGATGATGGGCCTGTGAAAGCATAAAAGCAGGTGTTGGCTTCAAAAGTACAATTGGACATGAGTTTATTATAGGGTTTTTTCCCCAGCAGATGGACCCAGGCACATTCCAACTTGATACATTAATGTCAGGATGAGTTTTCTAGACTTCATTACATTATGTTATGACCTGTGACACGATAGCAGTAATCTGATTAAGTGCCCTTTATCTGATCATCACAGAGCTTCAAATTCTGTCTCATTTAATGCAGAATTACCTGATTTAATGGAAATCTCTCACCTTTTAATGTGAGGTGAGTTTAAGAATTATTCACAGAGAAATTGCTTACCAAGGGATTTCAATCTACTGATTACATCCTATTTTGGTCAGAATTATTTTGAGTTTTCTATTTTCTTTGTCTGAAATTTAGATGTAACTTATTGGAAAAAATTTCTTAGTTTATTTGTGAAATTAAAAAACAAAATTTAAATTGCTTGACCAGCTGAAAAGACAATGGAAGGTGTTTATTTCTTAAAGAAACATAAATAAATTTTAACAAGGATTTAAGTTTTGAAAACATAGATACATGCAGCTGCAGATTGAAGAATATTGGCAAGTGTATCACAAAAATGGATTAAAACTGCAAAGAATTATGGGAACATGTTTTTAGAAGTAATAATGGATTAATTTAGACCATGAAGTTGATTCATATGATACTATGCCAGACTGTCTATACCAGTGATTGAAACACCATTCCATTTCCTTTGGTTAAGCCAGAGACCTGTGTTTGAGAAATTGTCCAACCAGTTTTTGTCATTTATGTGACCTTATGACTGAGATAATTAAATTTCTTCTTTAAATCCTAACATAATCTATGGTCTCTGATCATTTTTCTTTCACAGTCTAAAACTTTGTAATGCTGGTAGAAAAACTCAACATGTTTCCGTGTGAAACTTTCATACACAAACAGGGTTGTTCACTGAAGGTAGTGGTGTCCATATTAAACACAAGCTTGTTGTTTCTGTAAAATGTCTCCTAATACATTAAAAAGGAGTTTGTTAAAATTAAATTTCTGAGTTAAGGATTAGGGACAAGGCCAAAAATGTGAATGCATACTAGCCTTACAAATATTTTGTGTTCCTGTAATATGTACAAACAACAGGATAAGCAGAGAGATTTTTTTGTTAACCATCTTATAAAGTATTTCTGAAATCCAAGTTTTGTTTATTTTTTTACACAGCCCGTCAGCTTGGGGAGTCTCGCTCTCACAGAAAGTGTGTTGTCACGATATAACCAGACTGAAGCTAAGATATGGCAGTCCGGACCTTTCCCACAATATGAGTCAATAAACAGTCAGAACAGGTAAACAAATGTGTTGGTGAGCGGGTTTTGAGGGCGGTTGTGGGTATGGAGGTTTAAGGGAAGGGTTGTTCGTGGGGTTAAGGACAGTGTTGTAGGAAGGGTTTTAGGTGGGGTTGAGAGCAGGTTTGTGAGTGAGGTTTAGGGTAGGGTTGTGGGGAGGGTTGTGGGTGGGGTTGAGACGAGGGTTGTGGTTGGGGTTTAGGATGCGGTTGTGGGGAGGGTTGTGGGTGGGGTTGAGACGAGGGTTGTGGTTGGGGTTTAGGATGCGGTTGTGGGGAGGGTTTTAGGTGGGGTTGAGAGCAGGGTTGTGAGTGAGGTTTAGGGTAGGGTTGTGGGGAGGGTTGTGGGTGGGGTTGAGACGAGGGTTGTGGTTGGGGTTTAGGATGCGGTTGTGGGGAGGGTTTTAGGTGGGGTTGAGAGCAGGGTTGTGAGTGAGGTTTAGGGTAGGGTTGTGGGGAGGGTTGTGGGTGGGGTTGAGACGAGGGGTGTGGTTGGGGTTTAGGATGCGGTTGTGGGGAGGGTTGTGGGTGGGATTGAGAGCAGGGTCATGTTGAGGGTTGTGGGTGGGATTGAGAGCAGGGTCATGTTGAGGGTTGTTGGTGGGGTTAAGGGCTGGAGTTAATGAGGAAGTCAAGAGACCAAGGATTTTGAACCCAATAAAACAATAAGTGAGAAGTAAGCAGGGAAAAGTTTGATAAAAAGGAAGTGAAAGAAAAGGCAGATGGAAGGCTTATGGGTTAGAAAGAGAAGATTAGAAAGAAAGAAATAAAAGAAATTTTTCAGATATATTTGTGACTTTGATGTACACACAAATATGTACATCAAAGTCACGAATATAACCGAGATCTCTTCCTGTTTCAATAAGAGAAAACATAGTTGGAAACTTTGGCACACAGCAAGAATCTATATTACCTTGGAAATCAATTAGAAACAACGTATTTAAATGTAATGAACTTTACCATTTCTCGATGGAACATAAGCTACGTGTAATGTAATCAAACAAGAAGCAGAAGACATAACTGGAGCAGCGAAGCACACCTTAAACAGTAATTGAATGTGTGATTGCCTAGCCACAGGAAACCTCATTGACTTGGTATCAGAGTCAGATTGAACAAACAAATTTCATTAACTTTGTCTCGATCAGGTGATCTGTCGTAGTCATATTTCATCAGAGACAACTATTGGTTGTTTGTGAACAGGGAAATGGTCTCTCTCCATCATCAATGACAACTACTGGTGGTTTGTGTACAAGGAAGTAGGTCTCTCTACGTCATCAGTGACAACTACTGGTGGTTTGTGTACAGGGAAGTAGGTCTCTCTATGTCATCAGTGACAACTATTCGTTGTTTGTGAACAGGGAAGTAAGTCTCTCTCCATCATCAGTGACAACTATTGGTTGTTTGTGAACAGGGAAGTAGGTCTCCATCCATCATCTGTGACAACTATTTGTCATTTCAGAACAGGGAAGTAGGTCTCTCTCCGTCATCAGTGACAGCTATTGGACGTTTGTGAAAGGGGATGAAGGTTTCTCTCCATCTTCAATGATAACTATTGGTTGTTTGTGAACAGGGAAGTGGTCTCTCTCCATCTTCAATGACAACTACTGGTGGTTTGTGTACAGGGAAGTAGGTCTCTCTCCATCATCAGTGACAGCTATTGGACGTTTGTGAAAGGGGATGAAGGTTTCTCTCCATCTTCAATGACAACTATTGGTTGTTTGTGAACAGGGAAGTGGTCTCTTTCCATCTTCAATGACAACTACTGGTGGTTTGTGTACAGGGAAGTAGGTCTCTCTCCATCATCAGTGACAACTATTGGTTGTTTATGAACAGGGAAGTAGGTCTCTCTCCATCATCAGTGACAACTATTGGTTGTTTGTGAACAGGGAAGTAGGTCTCTCTCCATCTTCAATGACAACTACTGGTGGTTTGTGTACAGGGAAGTAGGTCTCTCTCCATCATCAGTGACAACTATTGGTTGTTTGTGAAAGGGGATGAAGGTTTCTCTCCATCTTCAATGACAACTATTGGTTGTTTGTGAACAGGGAAGTGGTCTCTCTCAATCTTCAAGGACAACTATTGGTGGTTTGTGTACAGGGAAGTAGGTCTCTCTCCATCATCAGTAACAACTATTGGTTGTTTATGAACAGGGAAGTAGGTCTCTCTCCATCATCAGTGACAACTATTGGTTGTTTGTGAACAGGGAAGTAGGTCTCTCTCCGTCATCAGTGACAGCTATTGGACGTTTGTGAAAGGGGATGAAGGTTTCTCTCCATCTTCAAAGACAACTATTGGTTGTTTGTGAACAGGGAAGTAGGTCTCTTTCCATCTTCAATGACAACTACTGGTTGTTTATGAACAGGGAAGTAGGTCTCCCTCCATCATCAGTAACAACTATTGGTTGTTTATGAACAGGGAAGTAGGTCTCTCTCCATCATCTGTGACAACTATTTGTCATTTGAGAACAGGGAAGTAGGTCTCTCTCCATCATCAGTGACAACTATTGGTTGTTTGTGAACAGGGAAGTAGGTCTCTCTCCATCATCAGTGACAGCTATTGGACGTTTGTGAGAGGGGATGAAGGTTTCTCTCCATCTTCAATGACAACTATTGGTTGTTTGTGAACAGGGAATTAGGTCTCTCTCCATCATCTGTGACAACTATTTGTCATTTGAGAACAGGGAAGTAGGTCTCTCTCCGTCATCAGTGACAACTATTGGTTGTTTATGAACAGGGAAGTAGGTCTCTCTCCATCATCAGTGACAACTATTGGTTGTTTGTGAACAGGGAAGTGGTCTCTCTCCATCTTCAATGACAACTACTGGTGGTTTGTGTACAGGGAAGTAGGTCTCTCTCCATCATCAGTGACAGCTATTGGACGTTTGTGAAAGGGGATGAAGGTTTCTCTCCACAGCAACTATTGGACGTTTGTGAAAGGGGATGAAGGTTTCTCTCCATCTTCAATGACAACTACTGGTGGTTTGTGTACAGGGAAGTAGGTCTCTCTCCATCATCAGTGACAACTATTGGTTGTTTATGAACAGGGAAGTAGGTCTCTCTCCATCATCAGTGACAACTATTGGTTGTTTGTGAACAGGGAAGTAGGTCTCTCTCCATCTTCAATGACAACTACTGGTGGTTTGTGTACAGGGAAGTAGGTCTCTCTCCATCATCAGTGACAACTATTGGTTGTTTGTGAAAGGGGATGAAGGTTTCTCTCCATCTTCAATGACAACTATTGGTTGTTTGTGAACAGGGAAGTGGTCTCTCTCAATCTTCAAGGACAACTATTGGTGGTTTGTGTACAGGGAAGTAGGTCTCTCTCCATCATCAGTAACAACTATTGGTTGTTTATGAACAGGGAAGTAGGTCTCTCTCCATCATCAGTGACAACTATTGGTTGTTTGTGAACAGGGAAGTAGGTCTCTCTCCGTCATCAGTGACAGCTATTGGACGTTTGTGAAAGGGGATGAAGGTTTCTCTCCATCTTCAATGACAACTATTGGTTGTTTGTGAACAGGGAAGTAGGTCTCTTTCCATCTTCAATGACAACTACTGGTTGTTTATGAACAGGGAAGTAGGTCTCTCTCCATCATCTGTGACAACTATTTGTCATTTGAGAACAGGGAAGTAGGTCTCTCTCCATCATCAGTGACAACTATTGGTTGTTTGTGAACAGGGAAGTAGGTCTCTCTCCATCATCAGTGACAGCTATTGGACGTTTGTGAGAGGGGATGAAGGTTTCTCTCCATCTTCAATGACAACTATTGGTTGTTTGTGAACAGGGAATTAGGTCTCTCTCCATCATCTGTGACAACTATTTGTCATTTGAGAACAGGGAAGTAGGTCTCTCTCCGTCATCAGTGACAGCTATTGGACGTTTGTGAAAGGGGATGAAGGTTTCTCTCCTTCTTCAATGACAACTATTGGTTGTTTGTGAACAGGGAAGTGGTCTCTCTCCATCTTCAATGACAACTACTGGTGGTTTGTGTACAGGGAAGTAGGTCTCTCTCCATCATCAGTGACAGCTATTGGGCGTTTGTGAAAGGGGATGAAGGTTTCTCTCCATCTTCAATGACAACTATTGGTTGTTTGTGAACAGGGAAGTGGTCTCTTTCCATCTTCAATGACAACTACTGGTGGTTTGTGTACAGGGAAGTAGGTCTCTCTCCATCATCAGTGACAACTATTGGTTGTTTGTGAACAGGGAAGTAGGTCTCTCTCCGTCATCAGTGACAACTATTGGTTGTTTGTGAACAGGGAAGTAGGTCTCTCTCCGTCATCAGTGACAACCATTGGTCATTTGTGAACAGGGAAGTAAGTCTCTCTCCGTCATCAGTGACAACTATTGGTTGTTTATGAACTGGGAAGTAGGTCTCTCTCCGTCATCAGTGACAACTATTGGTTGTTTGTGAACAGGGAAGTAGGTCTCCATCCATCATCAGTGACAACTATTGGTTGTTTGTGAACAGGGAAGTTGGGTCTCTCTCCATCATCAGTAACAACTACTGGTCATTTGTGAACAGGGAAGTAGGTCTCTTTCCATCATCAGTAACAACTACTGGTCATTTGTGAACAGGGAAGTAGGTCTCTCTCCATCATCAGTGACAACTATTGGTTGTTTGTGAACAGGGAAGTAGGTCTCTCTCCATCATCAGTGACAACTATTGGTTGTTTGTGAAAGGGGATGAAGGTTTCTCTCCATCTTCAATGACAACTATTGGTTGTTTGTGAACAGGGAAGTGGTCTCTCTCCATCTTCAATGACAACTATTGGTGGTTTGTGTACAGGGAAGTAGGTCTCTCTCCATCATCAGTGACAACTATTGGTTGTTTATGAACAGGGAAGTAGGTCTCTCTCCATCATCAGTGACAACTATTGGTTGTTTGTGAACAGGGAAGTAGGTCTCTCTCCGTCATCAGTGACAACCATTGGTCATTTGTGAACAGGGAAATAAGTCTCTCTCCATCATCAGTGACAACTATTGGTTGTTTATGAACAGGGAAGTAGGTCTCTCTCCATCATCTGTGACAACTATTTGTCATTTGAGAACAGGGAAGTAGGTCTCTCTCCATCATCAGTGACAACTATTGGTTGTTTGTGAACAGGGAAGTAGGTCTCTCTCCATCATCAGTGACAGCTATTGGACGTTTGTGAGAGGGGATGAAGGTTTCTCTCCATCTTCAATGACAACTATAGGTTGTTTGTGAACAGGGAATTAGGTCTCTCTCCATCATCTGTGACAACTATTTGTCATTTGAGAACAGGGAAGTAGGTCTCTCTCCGTCATCAGTGACAGCTATTGGACGTTTGTGAAAGGGGATGAAGGTTTCTCTCCATCTTCAATGACAACTATTGGTTGTTTGTGAACAGGGAAGTGGTCTCTCTCCATCTTCAATGACAACTATTGGTGGTTTGTGTACAGGGAAGTAGGTCTCTCTCCATCATCAGTGACAACTATTGGTTGTTTGTGAACAGGGAAGTAGGTCTCTCTCCATCATCAGTGACAGCTATCATCAGTGACAGCTATTGTTTGTGAAAGGGGATGAAGGTTTCTCTCCATCTTCAATGACAACTATTGGTTGTTTGTGAACAGGGAAGTGGTCTCTTTCCATCTTCAATGACAACTACTGGTGGTTTGTGTACAGGGAAGTAGGTCTCTCTCCATCATCAGTGACAACTATTGGTTGTTTGTGAACAGGGAAGTAGGTCTCTCTCCGTCATCAGTGACAACTATTGGTTGTTTGTGAACAGGGAAGTAGGTCTCTCTCCGTCATCAGTGACAACCATTGGTCATTTGTGAACAGGGAAGTAAGTCTCTCTCCGTCATCAGTGACAACTATTGGTTGTTTATGAACTGGGAAGTAGGTCTCTCTCCATCACCAATGACAACTATTGGTTGTTTGTGTACAGGGAAGTAGGTCTCTCTCCGTCATCAGTGACAACTATTGGTTGTTTGTGAACAGGGAAGTAGGTCTCCATCCATCATCAGTGACAACTATTGGTTGTTTGTGAACAGGGAAGTTGGGTCTCTCTCCATCATCAGTAACAACTACTGGTCATTTGTGTACAGGGAAGTAGGTCTCTTTCCATCATCAGTAACAACTACTGGTCATTTGTGAACAGGGAAGTAGGTCTCTTTCCATCATCAGTAACAACTACTGGTCATTTGTGAACAGGGAAGTAGGTCACTCTCCATCGTCAGTGACAACTATTGGTTGTTTGTGAACAGGGAAGTAGGTCTCTCTCCATCATCAGTGACAACTATTGGTTGTTTGTGAAAGGGGATGAAGGTTTCTCTCCATCTTCAATGACAACTATTGGTTGTTTGTGAACAGGGAAGTGGTCTCTCTCAATCTTCAAGGACAACTATTGGTGGTTTGTGTACAGGGAAGTAGGTCTCTCTCCATCATCAGTGACAACTATTGGTTGTTTATGAACAGGGAAGTAGGTCTCTCTCCATCATCAGTGACAACTATTGGTTGTTTGTGAACAGGGAAGTAGGTCTCTCTCCGTCATCAGTGACAACCATTGGTCATTTGTGAACAGGGAAATAAGTCTCTCTCCGTCATCAGTGACAACTATTGGTTGTTTATGAACTGGGAAGTAGGTCTCTCTCCATCACCAATGACAACTATTGGTTGTTTGTGTACAGGGAAGTAGGTCTCTCTCCGTCATTAGTGACAACTATTGGTTGTTTGTGTACAGGGAAGTAGGTCTCCATCCATCATCAGTGACAACTATTGGTTGTTTGTGAACAGGGAAGTAGGTCTCTCTCCATCATCAGTAACAACTACTGGTCATTTGTGAACAGGGAAGTAGGTCTCTTTCCATCATCAGTAACAACTACTGGTCATTTGTGAACAGGGAAGTAGGTCTCTTTCCATCATCAGTAACAACTACTGGTCATTTGTGAACAGGGAAGTAGGTCACTCTCCATCGTCAGTGACAACTATTGGTTGTTTGTGAACAGGGAAGTAGGTCTCTCTCCATCTTCAATGACAACTACTAGTGGTTTGTGTACAGGGAAGTAGGTCTCTCTCCATCATCAGTGACAACTATTGGTTGTTTTTGAACAGGGAAGTAGGTCTCTCTCCGTCATCAGTGACAACCATTTGGCATTTGTGTACAGGGAAGTAGGTCTCTCTCCATCATCAGTGACAACTATTGGTTGTTTGTGAACAGGGAAGTAGGTCTCTCTCCATCATCAGTGACAACCATTTGTCATTTGTGAACAGGGAAGTAGGTCTCTCTACATCATCAGTGACAACTATTTGTTGTTTGTGAACAGGGAAGTAGGTCTCCCTCCATCATCAGTGACAACTATTGGTTGTTTGTGAACAGGGAAGTAGGTCTCCCTCCATCATCAGTTACAACTATTGGTTGTTTGTGAACAGGGAAGTAGATCTCTCTCTGTCATCAGTGACAGCTATTGGTTGTTTGTGAACAGGGAAGTAGATCTCTCTCTGTCATCAGTGACAGCTATTGGTTGTTTGAACAGGGAAGTAGGTCTCCCTCCATCATCAGTGACAACTATTGGTTGTTTGTGAACAGGGAAGAAGGTCTCCCTCCATCATCAGTTACAACTATTGGTTGTTTGTGAACAGGGAAGTAGATCTCTCTCTGTCATCAGTGACAGCTATTGGTTGTTTGAACAGGGAAGTAGGTCTCCCTCCATCATCAGTGACAACTATTGGTTGTTTGTGAACAGGGAAGAAGGTCTTCCTCCATCATCAGTTACAACTATTGGTTGTTTGTGAACAGGGAAGAAGGTCTTCCTCCATCATCAGTGACAACTATTGGTTGTTTGTGAACAGGGAAGAAGGTCTTCCTCCATCATCAGTTACAACTATTGGTTGTTTGTGAACAGGGAAGTAGATCTCTCTCTGTCATCAGTGACAGCTATTGGTTGTTTGAACAGGGAAGTAGGTCTCCCTCCATCATCAGTGACAACTATTGGTTGTTTGTGAACAGGGAAGAAGGTCTTCCTCCATCATCAGTTACAACTATTGGTTGTTTATGAACAGGGAAGAAGGTCTTCCTCCATCATCAGTGACAACTATTGGTTGTTTGTGAACAGGGAAGAAGGTCTTCCTCCATCATCAGTTACAACTATTGGTTGTTTGTGAACAGGGAAGTAGGTCTCCCTCCATCATCCGTGACAACTATTGGTTGTTTATGAACAGGGAAGTAGGTCTCCCTCCATCATCCGTGACAACTATTGGTTGTTTATGAACAGGGAAGTAGGTCTCCCTCCATCATCCGTGACAACTATTGGTTGTTTATGAACAGGGAAGTAGGTCTCCCTCCATCATCCGTGACAACTATTGGTTGTTTATGAACAGGGAAGTAGGTCTCCCTCCATCATCCGTGACAACTATTGGTTGTTTATGAACAGGGAAGTAGGTCTCCCTCCATCATCCGTGACAACTATTGGTTGTTTATGAACAGGGAAGTAGGTCTCTCTCCGTCATCCGTGACAACTATTGGTTGTTTATGAACAGGGAAATAGATCACTTTACGTCATCAGTGTATAATGTTTTATAAAACATGGAAAATGAAATATCATTTTTTCTCGTACTTAGATTTAAGAAGTCGGTTTATATGGTTAGATAATATAAAACCGAACATTGAGGAACACAAGCTGTTTAATATTTTGTCAGTGGTTGTTTGACTTTGTCATGAATGTTTTGCTGAAGGGAAGGTTGGTTGAGGATGACAATTACAATATATAACTAAATGAAAATAGATCTGTGTGATTTAGATTAAGTTGTCTATATAACTGTGTTTCAGACAAGGAATTCTAGCCTACCTCATACAGTGCTATAATGTTGACGTGGCCAATTTGTCCCCAGTATCGCATCAAATGATGTGTAAAGCATGCTCTAGGTAAGACAACTAAAAGGTAGGGAGTCACAGTTATCACCCAGTACTTCTCCCTCAGATATTACAAGGTAGAGGGTCACAGTTATCACCCAGTACTTCTCCCTCAGATATTACAAGGTAGAGGGTCACAGTTATCACCCAGTACTTCTCCCTCAGATATTACAAGGTAGAGGGTCACAGTTATCACCCAGTACTTCTCCCTCAGATATTACAAGGTAGAGGGTCACAGTTATCACCCAGTACTTCTCCCTCAGATATTACAAGGTAGGGGGTCACAGTTATCACCCAGTACTTCTCCCACAGATATTACAAGGTAGGGAGTCACAGTTATCACCCAGTATTTCTCCCTCAGATATTAAAAGGTAGAGGGTCACAGTTATCACCCAGTACTTCTCCCTCAGATATTACAAGGTAGGGGGTCACAGTTATCACCCAGTACATCTCCCTCAGATATTACAAGGTAGGGAGTCACAGTTATCACCCAGTACTTCTCCCTCAGATATTACAAGGTAGGGAGTCACAGTTATCACCCAGTACCTCTCCCTCAGATATTACAAGGTAGGGAGTCACAGTTATCACCCAGTACCTCTCCCTCAGATATTACAAGGTAGGGAGTCACAGTTATCACCCAGTACCTCTCCCTCAGATATTACAAGGTAGGGGGTCACAGTTATCACCCAGTACCTCTCCCTCAGATATTACAAGGTAGGGAGTCACAGTTATCACCCAGTACTTCTCCCTCAGATATTACAAGGTAGGGAGTCACAGTTATCACCCAGTACCTCTCCCTCAGATATTACAAGGTAGGGAGTCACAGTTATCACCCAGTACCTCTCCTTCAGATATTACAAGGTAGGGGGTCACAGTTATCACCCAGTACCTCTCCCTCAGATATTAAAAGGTAGGGAGTCACAGTTATCACCCAGTACTTCTCCCTCAGATATTAAAAGGTAGGGGGTCACAGTTATCACCCAGTACCTCTCCCTCAGATATTAAAAGGTAGGGAGTCACAGTTATCACCCAGTACTTCTCCCACAGATATTAAAAGGTAGAGGGTCACAGTTATCACCCAGTACTTCTCCCTCAGATTTTATACGTTAGGGGATTGCTCACACTCATTCCAAGCATTATTAACTTATAATCTATGAACAAAAAATACCATGAAATCAGTAAATCCCTGACTGTTGGGCTATCAATGGAATCTATTATCATTTTTCTATTATCGTAAAATTAAGACAGGAAACCACTGTTCAAAATGTTAAAATTGATAAAGTTTTGAAAGTTTTATTAAAGGAAAAATCATCAGTAGTTAGTGGGAGTGAAAAATCAAATCCAAAAAAATTTATCTTGAATGACATACAAAAAATATGCCGTAATTAAGGCCATGATGTGGCTGACACCTAATTTTTGTTACACACATATTACATGACATTGTAATATCACCTGTGGTGAATTGTCCAACCTGTCATTAATGGGTAGTACCTAACAGTATACACATATCAAGAAATAAGTAAGAATACTGTGGGTCTTTTTGTCAGAATTGCCACTACTGGTTTCACAAACCTGCATCAGTTAGAGGAAGATGAAGGCCAACCGCTAGCTAGCTTCCGGATAGGAGAGGAAAGGTCAAAGGGCAAACGAAGGAGCCAAGTAGGAGAACTTCCCCCAAGGATCCCTGTTAGCCCCGCTCTTCTTGTGGAGATGCTCTCAGGAATATACTATATCATGTAAGTTGAAACCCAAAGGGAGATAATCAAATTATCTTTCCTTGTAAAATAGTCATCCTCTCATTAATCGGGGAAATATCTTATCTAGCCTTGATGTATATTGCTACTGGCAGTCAATGATTTTATTTAAAGATCATTTGATAGAACTTGAAGATGATTTTGACAGAACACGATTTGTGATGATCAGGACTTCGTATTAAGTAGTTGGTATCTGGTTTTTGTAGGTATAATGGACAAACTTCTGCAGGGATTAAGGCAGCCGTAGATATACATCACAGAGCCTGCTACGAACTCTATGCAGATGTATTGTTGGTAAGGAACTTCATTTTTCATGGTTTAAAACTTAAAATGGAAACTGTACTTGTAATACTAATAATCCTGTCATAAAGGGGGAGCAACTCTAATTTTAATGGGGAAAAGAAATTTGTCAATCAGGGGGAACAACTCTAATTTTAATGGGGAAAAAAAATTGTCAATCAGGGGGAACAACTGCAATTTTGATGAGGAAATCGAATGTGCAAATAACATGGAACAACTCATATCATAGTGAGGAAAACAAGTTTGTCAATAAGGTGGAAAAACTCTTATTTCAGTTTGAAAAATAAATCTGAAAATAAGGGCAACAACTCTTTTTATAAGTGAGAATAATTCTAATTCGAGGGAGGGGAACAATTTTGTCAGTAATGAGGAACATTGCTGTCAGTAGAGGCAGATAAATCATTCATCAGTGATGAAAAAAAATAACAGGGGAAAATTTTGTCAAAGAGTGGGAACAACTTTATCATTTTAAGGAAAACTAATCTTTCAGTATTTGGAAACAACTCTGAATTCAGTGACACCAAGCCATGTTTCAGGTAGTGATACAGCTCTTAAAGATGGCAAATGTTTTGTGTTTTCAGGTTACAAATGCTATACGTAACTCGCTTCAGTGTAATGCAGCTGGACATTCAGACGGTCCAATGGGGATCAGTATGTCGCTGACTCCGGCCACCTCTGGTCACATGATTTCTAAATCAGCTATCACAAATGCCTCCTTCAGGGCACGCAAACTGCCAGGTAAGGCAACTCTGATGTGTACGAAATTACAGTGAATTCCTGTTAATGTCATGTTCATTATGACAAATTAGAAGTTAGGTTTAGGAAATTTAACTGTGGTATGTTTTGAATCTTTTCACAGATTTTGAATTTTACGAAGATTTTGTCATCGAGGATCTTATGCTTCTGTATTAAATATTTGGACTAAATTTAAATGATGTATTTTGGAAAAGTATATGAAATTTTAATCTCTACAACATTTCTAATTTGATAATAATACACACCTTCTGAATTCAGTAGTGTTGAAGGATGACGATTCTGAAATATCTCAATTCTTATTTTCCTGTCCTCTACAACAAGAAAGATGTGTAGAAAAATAAAAAGGAGCTTATTTGATATTCAAAAAGAAATTTCTAAAATTGTAAAATAAATGATATTCAAATCTTAAATGTTCGTATCTGTCATGAATGAAACATTACTGTGCCTTAACGTCGTGTCATTGATCAGAATTAGCAGTGAGTAATATTACCTGAGGTAATATTTAATAGTATGCTATAAGTATAGCTGTTTATTTTTTGTACAGAGGATATAAGTATACCAACTACAGAGGAAGGAATAAAACTGCAGACTATTGAGGAAGATGGAGATGTGCATAAGCCTGTACTCAAGTTATCAAAGTCAGGAAAACTCTCGGCAGCATTTGGAAAAAAGGGAGAAAAGTTCAAATTAAAAGATTCCAAGAAAGAAGGGGACATTACTCCCCGACAGAACGGTGACTCTGTTGACAGTGTTCAAGTAGGGGTTGTGAAAAATAGCTCTCGATCCATTGTAGATAATATAGAAATGCAGAAATTTTCGACTCATGAAGACTTGGAGGAGAAAACAAGCAGCAGCGGGGGTAGTAGTATTCTTCATATGGCTAAATTAAAAACAACAAGCGCACTAGGACTTACAAAGGAACTGAAAAATAAACATTCTCGAAATCCATCTTCTTCATCTGTGAATACGGAGAATTATAGTACAGATTTATAGAATGACTCTAGCTACTAGTTTGTTTTAATGATTTTGCAGTAAGGTTCATGATGTAGGAAGAATTTAATATTTTTTCAAGGCTATGGAGAAGTTTTGTATAATTATTGTGATAGAATCTTGTTTATGTTAGGACAGTAACTCTATTTATAGGATAGTAAAATTTAGTGAAAAGTTTCAATATAACTTTAAATTTGGCAGGGTCCAACTGTGGAACAAATTTTGAAATTTGATACGTTGACTTTCAGTACATGTTGAAATATTTCAAATAATTGGTAGCAATGATATGAAAAACTCTTTGAGAGACTCCTTGTAGCTAAGGCCTCAGAGACTGGAATTCTTTGAGAGCCTCCCTTTAGCTAAGGCCTCAGAGACTGGAATTCTTTGAGAGCCTCCCTTTAGGCAAGTCCTCAGAGACTGGAACTCCTTGAGAGCCTCCCTTTAGGCAAGTCCTCAGAGACTGGAACTCCTTGAGAGCCTTCCTTTAGCTAAGGCCTCAAAGACTGGAATTCTTTGAGAGCCTCCCTTTAGGCAAGTCCTCAGAGACTGGAACTCCTTGAGAGCCTCCCTTTAGGCAAGTCCTCAGAGACTGGAACTCCTTGAGAGCCTCCCTTTAGGCAAGTCCTCAGAGACTGGAACTCCTTGAGAGCCTCCCTTTAGCTAAGGCCTCAAAGACTGGAATTCTTTGAGAGACTCCCTTTAGCTAAGGCCTCAAAGACTGGAATTCTTTGAGAGCCTCCCTTTAGGCAAGTGACATTTCCTTAAGGCAAGGTCACAATAGAGAGGGGAGACTCTCTTAGGTCAAGAGACTCTATTTCTTTCAAAGTTGTTTATATATATATATAAATCTCAAGGAGTAGTGTTTTACAGTAGTAAGTTAGTTTGATTAAACAACATTAAGATAAACAGTGATGTATAAATAGCTTTTAGTATTTATTGATTTTGAATGACAGAAGACATAGTAAAGTATGACTTTTGTTAACCGAGACTGCCACACTAGATTCTAAGTTAGATCAGCACAAGATTACAGCAGACCAATTAATGCTGTATATTTCAGACCTTAAATGGTGTGAATTACCTCAAATTACAAAATAAAGATATGGTGCTGAGTGCCGTAAAAAAATTGTGCTGATGGAGTTAAGGAGTCATGCTAGCTTTATATATAGATAGCAAATGTCACTGAGGCATACCTATGATCAACAAAATGATTGGGACAGTCATACCTGTCATTAGAAGTTTGAACGGGACACGTATACTTGTCATTAGAAGTTTGAACGGGACACGTATACCTGTCATTAGAAGTTTGAACGGGACACGTATACTTGTCATTAGCAGTTTGAACAGGACACGTATACCTGTCATTAGAAGTTTGAACGGGACACGTATACCTGTCATTAGAAGTTTGAACGGGACATGTATACCTGTCATTAGAAGTTTGAACGGGACACGTATACCTGTCATTAGCAGTTTGAACGGGACACGTATACCTGTCATTAGCAGTTTGAACATGACACGTATACCTGTCATGAGAAGTTTGAACGGGACACGTATACCTGTCATTAGAAGTTTGAACGGGACACGTATACCTGTCATTAGCAGTTTGAACATGACACGTATACCTGTCATTAGAAGTTTGAACGGGACACGTATACCTGTCATTAGAAGTTTGAACGGGACACGTATACCTGTCATTAGCAGTTTGAACATGACGCGTATACCTGTCATTAGAAGTTTGAACGGGACACGTATACCTGTCATTAGAAGTTTGAACGGGACACGTATACCTGTCATTAGCAGTTTGAACGGGACACGTATACCTGTCATTAGCAGTTTGAACGGGACAGGCCCAACTGTCATTAGCAGTTTGAACGGGACAGGCATACCTGTCATTAGCAGTTTGAATGGGACAGGCATACCTGTCATTAGCAGTTTGAACGGGACAGGCATACCTGTCATTAGCAGTTTGAACGGGACAGGCATACCTGTCATTAGCAGTTTGAACGGGACAGGCATACCTGTCATTAGCAGTTTGAACGGGACAGGCATACCTGTCATTAGCAGTTTGAACGGGACAGGCATACCTGTCATTAGCAGTTTGAACGGGACAGGCATACCTGTCATTAGCAGTTTGAACGGGACAGGCATACCTGTCATTAGCAGTTTGAACGGGACAGGCATACCTATGATCAACAGTTTGATCAGGACACATATCTTATGTTATAAATGATACATGCCGTTGCCTTTATATTTTCTCCCAACTGCTGGAGTTGCTTCCCTTCTTCTGAACTTTCTGATGATATATACGGTTTTCTGAATTGCATATCTTTTAGCTCTTATTTATATTTGAGTTTAAATGCAGAATTTTAGTGTAATTTAATTGATGTTTAATGAAGTTTTAATGTCTTTTAAAAAATTATTTAATGATCATGACTTAACGCTGACAAAATCAAGCTAGAAAGGGAGACAACTGATACAAATAACTGAAGCAGGACCTGTGTGTTCAATCTTCCTTTCAGTTATAAACCAAACATTTCGTGAACTTTTCATTTTGTGGAATTTTAACATTGGATGCAACAAAGAGTATTATAATAACTGTTAAGGAATTATCTGTGAGGCTGTACTAATCAGTGTACTATAGGGGTATTCGACTGCGCAATGTATGACATTAATAAAAGTCAGTAAACTATGAGGTTTCTAATGTAGATTTTCATTTTTTGTCTTATTGTCTGAATTTTTTGAGCACACAAAAAATAACAAACATACACATAAAATCAGTTCTAATGGAAGTGAAAACAATTTATGAGCTGATACCAGCAAAATGGTCTAAATGATTTGTCCAATGAAATTGTACAGGATTTATTCCCATCAAATACAACAGAATATTGATTTCTAATGTGTTGTCTTGAAATTTTAAAATTGAGAAAAAAAACAGATGCAAGTTTTTTTGTATATATATACATTCCAACTTAATATTTCAAGAGTGCTTTACCACTGTAAACTAAAACATGCACCACATTTGCATGTATCAAGCTATTACAGGGAGAATACAAATCTCACATTACAGGCATATAAAGGATGATTTTTTTTTAATTTTCAGTCATTTCTACTTTGATGTAAACGATTTGTATTCTTGTTTCAGTATATTTGTGGTTACAGTTGTTGATATACAGGGTTCTACTTCATTGTGTAAAAAATATAAAAGATATCAATACTGGGCTGATCATAGACCTCAGCTTGGACAAAAATCAAATTTGATTTTATTTTTATTCGTCAAATTCATGTGTAAATATCCCAAAGTCTTTACAAATACGGTATATGTGGTAATGTAGTATCTGTTAGGAAATTAATTGTTTATTGTATTAACTTTGCAAAATTTAGTAAATATTTGATTTTCTTAGAGGAAGATTTAACAAAACCCAATTCGTTTTGGTATATAGAATACAAAGCTATCATGTCCTTTTTGGCTGTAGAGATATTACATTCTGTACCAACCCAAAATATCAGTTGGTTAATAGAAATCATGTTTTATTAGTATATTATGGATAAATGTTATCAGTTTATAGATACAGCCAAGTTGATGGGTAGGACCATGACTACAAGGCAAAACTTACTCCATTGATTTGGAATCCTATGCATCTTATTATAGGTTTTCATATATACTGTCTTGCTATTCAAAATAACTAGTATTTAAAAGCTCCAGAATAAGGTGATTCATTTTAACTTGGACAAGGTTTGTTTTATTCATGGTGTGTATGTGTGATTTTACATATTATAGATTTGGGTAGGGTGTCATCGTGACTGACCAGGGATGTCAATGTTTAGCTTGTGTGTTTCTCGTAATAAAGATGTCTATTTCTTCTACATGTGTGTTGACTTTTTATACGCCGCCAGAGGTGGTCGTATATTGTCGTCATCTTCTGTCTGTCCATCCGTACGTCCGTCCGTATGTCCATTTCTTGTGAACGCAAAACCTCCTTAACTAATCATCAGATTTTCATGAAACTTGCTCAATGTCACTACTACAATGGGTAGATGTGCATGAAGGGGCAATTTTACGGTTCATTGATTTTTGTAAGATTTATGCCATTTTCAACTTTGTATCTGTAGCTTGCTCTTAGTGGAGCTTTGTGAACGCAACTCCTCCTAAACCAATCATCAGATTTTCATAAAACTTGCTCGATGTCACAACTACAATAGGTAGATGTGCATGAAGGGGTGATTTTACGGTTAATTGATTTTTGTAAGATTAATGCCATTTTATCTTGATCTTTATATTTTGTGGTGGCATATATTGTGTCCACAGCACTCTTGTTATATTTGTTATACAGGACTTTTTTCCTGTGTGTGTAACCCTGGTAAATACTAGCATCAATATACCGCTCGGAATATATGGTGCCCATGTAGGTACTCAGGAATAATGCTTAGCCATGCCCCACACCAGCATTGCTTGTAACCCCCGGAAACTTGAGGACGAGTTATTTCCTGGAGGGAGAGTATATAACCCTGGTAAATACTAGCTGCAATATACCGCTCGGCTAGAGAGAACTTCTCTTTAGCTCAATCGGTTGAGTGTCAGACTAGTAAGCCAAGGGTTCTGGGTTTGAATCCTGGCTGAAGCATTGAAATAAATAATGACCTTTGTTACTTGGTGTATCTTCAAATTGTCCTATGTTCATGGTGTTTTTGTTAACAATTCTTGTTATTGCTTTCTTGAGAGGTCCTGGATGCATATTGGTTGTGAATTACCCATTTTTGGGACAGCAAACAGATGGAGCGGTCCTTAGACACAGTGCTGTACATAAGGTGATGGGAGATACCTAGGCATCGATGCCCTTAGTGATGCAGAAGGACGAATAAGGAAGTTGCCTAAGATCTAGTACTACAGACTGTGACAACAACTGGCAGATGAGAGAGTCGACCAGCCCCTGGTTCAGCCTGATCCACCTAGCTAGCACATCTGGAGGATAACTTGTAAAATGTAAAATCGTCTAAAGCAGAAGTGACTGTCCAGCTTAAGATTACTTCAGCATATTCAAGGTTCTAATAAAAAATATTTTGAAACAACAAGTATCAAGTCAAAGGTATTGACAGAAAATTTGAAGCAGCATTATTAAACAAAAAAGTTTTGAGAATAAGTGATTTTAAAGCAGTATTTCTGTTTGTCAGTTTGAATACATACCAGGCATGTCACTTTTATGAAACAAAAGCAGCTTACTTTTCCAGTGCAACTGGTATTATTCATTCAATTTTTCATGCCCATCAAACACTTGACAATGGATGATGATGTGACATTGCCTGTCCCTGCTCCAACCGTCCATTTGTCCATCATTAACTTTTATTTGCTTGAACATCTCCTACCACAGTGCTACCACATCTACAACAGTCTATTTTGTATGTTCCATATTGCATTTTGCAATATTTACTTGAAACTTTTCTTATTTCAATTTAAAACGTTGATGGTGAATAAAATTAATGAGATTAACCAATTAAAAAAATGTAGAAATTTTATTCCTCGCTTTACACCAACTCAAACAATGTTAATAATGAACTAAAGAAGATTTAAATGCATGTTGAATAAAGCCAGACATCTATCACATGCTCATTACTGACACAGGTGTCACATCATTACAGACACGGGTGTCCAATCATTACAGACACGGGTGTCACATCATCACAGACACGGGTGTCAGATCATTACTGACACAGGTGTCACATCATTACTGACACAGGTGTCACATCATTACAGACACGGGTGTCCAATCATTACAGACACGGGTGTCACATCATCACAGACACGGGTGTCAGATCATTACAGACACGGGTGTCAGATCATTACAGACACAGGTGTCACATCATTACAGACACGGGTGTCAGATCATTACAGACACAGGTGTCACATCATTACTGACACAGGTGTCACATCATTACAGAAACGGGTGTCACATCATTACAGACACAGGTGATAGATCAGGTGTGATATCATTACAGACACAGGTGTCACATCATTACAGACACGGGTGTCACATCATTACAGACACAGGTGTCAGATCCTTACAGACACAGGTGTCAGATCATTACAGACACAGGTGTCACAACATTACAGACACAGGTGTTAGATCATTACAGACACAGGTGTCACATCATTACAGACACAGGTGTCACATCATTACAGACACATGTGTCACATCATTACAGACACAGGTGTCACATCATTACAGACACAGGTGTCAGATCATTACAGACACAGGTGTCAGAACATTACAGACACAGGTGTTAGATCATTACAGACACAGGTGTCACAACATTACAGACACAGGTGTTAGATCATTACAGACACAGGTGTCACAACATTACAGACACAGGTGTTAGATCATTACAGACATAGATGTAAGATCATTACAGACACACGTGTTAGATCTTTACAGACATAGATGTCAGATCATTACTGACACAGGTGTCACAACATTACAGACACAGGTGTTAGATCATTACAGACACAGGTGTCATATCATTACGGACACAGGTGTTAGATCATTACAGACACAGGTGTCATAACATTACGGACACAGGTGTCACATCATTACAGACACAGGTGTTAGATCATTACAGACACAGGTGTCAGATCATTACAGACACAGGTATTACATCATTACAGACACAGGTGTCAGATCATTACAGACACAGGTGTTAGATCATTACAGACACAGGTGTCATATCATTACGGACACAGGTGTTAGATCATTACAGACACAGGTGTCATAACATTACGGACACAGGTGTCACAACATTACACAGACACAGGTGTCACATCATTACAGACACAGGTGTCACATCATTACAGACACAGGTGTCAGATCATTACAGACACAGGTGTCACATTACAGACACAGGTGTCACATCATTACAGACACAGGTGTCACATCATTACAGACACAGGTGTCACATCATTACAGACACGGGTGTCGGATCATTACAGACACAGGTGTCAGATCATTACAGACACAGGTGTCAAAACATTACAGACACAGGTGTCAGATCATTACAGACACAGGTGTCACATCATTACAGACATATTACAGACAGAGGTGTCAGATCATTACTGACACATGTGTCACATCATTACAGACACAGGTGTCACATCATTACAGACACAGGTGTCACAACATTACAGACACAGGTGTCACAACATTACAGACCCAGGTGATAGATCAGGTGTCATATCATTACAGACACATATGTCAGATCATTACAGACACAGGTGTCACATCATTACAGACACAGGTGTCACATCATTACAGACACAGGTGTCACATCATTACAGACACAGGTGTCATAACATTACGGACACAGGTGTCACAACATTACAGAAACAGGTGTTAGATCATTACAGACACAGGTGTCAAATCATTGCAGACACAGGTGTTACATCATAAAAGACACAGGTGTTACATCATTACTGACACAGGTGTCACATCATTACAGAAACGGGTGTCACATCATTACAGACACAGGTGTCACATCATTACAGACAAAGGTGTCATATCATTACAGACACAGGTGTCAAAATATTACAGAAACAGGTGTTAGATCATTACAGACACAGGTGTCACATCATTACAGACACAGGTGTCATATCATTACAGACACAGGTGTAACATCATTACAGACACAGGTGTCACAACATTACAGACACAGGTGTTACATCATTACAGACACAGGTGTCACATCATTACAGACACAGGTGTCACATCATTACTAACACAGGTGTCACAACATTACAAACACAGTTGTTAGATAATTACAGACACAGGTGTCACATGGTCATTACAGACACAGGTGTCATTCATTACAGACACAGGTGTCAGATCATTTCAGACACAGGTGTCACAACATTACAGACACAGGTGTCACATCATTACAGACACAGGTGTCACATCATTACAGACACAGGTGTCAGATCATTACAGACACAGGTGTCACAACATTACAGACACAGGTGTCACACAGGTGTCACAACATTACAGACACAGGTGTCACATCATTACAGACACAGGTGTTAGATCATTACAGACACAGGTGTCACATCATTACAGACACAGGTGTCAAATTATTACACACACAGGTGTTAGATCATAACAGATACAGGTGTTAGATCATTACAGACACAGGTGTCACAACATTACAGACACAGGTGTCATATCATTACAGACACAGGTGTTAGATCATTACAGACACAGGTGTCACATCATTACAGACACAGGTGTCAGATCATTACAGACACAGGTGTCACATCATTACAGACACGGGTGTCACATCATTACAGACACAGGTGTCACATCATTACAGACACAGGTGTCAGATCCTTACAGACACAGGTGTCAGATCATTACAGACACAGGTGTCACATCATTACAGACACAGGTGTCACATCATTACAGACACAGGTGTCACACAGACACAGGTGTCACATCATTACAGACACAGGTGTCACATCATTACAGACACAGGTGTCACATCATTACAGACACAGGTGTCACATTACACACAGGTGTCACATCATTACAGACACAGGTGTCAGATCATTACAGACACAGGTGTCACATCATTACAGACATATTCACATCATTACAGACACATTACAGACACAGGTGTCACACCATTACTGACACAGGTGTCACATCATTACAGACACAGGTGTCAGATCATTACTGACACAGGTGTCACATCATTACAGACACAGGTGTCAGATCATTACAGACACAGGTGTCACATCATTACAGACACAGGTGTCACATCATTACTGACACAGGTGTCAGATCATTACAGACACAGGTGTCACATCATTACAGACACAGGTGTCACATCATTACAGACACAGGTGTCACAACATTACAGACACAGGTGTCAGATCATTACAGACACAGGTGTCAGATCATTACAGACATGGGTGTCAGATCATTACAGACACATTACAGACACGGGTGTTACATCATTACAGACACATTACAGACACAGGTGTCACATCATTACAGACATAGGTGTCAGATCATTACAGACACAGGTGTCACATCATTACAGATACAGGTGTCAGAAAATTACAGACACAGGTGTCAAAACATTACAGACACAGGTGTCACATCATTACAGACACAGGTGTCACATCATTACAGACACAGGTGTCACATCATTACAGACACAGGTGTCACATCATTACAGACACAGGTGTCAGATCATTACAGACACAGGTGTCACATCATTACTGACACAGGTGTCACATCATTACAGACACATTACAGACACATTACAGACAGAGGTGTCAGATCATTACTGACACATGTGTCACATCATTACAGACACGGGTGTCAGATCATTACAGACACGTGTCATTACAGACACAGGTGTCATATCATTACAGACACAGGTGTAACATCATTACAGACACAGGTGTCACAACATTACAGACACAGGTGTTACATTATTACAGACACAGGAGTCAGATCATTATAGACACAGGCGTCACAACATTACAGACACAGGTGTCACAACATTACAGACACAGGTGTCACAACATTACAGACACAGGTGTCACAACATTACAGACACAGGTGTCACAACATTACAGACACAGGTGTTAGATCATTACAGACACAGGTGTAACATCATTACAGACACAGGTGTCACAACATTACAGACACAGGTGTCACAACATTACAGACACAGGTGTCAGATCAATATAGACACAGGTGTCACAACATTACAGACACAGGTGTCAAATCATTACAGATACAGGTGTTAGATCATTAGAGACACAGGTGTCATAACATTAAAGACACAGGTGTCACAACATTACAGACACAGGTGTCAGATCATTACAGACACAGGTGTTACATTATTACAGACACAGGAGTCAGAACATTACGGACACAGGTGTAACATCATTACAGACACAGGTGTCACAACATTACAGAAACAGGTGTTAGATCATTACAGACACAGGTGTCACAACATTACAGACACAGGTGTCACATCATTACTGACACAGGAGTCACATCATTACATACACAGGTGTCAGATCATTACAGACACAGGTGTCACAACATTACAGACACAGGTGTCAGATCATTACAGACACAGGTGTCACATCATTACAGACACAGGTGTCACAACATTACAGACACAGGTGTCACATCATTACAGACACAGGTGTCACAACATTACAGACACAGGTGTCACATCATTACTGACACAGGTGTCACATCATTACAGACACATTACAGACACAGGTGTCACATCATTACAGACACAGGTGTCACATCATTACAGACACAGGTGTCAGATCATTACAGACACAGGTGTCACAACATTACAGACACAGGTGTCACATCATTACAGACACAGGTGTCACATAGATCATTAAAGACACAGGTGTCACAACATTACAGACACAGGTGTCACATCATTACAGACACAGGTGTCACATCATTACTGACACAGGTGTCACAACATTACAGACACAGGTGTTAGATCTTTACAGACATAGATGTCAGATCATTACTGACACAGGTGTCACAACATTACAGACACAGGTGTCACGTGGTCATTACTCCCACAGGTGTCATAACATTAAAGACACAGGTGTCACAACATTACAGACACAGGTGTCACAACATTACAGACCCAGGTGTCACATCATTACAGACACAGGTGTCACAACATTACAGACACAGGTGTCTCAACATAACGGACCAGCAGGACACATAATTACAGACACAGGTGTCACAACATTACAGACACAGGTGTCAGATCATTACAGACACAGGTGTCAGACACACATTACAGACACAGGTGTCAGATCATTACTGACACAGGTGTCACATCATTACAGACACAGGTGTCACATCATTTCAGACACAGGGTGTCACAATTACAGACACAGGTGTCACAACATTACAGACACAGGTGTCACATCATTACAGACACAGGTGTCACATCATTACAGACACAGGTGTCACAACATTACAGACACAGGTGTTAGATCATTACAGACACAGGTGTCACAACATTACAGACACAGGTGTCAGATCATTACAGACATAGATGTCAGATCATTACAGACACAGGTGTCACATCATTACAGACACAGGTGTCATTACAGACACAGGTGTCACATCATTACAGACACAGGTGTCATATCATTACAGACACAGGTGTAACATCATTACAGACACAGGTGTCACAACATTACAGACACAGGTGTTACATTATTACAGACACAGGAGTCAGATCATTATAGACACAGGCGTCACAACATTACAGACATAGGTGTCACAACATTACAGACACATGTGACACAGGTGTCTGATCATTACAGACACAGGCGTCACAACATTACCGACACAGGTGTTACATCATTACAGACACGGGTGTCAGATCATTACAGACACCGGTGTCGGATCATTACAGACCTGGGAGTCAGATCATTACAGACACAGGTGTCACAACATTACAGACACAGGTGTCAGATCATTACTGACACAGGTGTCACATCATTACAGACACAGGTGTCACATCATTACAGACATAGGTGTCAGATCATTACAGACACAGGTGTATTAAAGACACAGGTGTCAGATCTGTACAGACACAGGTGTTAGATCATTACAGACACAGGTCATTACAGACACAGGTGTCAGATCATTATAGACACATTACAGACACGGGTGTCAGATCATTACAGACACAGGTGTCACATCATTACAGACATGGGTGTCAGATCATTACAGACACAGGTGTCAGATCATTACAGACACATTACAGACACAGGTGTCAGATCATTACAGACACAGGTGTTACATCATTACAGACACGGGTGTCACATCATTACAGACACGGGTGTCAGATCATTACAGACACAGATGTCGGATCATTACAGACACAGGTGTCACATCATTACAGACACGGGTGTCACATCATTACAGACACGGGTGTCAGATCATTACAGACACAGGTGTCAGATCATTACAGACACAGGTGTCACAACATTACAGACACAGGTGTCACAACATTACAGACACAGGTGTTAGATCATTACAGACACAGGTGTCAGAACATTACAGACACAGGTGTTAGATCATTACAGACACAGGTGTCACAACATTACAGACACAGGTGTCACATCATTATGGACACAGGTGTCACATCATTACAGACACGGGTGTCAGATCATTACAGACACAGGTGTCGGATCATTACAGACACAGGTGTCAGATTATTACAGACACAGGTGTCACATCATTACAGACACGGGTGTCACATCATTACTGACACAGGTGTCACATCATCACAGACACAGGTGTCAGATCATTACAGACACAGGTGTTACAACATTATAGACACAGGTGTTAGATCATTACAGGCACAGGTGTAACATCATTACAGACACAGGTGTCAAAACATTACAGAAACAGGTGTTAGATCATTACAGACACAGGTGTTAGATCATTACAGACACAGGTGTCAGAAACACAGTGTCAGATCATTATGTACAGACACAGGTGTCACATCATTACAGACACAGGTGTCACATCATTACAGACACAGGTGTCATTTACAGACACAGGTGTCACATCATTACAGACACAGGTGTCACATCATTACAGACACAGGTGTCAGATCATTACAGACACAGGTGTCACAACATTACAGACACAGGTGTCAGATCATTACAGACACAGGTGTCAGATCATTACAGACACAGGTGTCAGATCATTACAGACACAGGCGTCAGATCATTACAGTCACATTACTGACACAGGTGTCAGATCAGTACAGACACAGGTGTTAGATCATTACAGACACAGGTGTATTAAAGACACAGGTGTCAGATCATTACAGACACAGGCGTCAGATCATTACAGTCACATTACAGACACATTACAGACAGAGGCGTCAGATCATTACAGACACATGTGTCACATCATTACAGACACAGGTGTCACATCATTACAGACACAGGTGTAACATCATTACAGACACAGGTGTCAAAACATTACAGACACAGGTGTGACAACATTACAGACACAGGTGTTAGATCATTACAGACACAGGTGTCACAACATTACATACACAGACACAGGTGTCACAACATTACAGACACAGGTGTCAGGTGTTAGATTCATTACAGACACGGGTGTCACATCATTACAGACACAGGTGTCACATCATTACAGACACAGGTGTCAGATCCTTACAGACACAGGTGTCAGATCATTACAGACACAGGTGTCACAACATTACAGACACAGGTGTCACATCATTACAGACACGGGTGTCACATCATTACAGACACAGGTGTCAGATCATTACAGACACAGGTGTCAGATCATTACAGATACAGGTGTCAGATCATTACAGACAAATTACAGACACGAGTGTTACATCATTAACGACACAGGTGTATTAAAGACACAGGTGTCAGATCATTACAGACACAGGCGTCAGATCATTACAGACACAGGTGTTAGATCATTACAGACACAGGTGTCACATCATTACAGACACAGGTGTTAGATCATTACAGACACAGGTGTCACAACATTACAGACACAGGTGTCAGATCATTACAGACACAGGTGTCAATTCATTACAGACACAGGTGTCACATCATTACATTACAGACACAGGTGTCATATCATTACAGACACAGGTGTTAGATCATTACAGACACAGGTGTCACATCATTACAGACACAGGTGTCATATCATTACAGACACAGGTGTAACATCATTACAGACACAGGTGTTAGATCATTACAGACACAGGTGTTAGATCATTACAGACACAGGTGTCAGAACATTACAGACACATGTATTACATTATTACAGACACAGGTGTCAGATCATTACACACACAGGTGTTAGATCATTACAGATACATAAGTGAAAACATTATAGACACAGGTGTTAGATCATTACAGACACAGGTGTCAGATCATTACAGACACAGGTGTCACATCATTACAGACACATGTCAGATCATTACTGACACAGGTGTCACAGACACAGGTGTCAGACACAGGTGTCACATCATTACAGACACAGGTGTCACATCATTACAGACACAGGTGTCAGATCATTACAGACACAGGTGTCAGATCATTACAGACACAGGTGTCACATCATTACAGACACAGGTGTCACATCATTACAGACACAGGTGTCACATCATTACAGACACAGGTGTCAGATCATTACAGACACAGGTGTCACATCATTACAGACACAGGTGTCAGATCATTACAGACACAGGTGTCACAACATTACAGACACAGGTGTCATATCATTACAGACACAGGTGTTAGATCATTACAGACACAGGTGTCACAACATTACAGACACAGGTGTTAGATCATTACAGACACAGGTGTCAGAACATTACAGACACATGTGTTACATTATTACAGACACAGGTGTCAGATCATTACACACACAGGTGTTAGATCATTACAGACATAGATGTCAGATCATTACAGACACAGGTGTCACATCATTACAGACACAGGTGTCACATCATTACAGACACAGGTGTCACATCATTACAGACACAGGTGTCACATCATTACAGACACAGGTGTTAGATCATTACAGACACAGGTGTTAGATCATTACAGACACAGGTGTCACAACATTACAGACACAGGTGTCATATCATTACAGACACAGGTGTTAGATCATTACAGACACAGGTGTCACAACATTACAGACACAGGTGTCACAACATTACAGACACAGGTGTTAGATCATTACAGACACAGGTGTCAGATCATTACAGATGTCACATTTACAGACACAGGTGTCACATCATTACAGACACAGGTGTCAGATCATTACAGACACAGGTGTCAGATCATTACAGACACAGGTGTTACATTACAGACACAGGTGTCACATCATTACAGACACGGGTGTCACATCATTACAGACACGGGTGTCAGATCATTACAGACACAGGTGTTACATCATTACAGACATGGGTGTCAGATCATTACAGACACATTACAGACACGGGTGTTACATCATTACAGACACATTACAGACACAGGTGTCAAATCATTACAGACACAGGAGTCAGATCATTACAGATACAGGTGTTAGATCATTACAGACACAGGTGTCAAAATATTACAGACACAGGTGTTAGATCATTACAGACACAGGTGTCACATCATTACAGACACAGGTGTCAGATCATTACAGACACAGGTGTCAGATCATTACAGACACAGGTGTCACATCATTACAGACACAGGTGTCAGATCATTACAAACACAGGTGTCAGATCATTACAGACACAGGTGTCACATCATTACAGACACGGGTGTCACATCATTACAGACACGGGTGTCAGATCATTACAGACACAGGTGTCACATCATTACAGACACATGTCAGATCATTACTGACACAGGTGTTAGATCATTACAGACACAGGTGTCACAACATTACAGACACAGGTGTAACATCATTACAGACACAGGTGTCACAACATTACAGAAACAGGTGTTAGATCATTACAGACACAGGTGTCACAACATTACAGAAACAGGTGTTAGATCATTAGACACAGGAGTTAGATCATTACAGACATAGATGTCAGATCATTACAGACACAGGTGTCACATCATTACAGACACAGGTGTCACATCATTACAGACACATGTCAGATCATTACTGACACAGGTGTCAGGTTATTACAGAGACAGGTGTTACATCATTACAGACACAGTTGTTACATCATTACAGACACAGGTGTCACAACATTACAAACACGGTTGTTACATAATTACAGACACAGGTGTTAGATCATTAGAGACACAGGTGTCACATTATTACAGACACAGGTGTCAAATTTTTACACACACAGGTGTTAGATCATTACAGATACAGGTGTAACATCATTACAGACACAGGTGTCACAACATTACAGACACAGGTGTCAAATCATTACAGATACAGGTGTCAGATCATTACAGACACAGGTGTCAGAACATTACAGACACAGGTGTTAGATCATTACAGACACAGGTGTCACAACATTACAGACACAGGTGTGAAATCATTACAGATACAGGTGTTAGAT